>NC_136065.1:1453422766-1453914766 GCF_964261635.1 Lissotriton helveticus
CGAAAAATTGGGAAAAGGGTACATTAAAACAACATGGAACCTGCCCTATTCACATGCATGTGTCAGTAATAAAGGACAGAAAGTGTTTCTTAGTGGCAATAATTGTGCGATGTCACTAAGCGGTACACTTCTGTGTAACGGAATTAGTTTGCATGGAGCCTGTGAAGGGAACTCAAATAACCTTTCATGTCACCAGCTAGGCACACCTGCAACAGAGATAGAACCATTCTTTCAAAGACTCTATAATGGGAGTTACATTCTAATTGTGGACCGCAGATGCTGTAGTCTTATGCCCGGGACTCCTTATCTCGTAACTACGACTGCGAAGGTCAAGTGCTGTGGACGCTTATTGTTCCCCAGCTCCTTTCCAGACAGGGAGGCAAGGGCATGGCCCAACTTGAAAATTACTTCTATTCGAATAGATACTTTAAGCAGAATGAAAACAGTGCTTCTTCAGACACCGACAAGGCTCACGTCATCAAAAGAAACGTATGATCTCCTAGTCGCAAGGACGACTGCAGAGATACATTCATTGTTATCGACTAATTCCCCCATACATTTCGCAGAAATCCTGAATGAAATCTTAAATATTTCTGATACCAGTGGAGTCTCAAAAGTATTTAAGACAGTATTTTCGATGGCATTAACACCATTCAAAGCCATACTGGGTATTTTTCCAGATTTCGTCCATTCGATTTTTGGCGGACTTCCCCTCATTTTAGGACTAATTGCAGGAATCCTATTCTTAGTCCTTATATTTCGTTATGGCAAACCATGTCACAGACAAAACACCTGCGACAAGGGAAGAAACAATCCCAGCCATTGGATACCGGGACCGGATATCAAAAATCCTGGGACTATCCCGGCTTAGAGACCTGAACATGACTTGGTTTCTATCATTTCGACCAATGTGGCAACGATGTGTTTTACCTGTATTGAGGTGCCTGCTATGCGGAGAAGAATGCGTGTTAGACACCTGTCTGACGCTACAATCGGATGCGCCAATGGATGCAGAAACATTGTTGAGTCCAACAAAGGCTCATGCTTTGTGCTGCCCGCAACGGCTACCAATCCTGATGACGGCATTCGTGGAAGCTTCACCACTACGATTAAGGGGTAGTGAAGTTCAAGATGAAAGCAGCATCGATCAGGTACGACCTTCTGTCAGCAATCTAAATCAAAATGTCAATGGAGACAATCATGCGCACGAATGCATGGTTACACCTTTTTCCGAGTTAGTGGAACTCTCCCAGGAAGCTGTTGACAACTTTTTCGAGAGTCTAAATGATATGATGTTCTCACCAGAGCAGAAATAGAGACTTTTGAGCAAGCTCGTACACGGCGTTCCCTGAATTTGGCCTTCAACTAGAAAAGCAAAATACCATGAACAATTTTCCCTCCAGTTCACGGACAGCAATTTTTTCAGCAGCCCCAAAAATATTTTTTTAATTTTTCGGGACACTATCTTCTGCTTAAAGTAAGAACTATTCTTAGAGAACTAAAAATTCTAATTTTAGATAGCTTATAGACATTAGCTGCCCGCTGGTATGTTCATAATTATTTTTTTCTGTGATGAAATGGTCTCGAACTTCTTTTCTGTATTAAGAGCCATTTCATGTGTAAATTCTCATATACAAATTAGTGATAATGTATAGATATGCGTGATTACTTTAGCATTATTCTACAGCTTGAGTGCATATATTACATATGACTGTTTTTTCCGTATATTTGATAATTTCAAAATGCATTTATGTATTTTGGGGTGGTAAGGTATACACGATACTCTACAGTATGTTTTACTATGCATAGATTAGTAAATATGTCCATAGTTAGCGTGGAGTGGGTGTGATGTATTCCTATAGGTTCTGTATCGATCCCCCTATTCCTGACCCTATTCTGGTTAACAAACTAACAAGTTAACTAGCAGCCATCCCATGAGGCAGAAAACCCCCATGATGCAGGAACCGTTATCTGATAAAGCCACACTACGGCACAGGAACGTGTTATCTGATTATGTCATAACGCTTGCCATCTAATTAGACAAGCGATATTCCTCCAGCCCCTGATAAGGCATACGGAGTTCTCAAAACAAATCAAACCTATGACAGACCTGGGAAAAACCCTGCGGCCATTGTTTTGATTTCACCGAGAACTTCAGCAAAAGAATGTGCTAACGACCTGGTCGTATGACATCCTTATTGACGTATCTATGTCCATCCTTACGTCAATCTCGGCACCTTAAAGGTATAAATATTACCGATATTGCCCTATGCAAACACACGCGGTGGTGACGAGATCGGAGCAGCCAGACTTGCCGAAGCCCAGAGCAGAGCAGACCCCGCTGGTGCAGCCCCGCCTTTCCTGACGCGCTGAGAACGAGACGCTGCTTTCTCCTGCCGAGAAATCCAGCTCCGGCGCTTCCGGGTAGCCCTCGCAGGCAGCCTGGAATATCGAGACCAGAGACGAGAGATACCATCCCTCATCCATCCTAGATTCCAGGTACAGAACTGAATAACCCCTCACAGAGAATTCTTTAGTCAGTCACTTGGCAAAACAAACTTAACTTAAACTGTAACTTTCTATTCCCGCCCACGCATTAGACTTAGGTCAGGTACACGGGGTAGGCGTAGTTAGAAACACCAGTTGAGTACGATTAGTCAAATGTATATGTGTATGTAATATATTTTATTCATTTTAAACCTTCATATGGCTTAGAAACCATATCAATGTTTTTACAGTATTATTTTATACTTCTGCTTTTAATGTACGCACTTTACTTAACCATAAGTATTGCAATAATATCGATCCATTTCTCTTGTATGAGAAAAGAGACTGATCAATAAATAACATCTTTTATTGAACACGCCCGTCTCTTCCTTTTCTCTACAATCTGGTGAGACTAAGAATGCACGTACTGACTGAGTAAAATAAATTGCCTTTTGTTTTCACACGACTCTCGAGATACACTCTTGATTAGGGGAGAGCAAAGTTGTCATGTTCTATGGTTGTCAGAAACTAAATCCCTTCTTGTCTATCCAGGGAGGTTCAACTCCTCCTTGCCTATTCGAGAAAGTTTCTAGTGAACTCTGAGCTAGCTGGCAAACCCAAAACTTTAAATCTAATATCGACAGTAGTAGACCTAGTTAACGTCTGGTCTAGGCCTATACTATTGAAGGTATTATTCCAATGCGCAGAGCCTATTGGGATAATAGGAACTACACTACAGTTTCACCAAAGGGGAGTGTTTGTTTTGGATCAGGTCAGATGTCTCAAGAATTACTTAGGACAGGCAGTGGGAGTTGTGGAAAGTTATCTCAAATTTGAGATTCTTAGGCGCAACAGCCCAACTGAGATTTCCTGAATTGTTTAACTTTAGGGATCCCAAGGAGGTAGGGATTTTTATTGATCAGATAAAGGCTCAGGGCTAAACTTTCATTTTTCTGCTTAGTTTTCACTAACGGGAGGGTGTTGTGACCTCTAATGGGTAACCTTTCCAACATACCCAGGTTATCTTTGGGGAGGGTTCCCCTGGGTGGGGAAGGGGGGTCACACGAGGAGCAATTTAGTTTAGTATTTCACAGGGTGGGGAGCAAGTTAGGGAAAAAAGGGAAAAAGTCCTCATCATTTGGCAACAGTAATTGAGAATATAAATAAGAGAGGGGGAGGTCATGACCAAGTCGTCCACACTGGTGCTAAGATACTGGAAATGACAAAGGTTAAATGCCTGGATACTCCCAGTAAAAATCTTAACGTGGAATGTTAATGGCCTTAGAGTAACGGGCAGACAAAGGAGGATCTTCCAATATCTGAGCCGATCCAATCATGACATCATTATTTTACAAGAAACACATCTAACTTGTGACTAGTGTGAGGCCGCTTGAGCTAATCAGAAATGGATTGACCATTCTCTTCATACAATGCAAACATGTTGCACAAAATGAGTAGCTCTTATTATTAAAAAATCGGCAAAAGCTATCCTAGGGTTCTTTAAGGTGGATGTTAAGGGACAATGGATTATTGCGGATGTTAAGATTCAGAATGAATAGTTTGTTTTAGTGAGGTACTATGGGCCAAAAATAGATGATTAAGCCCCCTTAAACTCCATTTATAATCACCTGTTACAATAAAATGTTCCTGTTATCATGGGAGGTGACTTTAAAATCCCCTTGAATCCCATTCTTGATAGATCTAAAGGGGTGAGTGCAGGACCTATTAAAATAAGATCTTTTCTTGGAGTGCTTATGAAAGATCTAGATCTTATAGATATTTTATTTAGAGAGTTAAAAACAAAGAAATAACTGGTCCCCCAAGTTTTACTTTTCGCAATAAAAAACATGGGCAGTCTTCCAGAATTGATTTTTTTCTTAGTAGATACTAGGTTGATTCTCTCAGACCACTCTGCTGTGCTCATGGAGCTACAAATAGAGAGAGGTCCCTCTAATGGAAGGTGGCCCTTTAATAGATCCCTACTCTCCGATTTATCAGTGAGAACACAGTTGAATAGTGACATCTTCTCCTGCTTCTAAATTAATGAATCCTCTGCCCCGTTACATGTAATAAGAGGAAGAGTTATCAGTCTGCATAACGAAACTAGAGCTATGAGAAAAAAAACTGGAAGAAGACATCTCTAGAGCTCTGAGTGAGAAAATTATACAGCAAGGCAGTCAGGAGCAGAGTCAGGGTAAAAATGAAGTCATAATTAAAAGACAGGCGCTAGCAGACTATCTGGACTGTATTACCAAGAGAAGGTGGGAGGATAGTAGATTAGCTAATAGCGAACATGGAGAAGGGTGTGAGAAACTCCCTGCTTGGCAGTCCTGCATTAACCAAACAAGGAACATAATTAAAGAGATTGTCAATGCTGAATCGGTGGGGGGCTGGCCAGAGAATACTAAAATAGAACATGAATTTCAGTCCTTTTTTAAGACCTATATACTGAGAATCAGGTAGTCACTGAGACCCAGATTAAAGATTATGTTGACAGAATAACATTGCCCTTACTTGCTGATGACCATGTTCAATGGCTGAATCAAAATATCTCTCTAGAAGAAATTAAGGCTATAATGAAGAATGTAAAAAGAATGTATTCCTAATGCATTTTATATTTCTCTTGCTGAGGAAATCACCCCGGTCTTGGCAATATTGTTTGACTGCATCTACTCAGATGATCTTTTGATCCCTAAGTTATGGGACAAGCCAGCTGTCAGTCTAATTTTGAAACCTAATAAAGACCCTAAAAAGTGTCAGTCCTACAGGCCTATCTCTTTGCTGAACTGTGACTATAAAATCTATGCTCAGATTTTAGCAAGGAGATTGAATCCTGTGATGGGCTCTCTGGTTCAGACCGACCGGAAGGGATTTATCAAAGGACGTCAACTTCATGATCTAACTCATGAGTTGGTTAGTGCAATTGATATAGCCTCAGCTAATCAACTACCTCTTACAATCTTTGCATTTGCGGCCAGAGCCTTTGGATAGGGTGAGCTGGCCCTTTTTACGATACATGATTTACACCTTTGGGTTAGGGGAAATGTTTGCCAGGGCTATTGGCAACATCTCCAAGACCCCTACAGCGAGGATAGTGGTTAATGGGAACATAACTAACTCAATCAAGCTGGAGCGAGGAACAAGACAGGGTTACCCCTTTTCCCTATTGCTTTTTGACCTGTATATTGAGCCTCTGACGTGTAGTATTAGAGACAGCTAAAACTTTGGAATGGGTGGGTGAAAAAAGTAGCTCTCTATGTGGACGACTTGATGATCTTTACAAGGGAAAACACCAACATTTTACCTATGCTCCACCATCGCACCCCAACTCCGAGACGTCATCAACACCTCCTTTGACACAGCCACCTTCCCGGAGAGCTGGAAGCACGCTGAGCTCAGTGCCCTACTGAAGAAACCAACAGCGGACCCCACCGACCTCAAGAACTTCCGCCCCATCTCGCTCCTCCCTTTCCCTGCCAAAGTCATAGAGAAGATCACCAACAGACAACTTGCCGCCTTCCTCGAGACGAATGGATCCCTCGACCGCTCGCAGTCCCCTCGCAGAGCCAACCACAGCACCGAGACCGCCCTCATCGCTGCCACCGACGACATCCGAGCCCTGCTCGACAACGGGGAAACAGCCGCACTCATCCTCCTGGACCTCTCCGCAGCGTTCGACACGGTCTGCCACCGCACCCTAGTCCAACGCCTCAGCAACACCGGCATCCAAGGGAAGGCACTGGAGTGGATCATCGCCGGGAGAACACAGAGAGTCCGCCTCCCCCCGTTTCGATCTGAAGCCACTGAAGTCATCTGCGGCGTCCCGCAAGGATCATCACTCAGCCCCACCCTCTTCAACGTCTACATGAGACCTATCGCCACCATCGCACGCCAACACAACCTCAATATCATCTCCTACGCCGACGACACCCAGCTGATCCTCTCCCTCACCAGAGACCCCGACACCGCCAGAACCAGCCTCCACGAAGGGATGAAAGACGTCGCCGAGTGGATGAAGAACAGCCGTCTGAAACTGAACACAGACAAGATGGAAGTCCTCATCCTGGGACCATCACCCTCCGCCTGGGACGACTCCTGGTGGCCCCCAGCCCTGGGCACCGCCCCCAAGCCTAGAGACCACGCACGCAACCTGGGCTTCATCCTGGACTCCTCCCTCTCGATGACAGACAAGTCAACGCCGTCTCCTCTTCATGCTTTCACACCCTCCGCATGCTCCGCAAGATCTTCCGATGGATCCCGACCGAAACCAGGAAGACAGTCACCCAGGCCCTCGTCACCAGCCGCCTGGACTACGGAAACACCCTGTACGCCGGAACCACAGCCAAGCTACAGAAAAGACTCCAGCGCATCCAGAACGCTTCCGCCCGACTCATCCTGGACATCCCCCGAAGCAACCACATCTACGGCCACCAGAGGGACCTGCACTGGCTCCCCGTCAGCAAGAGGATCACGTTCAGGCTCCTCACACACGCACACAAGTCTCTCCACGACCAGGGCCCCAAGTACCTCAACGACCGCCTGACCTTCTACACTCCCACCCGCCATCTACGATCGACCAACCACGCCCTCGCCGCCGTTCCACGCATCCGAAGAGCCACCGCCGGAGGCAGATTCTTCTCCTACCTGGCGGCCAAGACATGGAACTCCCTCCCCATCCACCTTCGACTGACCCAGGACCACCTCTCCTTCAGGAAGCAACTGAAGACCTGGCTGTTCGAGCAGTAGCGGACCCCCCCCCCCCCCCCCCCAAGCACCTTGAGACCCTTCTGGGTGAGTAGCGCGCTATATAAATGTCATGATTGATTGATTGATTGATGCTGGAGCAACTCCTAATGGACTTTGGGAGGGTGTCCGGCTATCTAATTAACCCGCAAAAAACTGAAATTATGTCCTGGAATACGCTACCTAATTACTCACTGACTAAATAACAGATACTTAGCAATACAGATCACACAGGATATCACCAAGTTAGCCCAGGCAAATCTTGAACTAAAAATGAAAGAGGCAGTAGAACTATTAGAATCCTGGGCTAGTCTTCAACTCTCTCTTTTGGGCCGCTCCAACTTGGTTAAAATGTCAATACTGCCAAATTCACATTTATCTTTGATGCGATTTGTCTATCTTTTATTTCCAAAACAATAAAAGCATTGCAAGGTGATATATCCAGCTTTATCTGGTCTAATAAGGGGGTGAGGATCGCCCTGAAGAAGTTGCGAAGCTCAAAGTTAGAAGCTGGTAAATCAAACTTCGACTTTTGCTTTTACTGCTGGGCCTTCCAGCTAAAGAATGTAAGATCTCTCTTACTCGGATCTTCATATTTCCCTCCCTTCCTCCAAGCCATGTAAAAAATGTCCCCCAGGATGGCAACAGCTTTATTTTTCAGTTTGGTCATCCCAATTGTTTTTGTAAAAAGTCCAATTAAAGGTCTTGAGATCTGCCCGAGAGCTCTGGTATCAGATTAGAAAGACTCTAAAGATCCCGTATTACAGCTTTGGTTCCTCCATCTGGAACTCCCCAGGTATACTTTCATGCCTTAAGAATAGTTTGTCAGCCCATTGTTGGAAGATGGGATTAATAAATGGGGTCAGCTATTGCAAAACAACAAGCTATTCTCTTTTAAGTAACATCACGAACCAGAGGCTATCCTGGTTCAAATGTTATCAAATATCCAGTTGGGCCACTAATCTGGGTAAAGATGGGGAGGATGGAAACGAAGAACATTAGAAGAGTCTCCTGGTCCCTCTCTGTCAATGTAAAGAAGTCACTTGATGGTACTGGTTGCTAGTAAAATGGGAGCCTCCACCAACGCCAATGGAAAAGCCCTGGAGAAGAGACATGCCCTTTTATGGCAAGTATCAAAGTGCATCTTATGGAGTGCTGTTAAAGCTGCCCCTCTCAGGAGAAATCATCTGTTTACACTCCACAGAGAATACTGAACTCCTAAAAGGCTTTCAAAGTTGGGAGGTGAAGGTGCAAAGGTCTGCTTGAAGTGTGCCTCTTTCAAAGCGGATGGCCTGCATATGTTTTGTAAGTGTCCCCAGATCCAAGGCTTCTGAAAAAACGTTGTTAAGAGCATCTCAGAGGTTTTGGGGCAAGAAATTGAGGTGAGCTCTGTTCCAGTAATTTTTTTCAAATTTTTATTATTTGTTTATTGGCATTTGACATAAGAAAATATACAGCAATCAGCCAATAGTGCCCAGTAGTGCAGTAATAAAATACTTTTGATTGATTAAATGAACATTAGAACCAAAACAGTGGCATCACAATTGACAAGTGCATTTATAAGAAACATCATTGCGATTTAGAATCGAGGCATCTTCATTACATACAGGTTATAGGGGTAAGTTCATGGAAGAGGGGAACGGAAGGGCAACAGAGTGTGCAAACATATAGTAACGTGGGGTCGAAGGCTATGATTAGCGAGTGCCCTTCAGTGGGATTCAGTGGAGACCTCTGCACTTTGTGTATTGTCTGTAGTATGAGTAGATAGCCAAGTTAAAAATGGGCTCCAGATGTCTTTGGGTTGAGGCGCCTGAGGCAAGAGTTCCCAATATGTACTTAATTGTTTCTGACAGAACGTGATGTCTAGTACCCAAGTTTTCATAGCATGTGGATGGCGTTTACCCCAGTGCATCGCTATCCGGCATTTAGCCAGGCATAACAGCATGGTCAGTAGTATACGATGTCCCGGTATAGCGTCCTGAACATAACCCAGAAGACATAGTTTGGGCGAAGGGGACAGATGGGTTCCCAGGATCTCATTGTTTGATTCAAGTATTGCAATCCAAAAGCATTCAATATCTGGATAGTTCCAAGCCATGTGTAAAAAGGAGGCATCTGGTTGATGCACATCTCCAGCAGTTAGCCTCCGGACGGAGACCCATGCGCTTAAGTTGTAAAGATGTTCTGTAAATGCGACACAAGAATTTAAAATATATGAGGTGAGGCCTGTAGTTAGGGGATGCGTCAACCAACAAAAGGTTTGGCTAATCTGCAGTAAGGCCAAGCCATATACACTAATAAACAACAACCAATTGCCAATACTGCAATTTGTTTGCCTCACTACTGAACCATGAAGAATAGACTCAAACTGATTCTTAAAAAGATTTTTTTCGTTAGAATTAATCTATTTATTTCGCATACAAAATCACAACACAATATTTAGACGATAAATTTTTGTTCATTCTCAAGAGATGATATTAAATTGACAGGAAAGAGAAAAAAGGAAGAAAATCCTACCTAAAAAACATTTTCAATCGAAATTCACTAACATTCAGTAAAACATTCACTCATGGAACCTCATTCATCCTCATATGTACAATTTTTTCAGAAAAAGTGAAAAAAAGTTGGAAGGGAAAGAAGAAAGAAAAAAATCAAAAAATATAATGATAATGTCAAACAATGACTCTGTTCAACAAAATTTGATGTTAGTCAAATGATATAATTAAAGCTTGCTTGCAAAACTACAGTCACAAATTTGAACTGTAGGCCATCTAAACATATAAAATATTCAAATAGGTCTTTGAAGCATTTTTTAGCCGATTGGCCTAATACGATGATGGTCGACGCGTTTCGAGTTCCTTGGAAGAGGAACTCTCTTCAGGACCTCAGAATCATTTCTGAAAAACATAATGGAGAACCTTGTCTTACTTTATTGTAAGAAAAATTATCTAATCAAACTCAGTGCGGCTGCATTGGCCCTCTCACCTCAAATCTCACATCTTAAACTGTTGGCTTCTATGGTGTCAATCATTCTGAAAAAAAATCATAAAAATAATAAAAATGAAAGTCGAAAAGATCTGACTAAGCCAACTAAATTGCATATGCGACAGTTGTAAGTGTCTAAAAAGAACCTTACTTTCATGTAGCGTATGTTGTTTCCCTGTCAGGGGTATCAGTTATTTGGTGGCTGTACTTGATCGAATGGGTGCCTGCCAAACGAAGTAGATGCATCGTTTCAAACAACTATACCTAATTGCCAATACATGCTAGAGACAATCCGTTGAACGGATGACATACCTTGCAGGTTGTTTTCTTCTGTAAATTAGTAGTTCAAGTGAATCTGAAAAGTAAACAGAGAATATAGTCACGTTTCCGTCTCGTTTGTTTGCTGCACACAAAAAAAAAATCATCACAGCAGTTCTTATGGAATCTGCAGCTGGTATGATGAAGGGATTGGGCGGTCCATTGGATGGCAATGTCAAGCTCAACGTGTATTACGAGCACTGTCGAGGTGTCTTAATGCTACATTGCAATTTACACGATGGCTCGACCTTCTAAATTGTCCCGTTAAAAGTATGCCGGGCAATGCACTAGCTCAAAGCCCTGCTATATGGTGTCGACAAAGTTAAAACAAGGTTAAAACCCGGTGATTTACCTTGCCGGCTCACTACTCGTCTCTCTCCAATTTGTATGACTCTGACAAACAGTTGTGCGGCCGTTCTCTTTCACGCAGTAACATGACGTTATTTCCTTGTCGGGCTTCTGGGAAATATAGTTTAGAGGTCGTTAATGCCCCGGTTACTTACCGGTAATCTTCATTACTCCGAGTCCATGTCTTCCTCGTCACAGTAATATACATATGAGCCTCCGGCTCCACACAGAACTCCAAGTAAATAAAAAGAGCAGCGCTCTAGTCTCCCCTCCCTCCTCCAATAGGGCCCCAGAGGCTTCATCCAATCCTATAAAAGGATACATACCCACCAGCCCAGCCTGAAAAACCAAGCCGCAGACATGAAGCCACCACCAGGGCCGGGAGGGAAGGGAAACTATACTGTGGCGAGGAAGACATGGACTCGGAGTAATGAAGATTACCGGTAAGTAACCGGGGCATTACCTCCTCGTCCTGTCTTCCTCGCCACAGTAATATACATATGAGCCGATACCAAAGCAATCAGCTTCATGTAAGGAAAACAGACCACACCATCAGTGCAGCGAAAACATATTTTAATATACAGAGGCATAACAACCCAAAAAATGGACAACCTCTTAAGGCACCCCAGCAGTCAAAACAGAGGAGACAAACGAAACAGAACCCCCACCCCCAATCTGGAGGCGGTAATGGGACATGAAGGTATGCGGAGAGGACCACGTAGCAGCCCTACAAACATCCTCCATAGACACCCCTTTGAAAGAAGCCCAGGAAACAGCCACCGACCTGGTGGAACGACCCTGAACAGGAAGGGATGGAACCTCAGATACCGAAGCATAAGCCAAGAGAATGGCATCCTTGATCCACCGACTGATCGTGGACAGGGAGGGCTTCATACCCTGACGCGACAAACCAAAATTCACAAACAAGCAGTCAACCTTACAGAAGGGAGAAGTGCGAGAAATGTAAATCAGCAAGGCACGCCTAACATCTAAGAGGTGCAAAAGAGACTCCTCAGCCGAGGAGGGATCAGGACACAAAACCGGAAGAACCACCTCGGCAGACCGGTGAAAAAAAGAACCCACTTTAGGAACAAAAGTGGGATGAGGGCGCAAGACCACCCGGTCCGCCAAAACCAACAAAAACGGGGCAGAACGAAGGAAAGCACCTAACTCCCCCATACGCCTGGCAGAGGCAATCGCCACCAGAAACACCACCTTGAGAGTCAAAAACTTCAGGTCCACAGACTCCAAAGGCTCGAAAGGAGCCAACTGTAAGGAACGCAAAACCAAAGGCAGGTCCCAAGGAGGAGGACACATGATAGGACGAGGCCGCTGAAAAGAAAGAGACTTAAAAAGCCGAGCAACCAACGGAGAAATGGAAACCAAAGGCAGTACATGAAATGCCCGAATGGCGGCCCACTGAGCCCGAAGGGTCGAAATGGCCAAACCCAACACAAACCCATCGTTCAGAAAGTCCAGAATGCGAGCCGGAGCCAAAGCATCCAACGTCAGCCCACGATCAACACACCAAGAAGCAAAATGATCCCAATGCTTGGCGTAAGACTTAAGCGTAGAAGGCCTCCGGGACCGTTGAATGACACCAGCCACAGCCACCGAACAACCTACACGCATCAGAGATTCCCTCTCAAGAGCCAGGCCTGCAGACCCAGGGAACGGAACACAGGCAGAGGAAGAAGAGGACCCATCAGAGGATACGGCACGAACGGCAAGGGCCAACCCGGAGACACAGCCAATTCCCTCAGAAGGGGAAACCAAGGGCGACGCTTCCAACAAGGCGCAATCAGAAGCACCAGCGACCCCTCCCTCTTGATCTACTGCAACACTGCTGGAAGCAGGGGAACAGGGGGAAATGCATACAGCAGACCTTCCGGCCAAGGGAACGAAAGGGCGTCCACCCTCCAGGCGTCCCGGCAAGGCATAATCGTGCAAAAACAACGGGTCTGGGCATTGTCCCGGGACGCAAACAGGTCCACAATCGGACAACCAAACATCATCTGCAACCTCCTGAACACCCACTTCGTGAGAGACAAGGAACCCATGGAAGGAAACACCCGGCTCAGACAATCCGCCACAGTGTTCTCCGCACCCGGCAGGTAGATGGCAGACAGGGACTCCAGATGCACCTCCGCCCAAGAACCAATCCGACGAGCCAGGCAACTGAGGGAGCGCACCTTGCACCCCCCTTGATGGTTCACATAAGACATCACAACCTGATTGTCCGTCCGGATCTGCACGTGGTGACCCCGAACAAGAACCGAGAATTCCAACAGACCCAGAAGGACGGCCTTCAGTTCCTTGTAGTTGGAGGAACATGACAAAACCGACCGAGGCCAAACCCCTTGAGCCGTCGAAACCCCCAGAGTAGCACCCCATCCCAGCAGGCTGGCATCGGTAGTGACCACGCGGGTGGGAACAATCAGAAAAGGGCAGCCCCTGGACAGATGACCCTCGTCCAACCACCAACCCAGGACCACCCGAACCTCCTCCGACATAGGAACCAGAACAGCCATATCGAGGGAACAGGGGTCCCAATGCGATAAAATGTGGGACACCACCGGGTACATATGGAGGCGAGCCCACGGCACCGTCAACAAGGAAGCCGACATCAGACCCTGAACTCGCAACCACAGGCTCACAGGATGAGAAACCCCCACCAACAGGGAACGAACAGCAGACATCAGGGACAAAACGCGGGGAGGGGGCAGGAACACCATCCCCAACAGAGTCTTGAACAGAGCCCCAATGAAAGTCAACTCTTGAGCAGGAACCAGGGAGGACTTCGGCACATTCACGAGGAACCCATGATGCGTCAGGACATGGCACACCCTCTGGACATGCAACTCCGCCTTAGGAAGAGAAGAAGCAGAAATTAGAATGTCGTCCAGATAAGGAAAAACACTAACACCCTCTCCATGCAAATGTCCAATAAGAGGAGCCAGAATCTTAGTAAAGATCCGGGGAGCAGAGCAGAGCCCAAAAGGCAATACCTGGAACTGGTAATGACGACCCTGCACACAAAACCGGAAAAACTTCCGAAAGTCCGGATGAAGAGGAACATGCAGGTAAGCATCCTTCAGGTCTAACGATGCAAGGAAATCCCCCTGAGATATCAGAGGAAGGATCAAAGGAAGGGAAAACCATCTTGAACCCTTGGTGAGGGATGAAAGTATTCACCCACTTCAGGTCCATCACCGGTCGAAGATCCCCCGTGCGCTTGGACACCAGGAAAAGAATCGAGTACACTCCTCTTCCCAATTGGTCGCTGGGCACAGGAACGATCGCCCTCTTGACCACCAGGGAAGCAATGCCGTCCAAAAGCGCCAAACGTTTCACAGGATCCCTGGGACAAGGAGTGGCCCTGAAACAGTCTGGGGGCGTCCGGGCAAATCCAATGCGCAAACCCTCCGAGACCACCTGAAGCACCCATTTGTCCGACACAGTCTCGCGCCAAGAGTCCAGGAAGCAAGTGAGTCGACCCCCAACCGGACCTACACCAGGAGCGATCCAGTCACGATTTGGAAGCAGGAGCGGAGGAGGCAGAAGCGCCGGAGAACCGGGATTTATCAAAGGAGGGAGCACCCCGGCCACGCCCCCGTCCACGAAAGGGCTGACCAGCCCGACCCCTCCTCGAGGAACCAAAAGACCGCTGGGAACCAAAGGCACGGAATCTGCCAGGACGGTCAGGAGCAAGCAGTTTACGGTCCTCCGCCGTCTTCTTCACCATGTCGTCAAGAGACGAACCAAAAAGTTTAACCCCAGAAAAAGGGATTTTCATGAGCAAGTTCTTCTGTGCAGCATCAGCCTTCCAGGAACGGAGCCACAACTGACGCCTCGCAGCCACAGAGGATCCGGCCGCAGAAGCAGCAGCCCCCAGCGAATCAAAGGAGACATCAGACAGCAGACGAACCTGCTGCTCCATCATCGCCAGGGTAGAAGAAACATCCTCCCCCTGGTCCAACAACTCCGACAGAGACTGAAAATCCTTGAGCAAGGACTGGATAGTGTAAGATGAATAGGCCGCAGCTCTGATAGAAAAATTGGCAGCCGCAAAAGTGCGTTTCACAGCACCATCCACCTTACGGTCAACCGGGTCAGCAGGAGAAGAGTCCTCCGAGACAACGGACCCATGTGAAGACATGCTCGCCAACAAGGAGTCAACCTTCACGGAGGCAGGGTATTTCACCGCAAAATCCTGAAGAGGGTACCTCCTACTCAAGAAACGAGGAAAGGAACCTTTGTCTACATCCTTCCATTCATTCTCCAGGACCTGCAATACAGAGGAATGGAGAGGCAAAGAATCAGGCTCGGGACGACGATATTGCGAGAACAGATCGTCTTCCAGAGGCACCACAGAAGCAGGGAACACCAAGTTTTCGCGAATGTGACCCAGCACCTCCTTCAGGTCGGCACCTTGCACAAAGCGACCCCTGACATCAACCGCCTCCTCATTCTCAGAATCAGCATCAGCAGCAGCGCCATCACCCCTCGCCTTCTTAGGAGGAGGGTCAGGAACATGACCTTGCAAAGCAGCAGAAACAGCAGTATTTATCATCTGCTGCAAAAGCGCCATAGAGGGAACATGCACCCCCGAACTGGAAGCCACGTCCAAAGGTTCAGGATCACCCAGGCCAGACGAAAGATCCATGACAGCCAGCCACGTGTAAGAAAACAAACACAGGCAAAACGAAGAACAGGCCTGGTAAAGTAGGACCCCAGGTTGCTAAGCAACCCAACAAACTCCACCCGGACTGAAGCCGAAGGCCACAAAAGCAGCCGGAAGAGCCGCGCGCCGCAGTAGAAAGAGGCACAGACTGCAGTGCGCCGAGCCGAACGAACCCCTGAATGCGCCTCCCGCTCCGCAGGAAACACGAAGAGGTAAGAAACACGCCGGCGCGGAGACCGGCCTCAGGCAAGCCCGCAGACCGGTAAAACAAACACTGAAGCACCCGGCTCCCAGAGAACACGCACCCGGCCGTGCAACGTCCGCTCAGCAGGACGCGCGGCCGGGAACAAAAAAACGGCACACAGGACACAAGGCGTCCCGCCCAAAATATAACCAAAACCAGCCGCAGACAGAGAAGCCACGCCAGTCCGCTGAAGCAGGACGCGAGGCATCCAGGCAGAAGAAGGGGGAAACAAGACAAACAGTAAAACGAAGCCCAATGAAATGACAAACGAAAGCATGCAAACACCAACAAACTTCCCCCAACTAGATACCACAGGGCAAGGGGAACCGCTAAAGCAGGAACCCCGACCCACTCACCTGACCAGCAGGGAAATCACAGCACTCGGAGAAGTGCAGAAAAAAAGAACAGGCTGGGCTGGTGGGTATGTATCCTTTTATAGGATTGGATGAAGCCTCTGGGGCCCTATTGGAGGAGGGAGGGGAGACTAGAGCGCTGCTCTTTTTATTTACTTGGAGTTCTGTGTGGAGCCGGAGGCTCATATGTATATTACTGTGGCGAGGAAGACAGGACGAGGAGGTAATGGATTGCTTTGGGATGCGGGAGGATTCGATCGTTCACCACTGTCGAAATCATGAATTTACATGTAAGAAAAGTATTAGGTGGCAGGAGCAGTATGTGGCATTAGATAACAGCAGAGCTGAACGATCTAATAGATCTAATATTTCTTGGCAAAGTACAGTTGTGCACAAGCGAAGCAGCCTGATGAAGCTTCACTCAATGGTCCAGTGTTGATCACTAAATCCTTCGTTTGGTTTTTGCCTCCGATTTGCGTGGTTGAAATTTTGGGGAACGTTCCTTATTACAAATAGAATGTTACATTGAGAATTCGTATTGACCGCATATCTTATACATTGGAATTTGGTGGATTAAAGTCACTAAGTCTTGTATTCTTGTACAGCTGAGTCGCAGTTAGGTGATGGCTCATGGCGGGTCAATGTGAATTGCTGGACTCTTGCCATAAGGTGCATGCATTGTGTCGGTTGTATAGGTTTTTATTATAGGTATTTTGCAGTTGTCGCATGTATGGGTGTGGTGGTTTGTGGCAGGCTTACTACGATGTATCGGTAACAGCTGCTAAACTGATAGAACTTTCGAATGGATCTCTATTGCTGTGTGGTGATTGGTTTCTTCTAAAGATGGAACCTTTCAGACAGCTCATTAAGAGCTTCCGTTGGAGTATTAAATTTAATAATGAGTATTGCTTCTCGTTTCGATAGTTTGACCTCCAGGTCACCTCCTCTGGCATCTAGTTCCACCTTAGAGATTATGGTCACTGTAATTGTTGTTCGGTATGTATGTTCATATGCCAAGGAAATAACGTCATATTACTGCGTGAAAGAGAACGGCCGCACGACTGTTTGTCAGAGTCATACAAATTGGAGAGAGACGAGTAGTGAGTTAACTTTGTCGACACCGTATAGCAGGGCTTCGAGCTAGTGCATTGCCCGGCATACTTTTATCGGGACAATTTAGAAGGTCGAGCCATCATGTAAATTGCAATGTAGCATTAAAGATGCCTCGACAGTGCTCCTAATACACGTTGAGCCTGACATTGCCATCCAATGGACCGCCCAACCCCTTCATCATACCAGCTGCAGATTCCATAAGAACTGCTGTGATGATTTTTTTTTGTGTGCAACAAACAAACGAGACGGAAACGTGACTACATTCTCTGTTTACTTTTCAGATTCACTCGACCTACTAATTTACAGAAGAAAACGACCTGCAAGGTATGTCATCCGTTCAACGGATTGTCTCTAGCATGTATTGGCAATTAGGTATAGTTGTTTGAAACAATGCCTCTACTTCGTTTTGCAGGCACCCATTCGATCAAGTACAGCCACCAAATAAATTTTACCCTTGACAGGGAAACAACATACGCTACATGAAAGTAAGGATCCTTTAAGACACGTACAACTGTCGCATATGCAATTAAGTTGGTTTAGTCAAATCTTTTTGACTTTAATTTTTATTATTTTTATGATTTTTTCAGAATGATTGACACCATGGAAGCCAACAGTTTAAGATGTGAGATTTGAGGTGAGGGGGCCAATGCAGCCGCACTGAGTTTGATTAGATAATTTTTCTTACAATAAAGTAAGACAAAGTTCTCCATTATGTTTTTCAGAAATTATTCTGAGGTCCTGAAGAGAGTTCCTCTTCCAAGGAACTCGAAACGCGTCGACCATCATCGTATTAGGCCAATCGTCTAAAAAAACGCTTCAAAGACCTATTTAAATATTTTATATGTTTAGATGGCCTACTGTTCAAATTTGTGACTGTAGTTTTGCAAGCAAGCTTTAGTTATATCATTTGACTAACATCAAATTTTGTTGAACAGAGTCATTGTTTGACATTATCATTATATTTTTAGATTTTTTTTCTTTCTTCTTTCCCTTCCAACTTTTTTTCACTTTTTCTGAAAGAATTGTACATATGAGGATGAATGAGGTTCCATGAGTGAATGTTTTACAGAATGTTAGTGAATATCGATTGAAAATGTTTTTTAGGTAGGATTTTCTTCCTTTTTTCTCTTTCCTGTCAATTTAATATCATCTCTTGAGAATGAACAAAAATGTATCGTCTAAATATTGTGTTGTGATTTTGTATTCGAAATAAATAGATTAATTCTAATGAAAAAATCTTTTGAAGAATCAGTTTGAGTCTGTTCTTCATGGTTCAGTAGTGAGGCGAACAAATTGCAGTATTGGCAATTGGTTGTTGTTTATTAGTGTAGTTAGGGGATAACATCTCTAATTGCCCCCAACAGAATTGCCACTGAGTTTCTGTTAGTGGGTCATCTAGATCTTCAATCCAGCTAGCGAAGGACTTCGGGTACGTGATATGGGAAGAGCGCTGCATGCTGCTGTAAAGCAGGCCCGGACTGGCTACCGGGCATTTTGAGATTCTACAGAGCTGGGGGCTGATATCACTGTGGTGGGGGCTAATTTCGTAGATGGAGACCTGCGTGTGCTTCGAAATCAACAATGCAAAACTAATTTCGTTTTGCACACGCAGGTCCCCATCAACGAAATCAGCCCCCAGCACTGTAGAATGTCAAAATGCCGGTAGCCAGTCCGGCCCTGCTGTAAAGTCTTGTAATAAGCTTATCTGAGGATGAGTTTGTTAGTAATGATTCCAAGGCCGGGAGAAATGGAGGCGGAGCCGGGAATGTGTTGTGCAATTTACAGCACGATCCTCAGATATAGTATGATAGTAAACTAGAAAAATTAATAGAATCGCCAGGTGGGTGTTCAGGGGGGGCAAAAAGTTGTTGCCAGAGTATAAGTCAGCAAATGTATTTCATCCTAGGGGGTGGGTGTGGGTAGAATTGCCTTTATCTTCTCGTATAGTTATTTGCGGATTGTGCGCAAGCATGATAGAGGGCATGTATAAGACTGTGAGACCTGCCCGAATATGAAGTGTATCCCAGGCCCATTGCAGTGTGTCAGGTCTATGTATGAATGGGGAATGGCGTTTGAAAGGCTGATATAGAGCTACTGTCAATGGTAGTGGTGTGACGTTGTCGGCCTCTACTGCAACATGGGGTTGGAAGGGGGTTGGGAACATCCAGTTGTGTAGGAATTGCGCCTGTGCGCAGAACGAATAAAGCGCCAGATCAGGAGTACCAAGTCCGCCCTGTGTCAGTGGCAGTGTGAGCACCTCCCACGCAATACATGGTTGTTTTCCGGCCCGAACAGGGAGATCATCGAGGAACGCAAGGATTTTAGGAATGATTGGATGAGTTGCAAGGGGAGATTAATAAAAAAAATACAGAAGTTTAGGCAGCACAATCATTGTGGGTATGGCGATGCGACCTGCTAAGGATATGGGGAGTTTAGACCAGACCGTAATTTTCCCCTCCAACCACGCATATGTGCGGCCAAAGTTCATGTCCCAGAGCTCCTGGAAGTCAGTACTAAGCCAAATCCCCAGATATCTCACAGGGCCAGATGCCCATTGGATTGGATATTCTGGTTCAATAGTAGTTAAGTTAGGAGTGAGAGGGAGCAGAATGGATTTGGTCCAATTGATATGCACGCCGGAGAGACCACCAAATTTGGTAAGTTCCCAAAGGACCGGGTTTAGATTGCCTTGTGGGTCTCGAAGATAAAGGGTGATATCGTCTGCATATTGCGATATAATGATATCTATCGTGGGGAAGTTAAGGCCCCGCATTTTATGGTGTTGTCTGATTCTGGCTGCCAGACATTCCATCGCAGAAGCGAACAGGAGGGGCGACAAAGGACACCCCTGCCTGGTGCCACGTGTGGTATCACATGGAGGAGGTATCAGTCCATTGGCACGTAGTCTGGCCATCATTTGCGAATACAGTAACTTAATCCGTGTAATGAATGAGGGACTAAGACTTTATCTGGCTAAAATGGTAAAGAGATATAGCAATTCGAGGGAGTTGAAGGCTTTGGTGGCATCAAGAAAAGCTGCTAGTGCAGGTGTATGCGGGTCCAGGTGATGTAAGAGGGCAAAAAAGGTTAGTAAATTGTAGAACGTAGAGTGCCCAGGTATGAAGCCGTATTAGTCTGGCTGAGCAATTAGAGGTAATAGGTAATGTAACCTGTTTTCAAGGAGTTTTGCGTAGATTTTATTGTCTATATTGATGAGGGAAAGAGGTTGATATTAATCACATTTATTAGGGGGGTTACAAAGGTTAAGCAGAATGGAAATTACGGCCTCTCTTGTTGTTTGAGGGAATACACTATTTTGCAAGGAATCAGAGTATATTTCTGCGAGATGAGGTGCCAGTATGGAAGCGTAAGCCTTATGGAAAGCTTTTGTCAGGCCATCAAGACCAGGTGCTTTGTCCAAAGGACCTTTTGTAAAGAGTTCATCCAGGTATTCCCTATGAGCATTTCCTAGCCATAAGAGTTCCAGCGAGTCTAAGTATGTGGTGAGTTCGGAGTCTATTTGTGGTGCGGAGGAGGTGTATAGTGAGGAGTGGAATTTGGTTAGGTGTTCGTGAATTTCTAGAGGACCTCTAATTAATGTGTCATCATCTCCCAGAAGTTCTGTAATATAAGGGGAACAATGAGAGATTAAGATTAAGATTTGTTTATTGTACAGTTAATAAAAACTCACAATATTTAAAAACATACAGTTTTAAAAAACAATCAGTAGCAAAAGTATTTCACTTAAAATAGCGGGTGGATTCTCCTTATTAGTTTATAAAAGCACAATTTGGTTTGGTGCTGTCCTTAAGGGCGACTGGATGCTAGCAGTTTTTTTGTTTTAGCTAGTGCTTCCGGTAAACCCTACGGCTGGAACAATGAGAGGGTTTGAGAAGATTAGCAAGTGTCCTCCTGGGGCGACCCCTTTGGCATAACTCCTGGCAGTGGCGTACTTTCCCAAGAAATTTGAGCTCCCTTGTGGCCTCTTCATTAAATTTGTTGATTTTTTCACGTATGGTAGCTAAAAGGGAAGAGTCGTTATGCTCAAAATATTGCAGTACTAAGGCTTTAAATTAAGACTCCAGATTATGCAATGTGCCCCGTAATGATTTCAAGACATCTGATTGGCAGGCCATGCACTTCCCTCTTATAACAGCTTTAAACACCTTCCATAGCACCGATAGAGAGGAAACAGAGCCTGTGCTTAATGTAAAATTTTCAACAATGTCATTTCTGATTTCAGCCTGACATGTTGCATCTAGGAGGGCGAGGGGTGGTAATCTCCATGTGAATTTGCGTCTTATAGAAGTTGGGAAGGCAATTGTACAGGTACAAGGGGAATGGTCAGATAACTTTCTAGGGAGGATCTGCGTGTCTACTGTCCACGTCACCACATCACCGGACATCAACCATCGGTCTAGCCAGAACCAGTTGTGATATTGAGTTGAAACATAGCTGCCCTACGGTTTCTGTGGTTTGAAGTGTCTCCATATGTCCACTAAGTGACAATCTGAAATAAGTGAGTTAAGGACTTGGCTAGATCTGGGGTGGAGTGCCCGGGAGGGGCCCAACCAGTCAAGGTCGTCACATAAAATCACAATAAAATCGCCTCCCCAGATGGCATCACTGCCCATAGTAAAAACCTTAGACCATACTTAACAGAAGAAATTCGGATCGTCCACGTTTGGCCATTAAATTGCAACCAGGTCCAGCTGGGTCCCGCCCAGAGTTCCCCTCAACACAATATAACGTCCCTCTGTGCCAATTTGTGAATGTGTTAGTGTCCACTCTATGCCATGTCGTATAAGTGTGGCCACTCCTCTCGAGTAACTAGAGTAGGTAGAAGAATAATATTCCCCCCCAGCGTTTGTGCTGAAGTCTGTTAGTGTCTGATAGAAAGAGATGGGTTTCCTGTTGGAAACAAACGTCCACCTGTTGACGAATCAGGTAGGCATGGACAAGCTGTGCCTTACTATAATTATTGAGGCCATGGACGTTCCACGTTAAAAAATTGTATGAAGCTGGCATGGACGCTAGTGACATATTACCAGTAGGTGATACGTAATCTTAAATGTCTCTATTAGAGGTAGAGGACTGTTGATAATGATTAGCTTGTGTAAGTAGTGTTTCGATGCCTGATGTGTGCATAGATATAAGATGGAGTGAAGAAGGTTTCTAATCTGCATCAGATGGTGCTGTATGTGTGTCTCTGAAAAAACTGAACATTTACTATACCCCAAAACCTCCCCTCCTACCACACCAACTCCCAATCAGTTTGTGACAATAACCCCTCCCCCATCCCAACAATCCCAAAACACAATGAAACCATGGGAGTCCTCCCTGTGGGGGCATGAGTTGCTGGCAAACACCCCTGTCCGTGCTTCAGGATGGCTGGGCTGTACTGTAAGTGCAGAGATTGTATATAGGATAAATGAATGAGCTGCATAAACTAGTGTATCAGAACACCGAGCCTCATTATAAAGAGAAAGAGTAAAGCAGTATAATCAAAGGGGCAGGGGGGTGTGATGTGACGCCCTATGTTAACAATTTTGTTTATCAGTCATTGTCGCTGAGGCCAGCTTCTTTACCGGTTGTTTGTGATGAGCAAGGGGAATGTTGACCAGGGCAGATATGTTTGCCATATTTAAAGGCAGACTTAGCATCGGTAAAGAAATGAGTCTGTCCGTCGTATGAGATCTTGAGTTTGGCCGGATAGAGCATTGTGTACGGGATCTCCGCACGTTGAAGAAGACGTGTGGTAGGAAGGAATTCCCTGCAGTGGATTGGACCAGGGGGTGATATCCAGGAAGATAGAAATGGTATTGCCCCGATAAGTAATGGGCCCATGTTCCCTGGCTGCTTTTAGAATAGAGTCCCTATCACGGTAGTTCAGGAGACGCGCGATGATGGGTCTAGGTGTGCCACATACAGGCGGTCTGGGGCCCAGTGTTCTGTCCGCCCTCTCTGCCACAATTACAGCCGGTAGTGCCAGAGGGAATAGATCGCTTAACAGTGCCTCAATGTATGGCTCCATTTTAGGATTAGCTGTGGTTTCTGGTATCCCAGCTATGTGGAGGCTGTTGCGCCTACACGAGGTGAAGGGTATATTGGGTCTGTCGCGTCACGCACCACGCCCCAATCAAGCTCTACCACTGCCCCACACGGATTCCCAGACCAGCCCCAGCACACAGACCCACAACCCAATGCACAGCGTACCACACCCACGGCACCACACTGGGCACCTGTACACCTTCATGGGGGGGAACCAATAGGCCAATGCACACCCATGCAGGGTCGCAGGGGTCAGCAGGGCCAACTGAGTACTCACTGTTAGAGCAGGTAGACCCACACACACTGTGTCACGATGGCTCCAGACAGCGGCAGCGTTTCTTTGTATTTCACCCTGTCACCTCATGGCGTTGATGCAGGCGATCAGCGTCTAACCAGCAGGCCAGTCCACCACGCCTCTATGGCCTTAGTAACAGTGAATGGGGTGCAGTGAGTTGAGTGCGGTATGCACGCTGTTCGGGTCCCGCCAAAGCAGGCAGTTAATATGCCATGTTCGGGATCGCACCCGCCAGGTACGCAGCTGCAGCTGAAGGAGTGGCACCCTCTGTTGTGGTCTACGCCACAGTCATTCGGAGCAGGCCGTCACAATGGTCGGGAGACCGGACAAGCCTCAGCCCAGATTCTCCTGGCAGGCCTTGGCTCTGCGGCAGAGATTCACAGCCGTCTCAGGCGTTAGATAGGTATGCCCGGGTCGTTGCATCAAAGCCACACGGGGCTCCCAGCAGGCAGCCCCAGTCGCAGCGCCGCCGCTTTTCTGGACACCCCGCCGGCCCGCAATTGTGTGCCTCAGCCAGGGGATGTTCCGCAGTTAGGTGGGGTTCAGAGGAGGAGCAGGAGTGACGGCCTGTAACAGCTGAGGGCCTAGCCGGAAGGCAGGGTATGGGCTCGTCCGCGCTTTTCCGGGGAAAACGCGACTCCAAATGCAGCTCATGCTACAGGTGGCTCCGGGGCTCCAGAGCAGGCTTGCGGTGTGCAGCACAATATAGAGAGTGCAGCTCTGACTAGTCTGGGTCACAATGGCTCCACAAACAGCAGGATAATGCAGGATTTTGAGCCCAGTCGGCGGAGCTCGCTTAACAAGCGGCCATTTCGCTGCTCGTCTAAGCCACGCCCCCCCTGTTTTTGTTATCTTTGGAGACCTCCCAGAGGAGAGTGTCAGTTGTAAGCTCTCTAAATGTCAATCCTCTCTATTATTTATCTTAATTCTTCTGGCAAGGAGAGAAATTTGATTAAAATGGGTTTCGCCTCAGCCCCCGGTATTTTTGGAATGGTTGCCATGGTTAAAAGATTTAATAAGCTGGATCATGACTGTCTCTTGAGGAAAAGAACCATATTTTGAGTGGCATGGGAAAATTGGGTCAATAAGTTTTATAATACAACACCTTAAAATAGTCCAATGATCATGAAATAAGTGAGATTACGGGAAACAGACTGAACCGTGGGAAGATTGCTATGCTCCTCCTCTTTTCTTACCCAGTATTCTTGAGGTTGGCTCTTCAGGAACCTTGGAGGTGGTAAAGTAACAGGTGACGCTGCAACCTCCCTCCTTAGGAGCCAGGAAAGAGTCTGTATATCAGCCATAATACAATCTGCTTATTTATGAAGGAGGACAAAAAAAATCACTGAAAATGCTCAAAGAGTTATATAAAGTATCTAGTGGTCAATTCCCCCCTTAAAAGTATGAAAGAAAAAGGTCACCACAGAGCTCAAAGCTAATGTTGGCAGCAGAGACCAAAGCAACAAAGTCAATTAGGATGAAACATAGGCACAAAATCCTTTTAAAAGTTGGTAAAATATAATAAAAGTTAAGGGAAACCTACTGAATAACCATTATTCAACATTGTTATGGGAGGAATGAAGTTCAAGAGTACCTGTATGCTTAAGGTAAAATGGCTGCAGCTGTAAGGGAAAAACAAATTGGTATTTTTACGGCCTTTAAAAAGGTCAAAACCAGCAGCTAGAAGTAAGGACAGGCTCACCCTGCAGTCTGAAAGTCGATGCCGGAGTTCATTTTGTGGATTATGAAGGAATTAGGAGTCATTGTAATATATTGTAATTGCATTTATATAGTGCTTACTACCCCTGACGAGGCATCAAAGTCCTTTTTGGCAAGTAGCACGCTACTCAGGAAGCCATGAAGGATTAGTGGTGAATTAGTATAGTAAAATATGAAAGTAATTTGAGTGGTGGATATGTTGGTCAGTGTTTTGGATTGAGAAGGATAGCGGAGGGATAGAAGAGAGAAAAAGGTTTGCACTCATATAGTGCTTGCTACCCCTGATGAACTTTGAAGTTCTTTTTCGGTGAGTAGAACGGTACTCTGCACCCCATAAAGGATTAGTGGTGAATTAGTATAGTGAAATATGAAATTAATTTGAGTGGTGGACATGTTAGTCTGTTATTTGGATTGAAAAGGATAGTGGAGGGATAGAAGAGGGAAGGATTTCAATGGTTTTCTTTGGAGCTCATAGCAGTAGGGGAGGTTTGGGATGGGTAAAAGAGAAGTGCAGGTGGAAGAGTCAGAGGAAAGGGTTTAGAAAGGCTTGTTTTGGGGGATTGGAATAGTAAAAGAGGTATTAGATGATGCAAGGAGGGGTAGAGTAGGGAAGAGTTTAGAAAGGTTTATTTTGGGGATCATAGTAGTGGTATGGTGTTTCCGATGAATGAGAGTGTGGATATAAAGGATGTATTGATTGAGGTATAGGTTGATAAGTAGGGTAGTGCATTGGAAAGAGTAGTAGAAAGAGGTTTAAGAGTAGACAAAGAGTTGAGATAGAGGATATATTAAGAGCAGTTTAAGGTGAGAAATAGGGTAGTACATTGGATAGGCTAAATTAGAAGAAAAGTAATAAATGTATAAATCCATAATTGCATGGAAGATATATAGCTGCATAAAGGAAAGCAGTATAAGTAGATTAAAGATGCATTAAATAAACTCCTGCTTTCATGTGTTGTTGTAATTTAAATTAATTGTATTTATATATTTTTTTGAAATTCAATAGTGAAGCAATTGTCGATCAATAGTTATGATAAAAGTGTACTTATTTACACAGTCACTTATATACATGTAATAAATGTAACTATCAGTAATATGTATATTTGTTAAGCAGAACTAATGGATATCTATATTTTTTTACCATAATTATTCTACATGTTTATACAAAGTATTGCACATATATGGGTACATAACTATAGTATAAAATAAATGCTCATATACAGAGGGATATGCTGTATATTTCCGTTTGCGTATGGTGGTTATGTGGGGAAGAGATGATACTTGAATAGTTTTCTGAAGATAAGGTGGTTATCCATAGATCTTATGTTGGGGGTAAGGAGTTCCGTAGTTTGGCTGCTTGAACAGAGAAGGATGTGCCAACCATTTTTTTTCCTTGTACTTTGGGTTTTTGAGGTGAGGTGTCACTCTGGAGCTGAGGTTCCTTTGTTGGATGTGTGTATTTTATTAATGATTATGAGTGGTCCAGTTCCATGTATCACTTTGTGGGTGATACAGAGCAGCTTGAATGTGGTTCTTGTGGGAAGTCCGTCCGTCAAGGCATGGAGCTTCTGGGTTAGGCAGCCATCTTGACTGGCAGTCAAGCTCCTCCTCTCCAGTCTGTTCTTTTGAGGAAACAGAACTGCGCATTCTGGGACTTGTATGTGCAGACCTACAATGGAGTTTGAAAGTGGAAGTCCCAGCAGCATGTAGGTAGCAAGTCAGTGCTAAATCGTTCTCCTGATGGGACCAATTGGCAACTGTGTCAATTTCTTTATTTGTTTTGAAGACTTATGTAGTGCAGAATGTACCAGAGAGTTCTTTACTTCAGAAACAGTTTCATACACAGCAATTTGTTCAATTACTGAACATTTTACAGCAATGCCAATTTGCTTTCTTTGCAGAAATTTAAAGAAAAGGTTATTTCATAGCCTGGGCGATTTCCATTAAGATCTGCCAATCCCTTGTTCTCTTTGGAAAAATCAATCACAGAGATCACACACAGTATGGCTGCACAGGGTGGTACTGGAGTTTTTGTAAGGATTACGTCACACGAGGAATCCATCTGGTTCAAAGGGGTCAATGAGTGAAATGGACACCTGCCACAAGCCATAGGGATTTTTTTATGACCGCTCTCGAAAAAGGGTTGGATGTAGTGAACATACCCTGGTGAAAGCTCCAAGCTGTGTTGTTTCGCCCAGTGTCATGGAGCCGCCGTGACATCTTTAGAAAGGAACCATGCCATGGTTCATTAGGGTCACGTCCTACCAGCTCCACTAGAGCCCACCTATATATCTTAGGAGCAGCTGCCAATTTGGAGGAGAGTGAAGGGTAACTGACAAATCCTGCTATAAGGTGGGTTTAGTAAAACTGTAGGAATTGGGATTGGTCCACTTTGGTGAGTTTGGGAGCAGGGTCTGGAGTCTGTACGGGGACAAACGTCAAGGCAGTTCTTTGATATCCATGGTGTCACATGAGGTGTCTATCATCTACTGGCACGTCTACGGAAGATTGGAAGGGTGGCAAGAGCAATAGTTTGTTGAACGTTGCTATATTATTCGGTCAACTGTAAGCAACTTTTCCAGTCCTGATATTTCCTATTAGAAATCATTGTTTTAAGGTGTCTAAGTTAGATTGACTCCCAATTATCTGAACCAGAATGCAGTGCTTTGCTAAATAAAGGCCAGGCTCTCTGGGCGGAGATCAGCATCTGGAGAGCGGAGTGGCTAGGACAACATATTTGACAGTAGACCTTCTGCTAGGGGCCAAATGCGTCGGCAGGTTTTGGGAGCAGGCCCGCTTTCTCTTATAGTCCAGGGTGCACTCAGTACAGTGGCTGGTGAGCCCTGCAACCTCGTCACTGTGAGGGGCCGTGCTGAGGGGGATGATTGATGGGCACCAGCACTGTAGAGTGCTGGGGAATGGTGCCTCAGGACGGTACCATCCTCTTGAAGCCTACATATCAGAGATCCCTTGCTGGGGTCTGCTCTGGCAACAACAAAGGTTCCCAGTGCTTACAAATCAGAGCGGATGGCTCGGTCTGCACAAAAACGCTCATCTGGCACTGGGCAGAATGTTTCTTTTTGAAAGGGAAAGCGTACACTGCTTACCTGGAACTGGAGAGTAGAAACAGTACTCACTACAGGCTAGTTTGGAAGGGGAAACAACCTTTATTACGTGGTCAAAACACCGCAGTGCCATCACACGCAGATTTTACAACGCAAGTCGTTACCGCGACTTGCACTGGAGGGCGCTCTAGAGTAAGGAATAGTGTGATTTACTATTCCAACACCTTCCCTACTGTACATAGGCTGGAGTTGGAATAGTAAATCATACTATTCCTAAGTCCAGCACCCTACAGCGCAAATCATGGTAACGACTTGCGTTGTAAAAGCTGCGTTGTGATGTACCGCGTGGTAACGTCATACATCCGTTTGGAAGGGACTCCTAGGGCTGGACTCAGAGCCCCATAGCTAATTCTGAGGCAGCCATCAGTCCCAGGAGAACACTTGGGATTGACACCAAGCAGGCAGCAGTACACAGGCAGACCAGCACAAAAAAAGCAGTAGTGCTAATGGAGATCTCTCCTGGCAGCACAGCAGTGCCTCAGTAGAACAGAGTCAGGGAGCAGCTGGCAGCAGGGCGACAAACAGAAATTTAAGCCAGGGAGTCCTTTAGTCCACCCAGCAAGTCTCAGGCAGCAAGGCAACAGCAGAAGGGTAGCCCTGATGAGTCCTTTGAGCAGCATAGCGCTCTGAAAACATGGGGCCAGATCCCTTGTACCTATACTCCAAATTGTCTTTGTTCAAGGGGAACTTCAAAGGAAACCTTAGAAGTGCACAACAAACGCTTTCAACTTCTGCCCTGGCTCCAGACATCAGTAGGGGGTAAATAAGAGTTTTGTGTGAGGGCAGGACACAGCCTATACAAATGTAAAGTGTGAACACCCCTCTCTCTCCCAGCCCAGGAAGATCATCAGTATGCAGATGAATGCAAATATAACCTTGTCACACCCAACACCTCCTATGTAATGGCTGTCTGGAGAGTATGCACAAAGTGTAGCGGTGACCCAGCCCTAGACATGGATTGGAGTCAATCTGCAAAGCACAAAGAAACATAAGCACAGAGAAAGTGTTTTTCTAAAATAGGAATGTAAAATCCAACTACACCAATAAGCAGGTTTTCTACCTACCATTCTAAAAATGCCAAACATGGCAACGCTAAGCCTTTCAGATCAGGAATTACCCCTAAAACACATACACAATAGGATATTTGACTCTACCAGGACATGCCCCACAATAAAGGCACATGTCCTACCTTTTACCTACACAGCACCCTGCCCTTAGGGCTACCTGGGATCTATGGTATAATATCGACAGACAGAATATATACATACAAAAATATCCACACATAAATATCGAAATCAAAAATATCGGAGTTATATCTTCATAAAGGTAAGTACAAAAATATCGAAAAATGTATATCGTAGTACAAAAATATCGAAATTAAAAATATCGTTTTTTAAATGTATTAATAATAATGTAAAAATAATTTAAAAATACATATAATTTTACAAATATTAAATAAAAACATTAAAACATATTTAAAAAATTATAACTAATACATATACATTTAAAATAAATTAAAAACTCTACATATAAATTAATATATATACGTACTCCACATATTGCAACAGTAGGAGTAAATATTACTATTCCCACTTCAGAGGGTGCAACAGTAGGGAAAGCGTTGGATAGCGTAGGGGTTTAAATTGCTATTCCCACTCCAGAGGGTGCAACAGTAGGGAAAGCGTTGGATATCGTAGGGGTAAAATTTACTATTCCCACTCCAGAGAGTGCAACAGTAGGGAAAGCGTTGGATTGCGTAGGGGTAAAAATTACTATTCCCACTCCAGAGGGTGCAACAGTTGGGAAGGCGTTGGATAGGGTAGAGGTATAAATTACTATACCCACTCCAGAGGGTGCAACAGTAGGGAAAGCGTTGGATAGCGTAGTGGTAAAAATTACTATTCCCACTCCAGAGGGTGCAACAGTAGGAAAAGCGTTGGATAGCGTTGGGGTAAAAATTACTATTCCCACTCCAGAGGGTGCAACAGTAGGGAAAGCGTTGGATAGCGTAGGGGTATAAATTACTATTCCCACTCCAGAGGGTGCAACAGTAGGGAAAGCGTTGGATAGCGTAGGGGTTTAAATTACTATTCCCACTCCAGAGGGTGCAACAGTAGGGAAAGCGTTGGATGGCATGGGGGTAAAAATTACTTCCCACACTACTCCCCCTTTAACACACAACACACTACACATACAAAAAACACAATGAATATAAATTTCAATTAATCAATTAAGAACAATTAATATTACTAAATTGATGTAATTATAAATGAACTAATTAACACATATTAATTACTAATTAATTAACAATAATTAACCATAAATAAATACAATCTCTTTAATTAATTACATTTAATTATATCACACCCTATCCCACTATAAACACACAACCCACTACACATAAATAAATCACATCACGTAATCACTTAATAATTAATTACCAATTAATTATTAATTAACAATAACAAAAAATTAAATATATTAGCACATTAACTCTAATTAATTTAATTAAATAATTAATATTATTTAATTACCAATTAATTATTAATTAACAATAACAAAAAAGTAAATATATTAGCACATTAACTCTAATTAATTTAATTTACTAATTAATATTATTTAATTACCATTTAATTAATTAACAATAACAAAAAAGTATATATATTAAAACATTAACTCTAATTAATGTAATTAACTAATTAATATTAATTAATTACCAATTAATTATTAATTAAAAATATTTACAAAAATATATTAATTAATTAACTAATTAATATTAATTAATTACCAAATAATTATAATTAAAAAAATATATTAATTAATTAATTATTATTAAATTACTTCCCACCCTATTCCCCTATAAACCCACAACCCGCTCTGATACTAAAACGCAAAATGTAAACAAAATTACTAATTTTCAAACATACATTACAAAACATATTTAACAAACATATAAACAACATAATAAAATACATAACACTAAGCAAAATTTCGAGATTAGTAAATTTCGATATTAGTAACATACATACCTTAAAAAAACAATATTCTGTCTGTCGATATTTTGGACATCGATATTCTATACCATCGAAATTAAAACATCGATATTATTGTATATCGATATTTTAATTTCGATATTTTGTCTCACTGCCGCTACCTGGGGCCTACCTTAGTGGTGTGTAATAAAAAGGATATTTAAGGCTTAGCAAATAGTTTTAAATGCCAAGTCAGGATGGCAGTAACGTGTCCATGTAGGTCCTGCAGTGGCAGGCCTGAAAATGGTTTGAAAGGCAACTTCTGTATGTGGCACAAGCAGTGGTGCAAGCCCAGAAGCATTTAATTTACAGGCTATGGGTATATGGGATACCACTGTACTTATGGGAATTATGGGATATCACTGTACAAGGGACTTACAAGTAAATTAAGTAGGCCAATCAGGTGTAAACTAATCATCCCATGTTTAGAGGAGACAGCTTATGCACTTAAGCACTGCTTAGCAATGGTAAAGCCCCATTTCCTAAAGCTAAGAAAAAGAAGGACAGAAAAATAGGCAGAGGAAGGCAAACAGTTTGGGATTAACACTACATCTCCTCTCCTAAATTCACAGAATGTATGAGAATTGTTCTGAATGAGATTTAAACATGGATGTTGCTCCCTCACTTAACTAAACCCACTTAAAACAGAGTCCCTTCTGACTGACTGACAAATTTGCATGGCCCGTGCCACCTGACCCTGTGCTTTTGGCAGTGGTCATATATATACTTCCAAGCCCCACACCTACTTTTCAATGTTCTCATTAAGATGGAAGGGGATAGCCATAAGTCATGAGAAGGGAATTCTAGACAGTAGGAGATTGAACCAAAAACAAGCATCATTCACTTGGTGATTGACTTTAGGTACCTTTAGGAGAACTTTATCTTTACCTTGTAGATTAGGAGACAGGAAGCAGGGACACACTCTGTATTTAAGATTAGTGAGAGAGGACTGGTGCAGGCAATTTAAGGATAAGCAGGAAACTTTTGGCCTGATTTAGATATTAGTGGACGGGTTAGTCCGTCACAAGGGTGATGAATATCCCATCTGCCAAAATATAACTCCCATAGGATATTATGGGATTTATATTTCGGCGGACAGGATATCTGTCACCATTGTGGTGGAGTAACCTGTCCACCGAAATCTAAATCAGTAATCCATTCTGCTACAGGGAGCCTGTGTCATGAAGGGCCTGCTGCTAAGTTGTGTCACAGTCCGATGGACAAATATACAATACAGTGCAACATTTTCTGTTTTTTCCATCTGCAGCAGGGAGGATTTAGTAAGACTTGCATCCCGGGCATTATATTAGTCCTAACCACCATTAATATTCATGCCTATGACCAATGAATGATTTTTGCAAAAAAGACGAAGAACATGCTTTAGCTTCTTCAAATGAAAAACAGTTTTCAACAACTGAATTGAGATGCAGGCCGAGGGAGGCAACAGGGCCCAGAAAGACATGAAAGTTCTTCACTTTATAAGCCGATTGGAACTCGAGGTCGAAAATATTAGGTGGTTTTAAGTCACTGAGTAGTGATCTGACTGTCTCTCCAAAGGTGGTCACCCTGTCATGCAACGATTTTCAGCCATATATTACAAAATATCAATCAGTACTTGTTCAACATTCCTGTTGGTGATAGAACAGGTGAAAATGTAATACATGCTAGAGTGCCAGGATTGGACAGACCATTGTAGATAATGAAAATGATCAAAGGGTGGATGCAAGCAAGTAATAAACAAGGTTCGTGAGAGTGCAGAGCTGTGGTGAACCCTACCACTCAATTTACTAACCTCAAAGGAACAAAACTCAATTTAACCTGCTGCCAGAAAGGATAGGAACCATCCAATTGTACAGTCTAAGGTCCTTAGCATGAGGGATACGTGAGTAAAAATATTGCATAGTCAACTCTCCCCCTTATTGGTGGAACAAAGAATGTTGTCTCAAAGACCGGCTAGAACAATTTGAGTCTCATGATGAAACCTTTAACCAGACTCAATGGGCAAGTCTAGAAATTATTGCATCTGTAAAATGATGTATTTTGTGGCTGCTTCTTGAGTACTGATAAAATTGTAATAGGCAGAAAAATTATTTAGTGGTTGAAGTATGGATTTTATTAAGTAACATCAAGACACATCATCAAGGAGTTTGAAATAACTTTCCCAGATTGGACAGATAAATTAGGTGGAAAGTCACGGGGTTAAATAGCAGGTGTGTATAATACGCCTTAAAGAATTAATGGGCTTAACGTTGAAGGATAGCTACCTGCCATGCCATTTGGCTAGCCGAACACTGAGACAGCCACTGATTGTTTATCAGTTATTGCTAGTGAATGCTGACTATGATGATTTTCTTTAAGAAGGTCCTATTTAAATCAATACATATATCTTTAAAATGTGTGGCAGAGGCTTGCAGGTAATTGGGGTCAGCTTATAAATCGCTGACCATTGTATCTGTTAACCATATTATTCCAGTTGCCTTATTAGTTGTGACATTATTCCAATTTAGCAACAGGACACATTTGTTTCTGCCATGTTTTTTTAGGCATTTCCTTTCTTTGCTGTTTTAGGCTCTAGTATGAATCAAGGCATCTCTATGTAACTGTTTTTTGGTTTTCTGAGCCACTGTATGTTGCTATAGAAATGAATTCACAGTGTTTCTTGTCACCATTCATAACGGTTTCATATTGCTCTGGGAACAATTCAATGCACTGTCAATGCTAAACCTTAGTCCACCTGTAATGGATTGCCGTTAATCACTTGGCTTCATCTTCAACACTAGCCTAAAACTTTAAGTGCTCATCGGTGCAGTGTCCAGAGCTAGATTTCAAGCTGGAAGCTTAATTCCTCAGGTGATTTGAATGTGTTAGGACAATTCACTCAGCTCCTACAAAAGCAGTATTGAATTAAGAGGTGAGGCTGGTCATATGTTCAAAAAAGTTTAATCACAACTCTCTAATACTAATTTAATGGAATGTTTCCATTGAGGCAAGGAGTATCTTCAAGCTAGCATGCAACGCACAATTTCACAATTCAATTCGTTTTATTATGATTTGGAATTCCGAAGAATTCCACATAACATTACAATAAAACATTAATTCATAAAAAACAGTATTAAAAACCCATGAGGTTACACCCTGTAATAATCCTACATTACACACAGTACATAATACATTTTTCATTAAACCCCTAACTTTAGTTACGAATAAATACTGAAATAAACAATTTTCCTACAATTACCTGCTCCCTAAAGGGACTAATCTCTGATGATCATTAAATACGTCACTTCGGGGGACTGAAATCTTCTAATCATTATCTAGTGAGGAACACTATTGGCTGACTCCCTAATTTAATGAAGAGATCTAATCTAATCTACAGTTACATTTGGACAGCGCATGGATAAGAAATTATGTATAGTTCATCCAATGTACGTTTAACGATAATCAAAAATAAAAATTAAAATCTTATTTTTTAAAATCTTATTTTTGGGAGATGAATTTTAAATGAAGATAGCGGCCGGTTTTTATAAAATACCATGTAAAGTGCCCATGCATTCTTCATTGTGCTGACGCAATAAAACCGTAATCTTTATCCAGGGCTTATACCTAATTCGACCCTTTTGGCTTTAGCCCAAGATTAATAAACTCAGCTACATTTATACAAATGTTATCCAATATACAGGCAGCAGATTAACAAAGTCAAGAGCAATTAAACCATGTCTTATGTCGAGGACAGAGAACAGTGTTAACAACAGATGATTTTGTAAAGTGCTACTGAGAGTGCAAATATATCAAGATAAAGCGCTAGTGCATAGATGCCCTAATCCTGGACAGAGCCCAGAATGATTATCTAGCATCAATATAACCAAAATAACTCTAAAGCTGCACAAGAAAGCAAACAGGATTGTTAAACACACTAATAAATAATTGTTACTTATTGTATGTTACACGAGTTAAAAATGCTTAAAGTGCTCAAAAGTGCTAAGACAAGGGAAGTTATACAAGGTACTACATAATCCACTGATCACCCTACTTATTGGCTTCTAATATTCGTTTAAAAATTCTTTAAAAAAACAGAAAATCTTAAAACATCTCTAGCATGCAACGCACTCAAGGCCCGTTAGCTTTGGAGTTCTGAGGCATGCTTCACTGCCATGCCCTTTATTCCAGAATCTTTAAACACAATGGCTATTCCATAATTAGGTATTTGGGAATTTTGTTTTCTATTTATTTTTATTCTTTCCAAAAACAGTTCTAAAATGGTTCATCAATGGTTTCACCTGACAGTTTCAGAGCCCCTTTTTGATTCTTGAACCTGGCATGCCAATTTAGGCTTTTTACTAGAAATTACAAACAACCTTCCAGATCATGATAGTCATAACTGATTCACTTTCAATGTTGAATATATTTTACTATGACTAGTGACTCTGTGGATGAATGTACAGACAGGTGTCTCCTCAAATTCTCACTGTGACTTTTGTCACTATTCCAGCACCATCCTCTCATTCACACCTAGCCGTTCATTAATACTACTCCAGGCAACAACAACAAATAACTCATTAACTCAATTCTGATCAGCTGAAATTCTGGCAAGTAGCCTGAAATAGTACTTATCCAAAGCCCACATCTCATTTTCAGTTCTCTGGAGAAAGGGAAGTTGGTTCACTGAAACACACCTGGGAGTTTCAGAAAATGGGACCTCTCTCACGGTAAGCCTGAGAGAGACCTGGGTTAACCCACAATAAACAAGTAGAGACTATAGTTAGGAAGACCTCTCTAATGGTTACCTGTAGAATAAGTGGCTCCTGACCTTCCTTCTTCTTTGTTCAATGACTGACTCATCTCTTCAGTCACCTACTCACAACTGACTCACATTCTGTTCTCCTTCACATCGTTATATTGATGAAATCACAGGTCACCACCAGGTGGAATCCTGGTGCTTGCAATTGTTAACAGATAAATATCTCAATATGGCAATAAATGCTGTTCAGACTACATAACAGTGACATGTACTAATGTAACAGTATTACTCCTACTATAACAGTTAGTTAATTGCAGCCTCTAAAATTGTTAACCTCATAATGGATACATGTCTACCAAGGTTTTTGTAGAGTCATCATAAGGCATCATTGGTATTTAATTGTAAAAACTCCATGTACTATATAAGTTAATACCACAGGAGTTATAGGTATACAATCTGGGATGTGCCTTAGTCATATTCTGAAATGTCAAATTTGGAGCAATTTGTGAGATAGTGTGGAAAAACAACCAGCATCAAAATGATTATCTGAAGGAACAGACCACTTTCTGCTGTACTATTTAAATATTATTGATAAATGTACTGGCATTTCCACCATGGAAACCTATAAAACAACATTAACTACTGCAAAGTACTGCTAGCAGAAAGACTATAGCCTGGAGCATGATGTTGTCAAGGACTAAATGCGATATATGTCTGTTAAGTGCCCTTCAAGTAAACGGCAACGCCCTGTAGTAGTCAAGGTGGCACCCTACACAGAACAATATATTTGAAGGGTGAAAGGTCTCTCCTTTAGAGGATCATAGTTAGGATGAAAAACCTACATGGTAAAAAAAAACATTTTAATTATTGTTGTAGATTGCATTGGTGAGAATCAGCAAGGCACCAAAGAGCCCCTGACATCTGGAAAGAAGAAAGAGCCTAGATTGATAATTAGCCCAGAATTAGATGATCTAAAAGGAAGTTCATTCAAAACTGCTTAGAGGAAAGGAACAACAGAAATAGCAAAAGCTACACCAGGCAGCATCTGTGGATGAAAATTAGGATTAAAAATGTAAAGCAAGGGGGTGCTGAGCACGATGGAAAATTAGGGAACAAAATGGATTGTAATGACCCTTACATGCTGTAAGAAATTGGGGTCATAGTTTGTGGGGGGAGGGGGGGTGAGTAGCCACTTCAAGTAATAACCACAACCCTTTTCAGGATGAACCAAAAAGTCATAAAATAAACCTGAGCTCAACTCCCTGATAACCATGAAAAGAGCAGACCGGCTTAACTCAGGGGAAATATAAATACAACGTATGCAGTACCAACACAGTAATATATAAAAAATATAGCACAAGAAAAATCCCAAACCAATTTAGAAAAATAGAGTACATTTCAATAAATGAAATGACACAATAATCTAATAAGGGAAATTAGGGTTCTGAATTTTGAAAGTTTAAATATGAAAATGGCATCCAAAAACATTAAGCATCAACCATAGTCATTTGGTTGCACTTGACCAGTACCTAGGCACATGTAGAGGCTGACTGCTCTGAAGCACGGGTCGGATACAGAAACCTGGTTCGACCCGGTCAGAAGTTTTACTTTCAGACTTACTATCTGAAATAGAAGTCGAAAATCCTCGGTGGGATGGAGCAGCAGGTTGTGGCCTAAGAGGGCTCAACACCATAGGATTGCCATTGGATTAACCCATGGCAAAGCAGTGACTTTTGGCTGGACAGCTCAGAGTGGGAGAAATCTGAATTTCGTGCCCAGAGAAGGCACCTCACCGAATGGGTGCTTTTGGTGCATTTACCCGGTGAAAATTTCTAGCTTTTGACAGGGTCAATTTTTTGGGAGCTCAGATTCTTTCAGCAGGCTAAGGCTGCAGGCTGTAGACAAAAAGGACTCCACAAGGTCATACAACTTGTCTACAAGGTCCCACTGAATCAGGTTTGCTGCTGTGGTAAAGCTCAAAGCAGGAGCAACCTGAATCTTTGGTTCATTGACAATGCACCTTTGTCAGATTTGTGTACAAGTTGTCCCCGGTCCTCCAGACGCATTTGGAGCCAAAATGTGCCATATTTATGCATGGCACTAGGCTGTGGGTGGGGGTGACACCTGGTCCTCACTAACCAATAGAGTAAACGTTCCCAGGGACAACCCTACCCACTTTTGAAATACTTCACATGTGCCTTACTGCAAACAATCCAACAGTGTCCCTCTCTGCCTAAATCCAAGTTGGTGAAACTGTTCCCCTTTGTGCAAAACCTGTATGCCACCCCAGAGGTGTGGTCAGGGAAATAAGCAATCCCTCCTTTGTAGTCACTCTAAACCTCCCTCCTTTGTGGTCACTCTAAACCAGGTCTGGGGGCAGCCCCTCTCACACTGGGATTGGTGCCTGCCTGACTGGTGGAACAAAGAAGGTCCCTGCCCAGGTGCCCGCTAGCATTTATCTGTGACAGGGTTGCCTACATTGAAGTTAAAACAAGTTCCTGGGCACAGCCCAGATGTCATCCTGTCTGAAGAACAGAACACATCCCCACACCAAGGGCCCGAACACGTTCACATCCCATCAAGGGGTTAATCAGCTGTCAGGTGACAGTTGAAGCAAAATGATCAAAGGCTTTAGGCAGGGAAAAAGTAACATTCTAAAAGTACCTTTTCTAAAATAGTTATTGCAAATCCAACTCCACCAATGAATTGGGAGTCTAGTAAATATTTCAAAAAGTCCAAGAATGAGATTTGTAGTTGCTTAATTGCCGGAATAACATTATTAAATATAATACTCTATCCCTATGCTTTCTTAAGCAACAGCCAACTCTGCTAAAGTGAAAACAGCTTTTCTGGACCTTTTAACAATAAGCACATGTTTATTATTAAAATTGTACATGTCCTTCTTTCAAGTACCAGGCACCTTATGGGCAATAAGACCTTCTTAGGGGTGAAATATAAATATTTAAAAAGAAGCTGTAGGGCTGTCAAAAGAGATTATTTGACAGGTTACATTTTCTGTTTTAGAACTGCACAACCAGACTACAAATTGTAGTCATGTTTGCACTGTGGATGCAGTGAGTGCCTGGCACAATGGTCTGTAGTCCACTGGTAAATTGTAACGTTAAATATGCCAATTGGGGTAAGCCGATCTTATCATGTTCAAAAGGGGAGCACAGGTCCATAACCACTGGTTAGAAGGGTAAAAGTGCAAAGAGTTCTACAGCCAGCAGAAACAGTTAAGGTAAAAATCTGTGGTCCCCCCATAAAAACTATGGTAATTTCCAACATATGCTAAATATAGGAAAAGATCCCAGAGAAAGAGACCCTATCACATATTGGATTGGGAAGTTAATGCAATTCTTAAAGTAATGACGACAATCTTAAGTGGTGGCGTTTCCACTGTATTATATGGTTTATAGTGTCAAGCTCCACCTTCCACTTGAAACTCATGATGCCTGCGATCCTACGAAGAAAAAGCCCAGTTGTGACCTTCCACACGCCATGTGGTAAACTGGATACCCGTTGACACCCACACCAGAGGTGACCTGGAGTCACTCAACAAACAGAAGTCCTCTGGCTGAACATGGTGCTGTAAACAGAAACATACTGTGCAGGAGCACAGCCAATAGGACTTCTTCTCTGATATGTGCAAAAGCTTAAGCAAGTGCTATTTCTTTGTTTAGCTTTTTCTGAATAAGCTGGAACCAGCAAAAAACATTTGATGAGGGAAATGTGAACTCACAGTGGCGTAATAATTGATGGCACGGCAACCAAGAATTAAGCACTTCTCAAATATAACTCCTTTCTTTTAAAATTTGCATATGCATATCTATGTACTGGAATAGTACTAGTGGCGACGGTGGTCATATTGGGTACAAGCAAGCCCTGGTTATGTAGAAAAGCCGCTCATTCATTACGTACTCCAAAAGAGTTGCTTCTTCTGGAGGAGTACAGTACTGCAGCTCTACTGGTGTATATACTTGGTAAAGACAAACTCAGGTTACATGGAAAAGCAAAAATTATTGGGGAATCATTTCCTCATTCTCTATATACTCAAGAACAACTGCTTATGCTGGAGGAGTATGCACCCTAGCAGCACCGATACATATGTTGGGTACAAGCAAACTTAGGTTACATAGGTTACATGGAAAATCCAATGCAAAGAAAAATCACATTCTATCTCATAAGTACTCCAAAACAGTTACTTATTCTCAAGTAGTATGTGCCATGGCAGTGTTGGGGCACGTGCTGAGTGCAAGCAAACCACGTTTATATAGATAAGGCAATGCACTCAAGAATCCCACATCATCTGTAACATAGTCTAAATTAAATACTTGTTCTCAGGAGTGCATACAGTGGCAGTGATGCTGCATGTACTAGGTACAAAAACACCTAGGTTACCTAGAAGAGCAAGTTCACTGAAGAACCACCGTTTAGTATGTTTTGAACTTCAAAACAGTTGCTTGTACTCTTGAGTATAGCCCTGGTCGCATTTCTATGTGCAATGTCGACAAGAAGATTCAGGTTACATTGAAAATATCTCTCTTTCTCTGTCCCTCTCTATCTCTATCCCTCCCTATGTTTTTCCATATCTTATACCTTTTTCTCACACATATATATGATTTTGAATAATGTAAGCCCATGCCCACGTCACTGCAGTTGTGCCCAACTGGTGTAGGAAACCCTGTTGTGCGATAGTCAAAAAGTATTGTACTCAGCCATGATATACTCAGTATGTGAAACAACACAATACTAACTGAACCAAGACTATGTACATTGAAATGCGAAAGAAAGAGCGAGCACCACCCATTCTAACATTCTACATAGTCTACAAGTGGGACCACCAATTATGAGCAGGGGTGGATAACAAACACATGCATTTAGCATGAATCAGCTTTTTGAATATTTAGGCATCTGTATACTAATATATAGATTACATTGTGCAGGAAACTGTGCCCACAACTCTTCAATGTACAATGGGTAAAGGACTTCTTGCCTTACTACTTAAGTATATAACAAGTCATTAAGGAGTTCCTTTCTAGTTGCTGAACTCTGATTTTATTTGCAATATGCTGTTAATGTACACAGACTGTACCCTATTCCTTAAAAAACATGGTCACAGCATCACTCCCGATAACCCTACAGTCTCCCCATTTAAACCGCTTAAGAACCTAGGGGGCTCATTTATGAGCCCTTGCGTCAGTTTTACGCCGCTGGTGCGTCACTTTTAGTGACGCACCAGTGGAGTAAAAAATGTGGCTTGTTGCACCACATTTCCAAAGTGACGCATCTAGGTAGATGCGTCACTTTGTAAACCCCTGCGCAACATTATACCTGCGCCAGGTATAATGTATGCAAGGGGGGCGTTTTGTCACAAGAAAGAGTCATAGAAGTGACGCAATGAAATCTATAAGATTTCACGCGCCATTTCTTGGACGCTAATGCATCAAAATCTAACGCCTACCTCATGACAGGCGTAAGACTGATGCATGCCCTTTCACATGGGGCTTGCCCCATGTGAAAGTACACATTGCTGGAGTTGCGTCACTTTTGTGACAAACTCCAGTAATGCGTCACTTTTGCACCTACAGATACGTCAGAAATACTGACGTATCTGGAACTACTTGCGACATGATGCGTCATACTGTAAATATGACGCATCATTGGTGTTGCAAGGAGGGCGCAGTGAAAAGTGATGCATCGCTGTTTTCACGCAGCGATGCGTCACTTTTCATAAATGAGGACCTTGGTCTCTTGCTCATTCTACGAGGACATAGCCTGGTTGCAGAACTGTAGAATAAAGGTGGAATCTGTACTTTGAAATAAAGTAAGCACACGAAGTCTACCATGTCTTGTAAACATATATTTTAAGCAGTGTAATGTAAGTCAATTCTAAAACCGACTGTTCTTAATGCAGAAATATTTGGTAACTTGAGAAAGCATTCCTACGTCCATGTAAAACACTCTGGAAGTAAAAACAATATAAACAATGTTATAAATGTCTCATTAGCTTCCAATATTGGTAATTTGTGGAGGAAGAATAGTTTGGAGGAAAGAGAGCTTAAAAGATAGTTAGCTCTTTAATTGTTTAAACGACAGTTGCAATTTTAGTACAAGTTTAAGACGTATATTAAGCTTCCTTAACTTGCTTCTTTTATGATGTCAGTCACAAATAACAGACCTATAGTTCGTTCACAGCAAACCCTGGGCCACAAGCTGCAAGAGAAGGGAAGTGAAACCACCATTCAGCATGAGCTTAGTCTATATATAGCAGTCACTAGGAAGTAACATCCTCTTTTTATTGCTGCTCAGCCACAAGTTAAGTACTCCATGTCACTTTTTTCCGTAGTCTATTGTTAGAAATTTATTTGCAATGTGCTTGTCATTGTATAGCCGATACCGTGTTGGGCTTAATTTGGCTGTGTTTCACGCAGATGTCTGTCTCATTTGCTTTGTTGCTATAAACCAAGATAGATGATTAGGCATTGTTTTTCCTCTCCTGCTATTTGAGCTCCCACAACAGGCACATTATCTTTCATGCACTGACGTTTTGTTTAAAGACATGACATGGGCACCACAAAGACCTACGTGCATTGGTCATGTAGAAAAGATTCAGCTCTGGAGCAATGTACTAAATAGGGGTCCTATGACTGCCTGAAATGCATATAAGGATTTCACATGGAATGCCTGTTCATGTCTTTATGAGGAGCTTTTGCGAAAACATTTAAAGGGGAAACGGTTGATTATGGTGTGCATAGTCAGATTATGTATTGCTAATCATAAAGACTTAGAATTAAAAAAATAATGCTTGCATGTGGATGGTCTCCTGTGTAAAGCTTGGATCTGAATATACGTATATGTGTGTGTATATATATGTATAGGCATTTCCATGAGAAAACACACACCTCGCCTTACAGTAACGTGAAATACAGGCCCACCAGCCAATCCTTGGTAGCAGTTCTTTTAATTGTGGCAATGCATCAGCATGATGTATTTCGACTCCACACAAGTCTTAATCATATGCAAATGAGAGAGTGGTCATGTATTTTGTATTTAACAGTCAAATACATCAACAATGAGAAAGGACATATGGTGCAGTGAAATACCTCAATACTAAAAACTTATGGTAACAATTCGTCATCCAACTGAGTATTTCATGAAGATCTTTAAATGAAACCAGTGAATATTTGCAAAATTAGATGCAGGGGTTATTCAATTGAATTTCACTCTTTTCGCATCCCCATTTTCAAATCACTGATTAAAGTTTGTCATTCAAAGGACCACATTATCCATAAAGCTTTGTTGTTACAGCCATAAAACCATGTACTTCCACATCACTAGTTGTTATATAGTTATCTCTAACAAAGAGAGGGACTTAGAGCGCATCAAGGTCCAGCATACATGCTTCAAATAATCTAATAATTGTATGTGGGGTTTGCACACAGGGCAGGTCCAATACCGGCAACACCTGATCCTTGTTAATCTATCAAGAACAGGTTAAATACTCCCAATTTACCAGTAAGCCGACACTTATGAGTCGACTAGTAAAGACTAGTAAAGACGCCCCAATATGTGAAAAAGTCAAGATATGAGTACCTGGCTGAACGCTGCTGATCGCCAGCTGCAAACAGTGAAAAGCAAGAGGCTGAGTAAACCTTAAAACTGGGTAATTGCTAATCTGTATAGCCTGCTACGAAAGGTCAACGTGATGCCCTACCTGATGGTAAAAGGAAACCACTTTCCTGTGATGTGCTCAATAAATGTCTTCTGGATAAAAGAAAGTTCTTCAGGGCCAGTGAAATACGCTGCCAAAAGATGAGAGGAACATGCATGAATATTCTGGTCATGTTCAAGGAGAAGTGTTTCTAAACAGTGAGGATGCTCCACTGTAACTATAGATTATTAAGACTACGTCATTTTTTCTGCAACGTGGTCCCTGAGACGTCTGTTCAACTCACAGAACCAGAACAAATCTTTAGACCCAAGAGTACTTTTATAACTCCTGTATCTCACAAGATGCTGGATACCTTTGAAGCATTGGTCAACAAAGACATTGAACAGTTACCATTTCCGAATAAACGAAATGACAACTTAACTAAATTCGAACGAAGAACACTGAAAACTTTGGTCAACGACACTTCGCTAATGATGCAACCAGCCGACAAGGGCGGCGCCTTGGTTGTCATGGATAAGACATACTATGAAATGAAAGTTAATGTACATATTAATGACACCAGCACTTATATGTTATTAACGTATGACCCAACAACACAACTACAAGACATGCTACACAAACTACTAATGGAAGCATTAAATAATGAACGGATTACAGAACAAATTAAGGCCTACTTAACAACACAGAACCCACAACGGCCTAGACTATATATGATACCAAAAATGCACAAGGATGCGAATAACCCACCGTTCAGGCCGATTGTATTTGGCTGTGGGTCGATTTTTGACACTGTAGGGAAATTTTTGGAATTCTACTTGCAAAAGTTTGTGCAACACTGGAGAACATACCTCAAGGATACGACTCATTTTTTACAAAAATGATCTTCTATTACAGTTGAGGCAGGCACCACTGTGTATCTGTGCACAATAGATGTTACAGCTCTTTACACGTCAATTCCCCACGCAGCTGGTCTTGAAGCAGTAGAATGGGCACTTCTTCAAACATCTGACATCACTATGGAAAAAGTGTTTTTGCTGCAATTGTTAAAATGTTGTCTGCATAACAGCTATTTCGCATGGCAGCAACATTTTTACACACAGCTTACAGGAACCTCCATGGGTTTTTCCGGGGCACCGGCGTATGCAAATATCTATATGGCACAATACGAATCAGACCTTATCATTTCTAAACATGAATGGTGGAGCAATATACTTATGTACTGTTGTTTCATAGATTACATATTCGTGATCTGGAAGGCATCCAAGCAGTCACTAGAGGCAATGATTAATCAATTGAACAATGCTAACCCACATATACGCTTAACCTATAACATTGATCAGGATACCATTCATTACCTAGATGTACTGATCAAGAAATTACCAACCAATCATTTTTGCACTTCTGTTTACACTAAACCTACTGATAGGAACAGTACCTTATTGTTCTCGAGTTTTCATCCCAAAGGCCTTTTACACAATTTACCGTACTCTCAGTTTATAAGAATACGACGAATATGTTCTGATCCTGATGAGTGTGACATTAAATTGGACCAACAGGTGCAGAAATTCCAACAAAGAGGTTATCCACCCCAGATCATTGAGCAATGTAAGCTAAAGGCAGTAGCCAAAACACGTGATCAACTGTTGTAGAAGACAAGAGTCGAGTTTAAAAAACGCACAGTGTTTGTATCCAAATATTCAACTGTCTCACAAGCAGTCAAAAGCATAATTTCCAAGAGATGGGATTTATTACAACATGAACAGGACTTCAAAGGGATTTTCATTGACAAGCCTCTTTTTGCATATACAAAGGGGAGAAATATGCGATAATTACTGTCAGGTTCACCACAGGCAGTGACATAACTGGCATTTGCAGGCACTAAGCGATGTAATAATTGCATAAATTGCAATAATGTTACCATTGGCGATACTCTGACACATCCGTCATCAGGACAAAAAATAAAGCTCCAACACACTAGTGAGTGTAATTCTGTTGACATCATTTATTGCATAAAATGCCCTTGCGGCAAGGCTTATATTGGAAAAACATCTAGGAAATTGAGAGTGAGAATCACCGAACATAAGAGTAGGATTCGAACCAGGACTTCCACATCTAGTCCAGCTGTCCATTGGGAAGAGGCTAAGCATTCTATTTCTCAACTAAGGGTTCAAATTATAGAACAGATTAATAGTAAACCAGGCATCAATGTAGATAGGCTACTGTTACAACGTGAATTACACTGGATCCAATTATTGGGAACCATGCAACCGATTGGCCTCAATGACCGTTTTGATATGAGTTGTTTTCTGTAAATTACAGCATATTCATCTTAACTATAGTGTGTCACGTACACTGCAGTGAGCAATGTTATGTGAACATGATTAGCAGTTGTCATAGTGGTAATGTTGCCAATCAACGATATATTGGTTATTACTTTGTGCATGGGTACACACCTCTGTTTCTGAACTCGGATCTGTGCCATTTTGGATAGCATGTACGCATGCTTTGTGATGATGATTTTATTGATTGACATGAGTACTATGTTCAATGTTTAATAATAATGGGGTCATGACTCCATGTTCTCCTGATATAGTTTTTAACATTGACAGGTATCTTGATTAACCATGCAACAAGCACTTTTATGTCTATGATTCTTGATCGATATTTTCTTTTGCATTGGGCACTTCTGCACTTCTTTTGTTTATATATAATTTTTTTATAGATATTCCCAATTTCTCTTGTGTCACTACACACTACCACTCTATAACTCGGTGGGATGAAGGGGTGATTATGAGACCATGCAGTGTTTAGCAACTTACATTAAGAGGTAGTACCCCTTAGGTACGTTTTACGTTCTTATCCTCATTGCTCATTGAGCCACCATGAGGTGATGTTGTTACAGTGCATAATCTGTAAGCCAACATTCGATTTCACTGTTAATTGCACCCAGTGATGTTTACCTGACTTTCACCCCAGTGGGCATGATATCAGTTATATTTTTTTGTATTGTTGTATTTTTTCGTTTTTTTCATTGTTTACCACTACATACTGAGATATTTTAATCATCAAATATCCAGCATTATGCTTATAGTTTTTTCGTTCCCTGTTTTGGTAAATACACTTAGGACTTATGCATCAGTAACATGCTGTAGTGATACTATCCTGTCCCAAGATGGCGATTTTCCCGGACTGCATTTACTCAAACAGTCCTATTTCTATGCCCGTTTCCGCGGCACATTTAGAAGCCGGGTATCAGCGACGCTTGGAGAAACATTGCTCCTAGTAGGAAGTAGCGGTGATCATCATGTAAGGCGTTCGTCTGCACTCAGAATACTGGTGAGGCCTTTTAGATCGTTTATACTGCTTTCGTGTATCCCTAGATGCACTTTACAACGCTCAACAATGGTTCTGTCACTTCAGAGGTTTACGGCGTCATTTTTTTCATCAGCGTTTTTTTACTTTTTACAGAGCCATCTAAACCGGGCATCACTAAGGGGAAACACCACACTTTGGTAAACATTGGGGCCCTGCTGCACGGCGCTTGGCGCGTCGGTAAGTGCATCTGACCACTATTTTATAGTTACAGTGAAGCATCCTCACTGTTTAGAAACACTTCTCCTTGAACATGACCAGAATATTCATGCATGTTCCTCTCATCTTTTGGCAGCGTATTTCACTGGCCCTGAAGAACTTTCTTTTATCCAGAAGACATTTATTGAGCACATCACAGGAAAGTGGTTTCCTTTTACCATCAGGTAGGGCATCACGTTGACCTTTCGTAGCAGGCTATACAGTTTAGCAATTACCCAGTTTTAAGGTTTACTCAGCCTCTTGCTTTTCACTGTTTGCAGCTGGCGATCAGCAGCGTTCAGCCAGGTACTCATATCTTGACTTTTTCACATATTGGGGCGTCTTTACTAGTCGGTAGGGATTTCTCCATCACGTTATTTCTTTTTCTTTTTTCTTCACTTGTTTTGACATTGGTTTATTTAGAAGCATGTTGTTCTTCTTCTTATCTTCTTACTAGTAACCTTTAAATTCATGCTTTAATACGAGTTGTGCATGTCCACCTTTCATTTATTTTTATCCTGTAAGCACCTTCTATCTAGAATAACACACTTATTTATCAACCACAAAAATGTCAATCATTGAATTCTCAGTATATGCTACTTTACTAATTACCATCTGGTTTGTAAGTCTACACCCGCACATGGTGTCATTTAATATTGAATCAACACCCTTGTCGTTAACTGTGACCTTGAATAGTCGTTCTTTGCTTTTACAGATTGCCCCTGAGGAAGGGACATCGCTGTCCCGAAATGCATCGGGCACTTCATCAAAAATTTTGGTCATGTTATGTACCGTTATCAAGATATAACTAAATGAGATTTCATTACAATGTTATGTAATTATCACTGAATGTACAATTTTTTATTTGAAGCAGATGTACTTGGTCATTGTGAACAAATCTAGGCATTTGCTTTAAAGATATATGACACACATAAAAGAATATATTAAGCTTTTTGTGTGAAATTATTGGCTTAATTCATTGTATTTGTTAAGTTTATGTTTTGACCTTGAGTAATTTATCAATAGTCTGGAAGGACCATATGAGCACAGTGCGCCGCGTCACCTGCCAACCTTGGCGGGACGTTTTGTATTTAGTTTACTAGCATTTGTATGGCAGCAAGTGCAACGCTGCAGCACTTTTATAGGAACAGAGTATAATGTGTTTGACTCTTCTGAATAGTTTAAATAGGGAGTGTGCTCCCGTCCCGTTGTATCTTTCTTAAAGTGGCATTTTCAGAATTTTAAATGTAAAATCTGACATCACCATAGGTTGGGATTTTTAATTGTGATTTCAGAGACACCAAACATGAACTGGTTATCTCTTCCCATTTGCAAATTATATTTATAAGATGTAATCAGGCACCTACAACGTTATCCTATATAGGCCTTGCAGTAGTGAACACAAATTTTAGAGTTTTTCACTACCAGGACATGTAAAACTTAAAAGTACATGTCCTACTTTTTAAATACCGTGCACCCTAATCTCTGGGCTATCCACAGCCTACCTTAGGGGTGACTTACATATAATAACAAGCATTAGAAATGCAATCGGGCTCGGATTTATTTGAGTTTGTGCTAATGGCATTTTAAATGGCAATGTCTTTTCGCCATGTGTTATGGAGTGTGTGCATGTGGTGTGTAGTGGAATTATGTGGGTTGGATTGTAATTTTAGCAATGGTGGCATGCTGTGCTTTAGATGAATATGTTTAAAAGTAAAGTGTACCATACTGTGATTGCTACAATAGTTAATTGCGGATGCGTTAACAATTGATGCGTGCACTGATGGCTGGTGGTGTGTGTGCTTGGTGGAAGAGTGCTCTGCCGGCTGGAGGTGTGTGTGCCTGGTGGAAGGGTGCACTGACGGCTGGTGTGTGTGTGCTTGGTAAAAGCATGCACAGATGGCTGATGGTGTGTGTGTGTTTGGTGAAAGCGTGCACTGACGGTTGCTGGTGAGTGCGCCTTGTAAAAGCATGCACTGACGGCTGGTGTTGTACGCCTGGTGGTGTTTGTGCTTGGTGAAAGAGTGCATTGATGGCTGGTGGTGTTTGGCCCTGGTGAAAGCGTGCACTGACAGCTGGTGGTGTGTTGTTGTGTGTGTGGTTGTGTGTGTAGTGGTGAGTCTGTGGTGGTGAGTCTGTGGGGGGGGTGAGTCTGTGGGGGTGAGTGTGTGGTAGTGAGTGTGTTGTGGTGAGTGGTGATGAGTGTGTGGTGGTGAGAGAGTGGTGTGTGTGTGGTGTGTGTGTGTGGTATCTGTGTGTGGTGTATGTGTGGGTGGTGTGTATATGGTGTGTGTGTGGTGTGTGTGTGTGTGGTGTATGTGTGTGTATGGTGTGTGTGTGGTCTTATGTGTGTGGTGTGGTGTTATGTATGTGTGTGGTGGACTTAGTTTGAGTGTTTGTTTCCTGCACACTCACACACTGCCCCTACACATTCACACACTGCTCACCCTGCACACTCACACTGTTCACCCTGCATAGTCACACACTGTTCATCCTGCACACTCATCTTGCACACTCACACAATGTGCACCCTGCACACTCACACACTGTTCACCCTGCACACTCACACACTGTTTACCCTGCACACTCACGCATTGCAGTCACTGTCACTCTGCAGTCACTGTTACTCTGCAGTCACACTCACTCTGCACTCACTCTGCACTCACTGTCACTCTGCACTCACTTTGCACTCACTGTCAATCTGCACTCACTGTCTCTGCACTCGCTCTGCACTCACTGTCACTCTGCACTCTCACTGTCACTCTCGCACTTACTCTGCACTCACTGTCACTCTCGCACTTACTCTGCACTCACTGTCACTCTCGCACTCACTCTGCACTCACTGTCGCTCTCGCACTCACTCTGCACTCACCGTCACTCTGCACTCACTGTCACTCTGCACTCACTGTCACTCTGCACTCACTGTCACTCTGCACTCACTCTGCACTCACTGTCTCTGCACTCACTGTGCACTCACTGTCACTCTACACTCACTCTGCACTCCCTGTCACTATGCACTCACTCTGCACTCCCTGTCACTCTGCACTCACTGTCACTCTGCACACACTCTGCACTCACTGTCACTCTGCACTCAGTCTGCACTCACTGTCACTCTGCACTCACTCTGCATGCGCTCTGCAGTAACTCACACTCAATTCACTCACTGTCACTCAGCAGTCATTCTACTTTCCCTCTGCAGTTATTCTGCACTCACTTCTGTCAATCTTTAGTAACTCACATTTTCCACTCACTCTCACTCTGCACTCACTCTCACTCTGCACTTACTCTCATTCTACACTAACTCTCAAATTGCACGTACTCTCACTCTGTATTCACTCTCCAGGGTTGAATTAAAAAAATTACCTTTTCTCTCCCTTTGTGGTCAGTGTCAGTTCTTCTGAGATATCCTGCACTGGGTATATTGTTTTTCTTACACGTATTCAGTACATGTTTCAAAGTAATTGTATTCATGACAGAATCATTGTTTTTTGTTCAATTACCCACCCAGGTTCTGAGGGTTACTGGGTTATCCCATTATTATAATGTTATTCCTCAGTAGGGTCACGGAACTCGTTGGTGACCTGCAATATCCTTAAAAATACCTGACAGGCGGTACTTTATCTCATTTAAAAGATTTATATTGTACATGCTCCGATGGGTGAGCTAATAAATCAACATGCCACCCCAGTAGCCATTTCAGGAAGCTGGAACGCTAAGGACGGAAAGAAATTCACAAAGAAAATCACTATCTTTAAAGTAAGTTCAAAACATAGCATATATGAGGAGAGTTTTAAGGGGCTTCGTGTGGTGTGTCAGGCATGCATCCAGAAATGAAAACTTTTCTCTAACATTATCTCTGCTGCTAGGAGAAGTAGATTTTTGGCGCAAAACCATGGATTCCCCCCTTGATGCAGAGTAGTGCATAGCACTACTTTTGATTACTTTAGGTCTACTTTACAGTGCGAGTATTGTTTTGCACTTGAAAGTAAATCCCAGTACAACACTTAGGGCCTTTTTCACGACAAAGTAAGGCAGTGAGGTGCCGCAAGCCATTTGGCTGCACTGCGCTGCTTCACTTTGGAAGAAAAGGGTTGCGTCATACCTACAATGATATGACCGATCCCTTTGCTCTGCCCTGCATTGGCGCACAATTGGCTGCCATGCACCAATGCAGGCACCCTTGTACCATGGTGCAAAGGTGCCTGCATTGGCGCTAAGCTGTCAAAAGGACACCAGCACAGGGGAAAAGGACTTCCCAGTAGAGACTTGGTCACCAGCAGGACATGGGATCACCACGCCACACTGCGTTAATAGACAATTTACTGTTCCATTTTCAAACTATTATTCATCCTGAGATATTCCAACTCATGACACACAGACGGTCATTTGAGTACTGAGTAGGCCTTTTCATTACCAATTGTCCTACACTGGACGCACCACCGATGCCCTTTGTCTTGGCACGATGTTCATAGTGAATCGCAACGTCGCATTGGCAGTCTACATTGATGCAATTTGAGCGGATGTATGTCGTTACAACGCATGCTTTTACAACGCATGCCTTTACGACGCAACTTTTACAACGCAAGTCGTTACAACGACTTGCGTTGGGGGGCACTGGATAGTTTAATTTACTATTCCAACTCCTGTCCCCGTGGATAGTAGGGAAGGTGTTGGATAGTAAATTACAGCTATTCCCTATCCTAGAGCGACCCCCAGCGCAAGTCGTTGTAATGACTTGCGTTGTAATGGTTGCGTAAAGGTACTGTGTTCTAAAAGTTTCGTTGTAAACGCTGTTCCCCAATTTGAGCACACTGAAATAAATTATTCAAACTGCAATCAACGACTTTGTGTGTATCTATCTGTATACCCATTTTCGTTTTGCATGAGTATATTGCCTCTCATCCACCCTATTTGAAAAGGACAGGAATGGGCTGTAGTGGATAATTGTGGCACACTCCTCCCCTTTCCCTGTGATGCAGGGCAACGTAGCAAGGTGATTTGATGTGCTCCCCTGCCCCACAAAAGTCATACATATGCCGCTTTTTTTTTTTATATAAACGCCATAATTGTAATGACGATTATAACAAACCCACTAGACGTTCTCGGATGCAACCAGGGCTTTAAGTGGGCCGGGTCTGAAGGGGTCTGAGCACCGGCAGTTTTTTAAGGGGGTTCGAAACGGGTCTCTATCGGGCTCTGTTTTGACTGGAGTTTGCTGTCACTGCAGTCCGCATAAAAGTGCCAGGGCGCAAAACATCCCGATAGAAACCCGTTTCGAGACAGCAAGTACATCGATGTGCGCTGCCCACACTGCTCACTTCTCACTAATGGAGAAGTTACAGCATGACGTCATGCCAGGTGAGCGTTGTGGGGGAAGGGAAATCCTTTAAAGAGAGTCATTTTCTCTCTGGATTTCCCTTCCCTTACTAAAACTCAGGAGCAGCAACATTAGGGTCTCCAGGGCTTTAAGTGGAAGCTTTTTCAATATTATATACAAGCCATAGTTGCGGCCTATTTATCTTATGCAACTAATAACCATTGACCAAGCCAATAGTCCTGACTTCCTGTAGGTATGATGTGACTTTTTGTATCACCTATCTGCATGCAATGACAGAAACAGCAAAATAAAGGTCGGGCGGCATACTATTCTAAACACAGATTTTTATCGTAAGTGTTTAAAGCCACGCCCCTTTGAGAGACCCCCCAGTTTTTTAATCCCACCTAAAGCCCTGGATGCAACGTTTCGTTAGCTAAAAAGCCAGAAGTGGATGCAGCCTCACACGCCACGGGGGAAACCCTTGACAACCATGAGTAAGGAAAACAGCAAAAAGTGAAAGAAAAAGCCAACACATTTACGTAAGCTCAAACAAGAAGCCTTCTTAAACAATATGGGGTATGCCTTCACAGAGAAATAAACAGAACAGCCCCTCCGAACCCCAGAAACAGAATGAAAGCCGGCTATCGAGTACTTTTGAAGACGAGCGCCGATTTAATACTAACAATACCCGTGCAGTTCAATTAAAATATTTGTACGTTTTTTATGACCACGTTTTATAAACAATATTACAGACTTTAAAAAGTAACCTCGCTACTGGTCAGTGCAGGACACCTGCAGCTCTCGATCACAGTTTCCTCACAGTAATCTGGCACATAGTTGTGAAGAGCTGTCTGACTGGTTTTGTTGTTTCAGCTGGGCTGTGGCAAAGGGAAGCCGGCTTATCAATTCAATTAGGTCTGACTCCGAACATTTTTTCAGGTAAACATGTGCGCCTGCTGATGAGCCGACAATCATCGGTAAACGTGCCTAAGGAGTGCTTTAAATGGCCTAGTTAATTATTGCCTTTTAGACGCTGACGGGATAAACTTAGACTGTGTAAAAACGCCACTCTCACGCCAGCTGTTACTACCACAGACACAGGCACGTGCAGGACCCTGCAAGGGAATGCCACGTCTGACTGGCAGGCACAATATCTCGGACCTGTCTGCGTTAAAAAAAATACACATTTCGGCGCATATTTACAAGCCCCTTGCGTCACTTTTCCCATGTTAAAAATGACGGAAAAGTGGCGCAATTGCTTGTAAATATGCCCCTTCTTTGTACAAAAAGATAAAATAAGGGAGGTGTTAGAAAACACATGCATGTATGTCTCGCGTCAGTGCCATTCATGAAAATCGACATAAGTGAATTGCATTAGCCAGAAATCCCATTCATATAATTCAAACGTATTTCATTAAGAAATGAGTGAGAGGCCTCCGGTTTGCAAATGGGCATCACGTCAAAAGAGACTCCTAATCTTCCACGACTCACAAACCATAATAGGAAAATGGTTCAGCCGCATTTATATGTAGGACTAGTTATGTTTACAGAAGTATATAAATCCAGTCAGCGCTGGGGGCGCTCGGCTGTTTCTAAAGCGTGTTTTTCAGAGGTTTCCGGCGGAGAGGCTAGAAAACAAAGAGGCTTTCCGTGATTGCTGAACGATAGATAATTCTATGCGAACAGAATTTAAGTCTAACGAAGTTCGCCTCACCTGGGGGCATCTCAACCAAGAGGTTTAGGGAGCTGTCTGTTAAATAGAATCTCTGGCTGCTTTTCAGATTCCCCGTTTCGAGAGGATGTGGTCTCACGGCTAGACTGTCGACTTTGGAGCTAGGAAACTATGGTTCAAGCCTCGGGCCGAATCAACATCCTGTGATTCTGGCCAAATCACTTAATCTCCATGTGCCTACCAAATAAAACCAGGCTGGCCCTGTAAACACAGCAATATGCCTCTGGATAGCACTTCAATCGCACCTCCCCGAAGCTGCCTGTGAACGCACATCATAAAAAAAAAGCCTCGGCCTCGCGCGGCGCGCCACTGCAGGCATATGTTTTCAATTATCTCGGCCTTGACGACGAGATAATTCAAGATGTATGGCCTTCTGCTGCTCGTGCCCGCACAGAAAATGCAGGAAGTGAACCAACTCTACATCAAATGGCCTATTGCGTGCTGTCTTCTAAAAAGACAGGCATGCGAGGCCCAATTGCCATCCAGATGGCAAAAAAAAGAATGGAATGTGTGGCATTTTACAAGTGCTTTTCTGAGAGCCCTTACAAGAGGGAATCGGACTCCTCCCACTGCCTCTGGCAGTGGCGGGGGCCTCGCCCTAAAAAGGAAGGTTTGGGCCTGGCAAAAGGCTTATTTTAATAAGTCAAAATGGCAGTCTAAAATTACACACACAGGCTCTGCAAAGGCAGACCTGAGATATTTTTAAGGGCTACTGAAGAGGGTGGCACAACCAGTGCTTCAGGTCCACTAGTAGCATTTTATTTACAGGTCCTGGGCACATGTACTGTCACTTTACTAGGGACTTAGAAGTAAACTAAACATGACAATTGGTTATTGTTAGAAATGGGGTCTCTAGTTGGCAATGGTATACACCTTTGTCCAAATAGGGACCCTTGCTTCTAGTCAGGGAAAAGGGGATACACTGCTGAGTAACTCCTGCTCACCCCCTTGGTAGCTGGGCACGAGCAGACAGGCATATCTCAGAGGCAGTGTGTAAAGCATTTGTGAACACATACAGTAATACAGTGAAAACACTACAAATGGACACCACTCCAGTTTAGAAAAATAAGTAAGCTTTACTAGACTTAACACAAGACCAAACGAAAAAAAACACAATACTGTAATCAAAAATAAGACTTTAAAATGGTAGAAATAGCTTAGTTCAATGTAGATGTTAAAAGCGACACTTTACTCTCAAAGTGCCTTGGATGAGTCACACGAAACAAACAAAAGGGTCGCAGGGAAGGTGATGCTTCGGTTCCTTGATTCGGGGGAGGTGATGCGTCAGTTCCTTACTGCAGCGCAGGGGATGTGATGCGTCGTTTCCTTACTGGAGAGGAGTTGATGCATCAGTTTCTTACTGTGATCCGGTGCAATGTGTCAGGAATCATAATGTAGCCAATAGCTTAAACTATCTAATTTGTTATCATGTGCATGGCTCTGTCCTTGATCATGTCTCCTTGTGTTCCCCCTTTGTCACTTGAAATCATGATGCTGATTGCTCTTCCTTAACCGCTCCAGTGGCCCTGTCACAACCTGGTAGCTAGTCTTGTAGTTGCCAATGCTTGATTGTCAATGCTTTGTGTTCAGAGACTATGATTGTTTATTCTACACATATTTTTATGGTTGAACAGTTAAACTTGATATGCGCATTGGGAGAGCCTTTCCTTTGAAGCAATGTGCACATTCACGAGCGCATGCAAGTTAACAACAGCCCGCATGTTTCACCTTAGGGGGGCGTCGCTAAGTCGTTCTGCCTGTCTATAAATAGCCACGCTTTGCTCAAGCACTTGGCTTTCCATCTGTTCCTGGATCTGGTGCATGAGCGAGGAAGCCGCTTCTTCCTGACTCTGCATTCTGCAGCGGATCCACATCCTTCAATCAAGCACAGATGACGAAGAAAATAACTAATGGGCTCATTTACTTGAGAACGATTACTGCGTGTTGAAAAGCTAAGTGAACATCACTTATTGTTTGTTTGAACTGGTCCGTTTCTTGGATACGAACTAATTAACCCTTGCCTGGAAATCCTTTAGGAGCAGTTTCACCCTTGCCAGGTAACTCTTTGAAAGACATAGAAACTCAAGACTGGAAGCTACGCTGGCATTGAAATTGTTACAGACTTAATTCAAGCTACTGTATGAATATTATATGTTAATGTGAATATAAAAAGCAGCACTACGCTTGTCATGAGTATAATGTACAGAGCGGTGTTCACCTAGAAGAATCTCACAAAGAATTATGATTGTTTGGCGATTCCCTTCCGATATAAGAAGTCACTAAGTAAGGTATGCTAACATTACATAGGCAGAATACTAATAGCAATGATGACCTATACACTTAGCCTAATCCTTTTCCCTTTATATTATACAGTTTTTGGTTAAGAAAGAGGGTTGAGTTAATTTCTTCTATCATAAAGACTTCGCCACTTTAGCCATTCGCGACTTCTGACAATTAAGAACAGAAGGTAGTTATGTGAAAGATAGTCATTCTCGAGTTAGTGAGTTGATTGTTAAGATACAAGCTACATTCATTCTTGTGGTTCTCTTTTAGACAATAACAGAGAAAATCCTTGTTACGAATTCTGACGAAACCACGGCTGGTCCGGGTAAAGAAGTTGTGCACAAGCCTAGATCTTCTGTTTCTTGTTTCTTTCTCAAATCCCAATTCCCCCTCCCATTCGGTATCCCTGCTAGTGCTCTTGTATAACCAATAGCTCCGGGAGGGTTGGAGAGTCAACATCGCCCATGCGGACGATCCTGGTTTTCAGGTGATTGCTTGGTCGCGATTTAACGCAATGCGACAAGATGACGCCCAGATGCGATGCGGAGATCTGGTGCGATGCGACCAAATGGCGTCTTTGATGCAATGTGACAACGTGTATGCGATGCGTGCACGCCCCTCGGCAGTGCGGCGAAATTGATGATCATTGGAGCCACGACACACTTCTCCACACTTCTCCAGGGATGCGACGGCGACCTCTTTGGTCGCGGCACGCATCTCCTGTGATGCGACACACTTTGTCTGCAATGAGACGGTGAACAGCTGCGGCGGCGGCATGCTTCTTCGGCGATGAGGCGGTAACTGCTGCGGCGACGACACGCTTCTCCTAGTTACGTTGCGCTTCCAGCTCCCAGCGACAAATAGTTTCTAGAGGTCCTAAACAGCTGCAGGCACCTCTCTGTAGGTAGGAATTCCCAGCAAGGAAATTCAGGGGAGCTGGTGGTGAAGTCTTTGTGTCCTTGTAACTTCAGACAGGAGGCAAGCTCAGTTCAAGCCCTTGGAGATCTTCCTAAAGATGACAAATCGAACAGCAAAGTCCTTTTCTCCTTTCCTTGGCAACAAGTATCCACTGCAGGCCAACTCCAGACAGCAAACAGCACAGGGGCAATACCCCTCCTTCAGCTTCTCCTGTTTCTTCTGCTTGGAAAAGGTTCCTCTTGATTTCCGAGAAGTGATCTAAAGTTCTGGGATCAGGGTCCCCTTTTATATACACAAATCCTTTGTCTCTGAAGGCAGAGAGTGTCTGTACCTAGTCCAAACCAGCTCTGGGTGCGCTCTGCCAGTGCACAAATTCTTCCTTAGTCAGTGTGGGCCAGGGTCATCAGACGCACCACAGGAGGTGGAGCCAGCATTGTGGAAGGCAGGCACCGCCCTATTCAGGCCCAGTTGCTACTTCTCCCACCACTCCAAATGCAGATTGGTCTATTCAGCCTAGTGCTGACTCACCCAGGTTCCTGGAGCCACCCCAGCCCCTGTCACTCACAAACCAGATATGGAATACACAAACCTAGCAGAGGCAGGCTGGGTGGTTACGTAGGAAAATACCTACTTTCTAAAAGTGGTATTTCCACACACAGAATGTATAAATCACCCTCACGAAAGGATGTATTTTAACATTCTGCTTTCAGGCGTACTAAATTCAAATTTCCACCTAGTTCCCTGAGTCAGTTAGGATTATAAGATGTTATAATCAAACTGCCGATTCTGGCCTATGGGAACAGGTAGCCTTGCAATAGTGAAAAACGAAATTGGCTGTATTTCACTATCAGGACATGCCACACACATCAGGGTATGTCCTACCTCTTACATACAATGTGCCCTGCCTTTGAGCCTACCTTAGGGGTGACTAATATGTCGAAAAGGGAAGGTTTAGGGACTGGCAAGTGGGTGCACTTGCCAAGTCGACATGGGAGTCCTAGACTCAACGCAGGCTCTGCAGTTCCAGGCCTGAGCCACATTTTACAAGCTGCTTCTGTGGGTGGCACAATAAGTGCTGCAAGTCTGCCAGCAGCATTTGATTTACAGGCCCTGGGCACACATGGTGCAATGAACTAGGGCCTGACAAGTAAATCAAATAACCAATCATGGAATCACTAATCCATTACATCATTTTACAATAGTGAGCACTTGAACTTTGGTACTGATCAGCAGTGGCAAAGTGCCCAAAACATCTAGACCAACAAAAATAGATGAGGCAACAGCAAAAAGTGGAAGAGAGACTCATGCCAATGGTGGCAAGTCTAACAGTTATGAGATAATCTAACATGTTTTAGACAAAGAGCACAAGCACTTTAGCACTGGTGGTAAAGTGCACAGAGTCTTAAAGCCAGGAAAAATTATTTCAGCAAAATGTGGAGGTCTGATGGCAAAAAATGTGAGAATGACTCTGCATAAAGGGCCACGTCCACCAACTGTGTTTCACACTCACCTCCTCTAAGATCCTGACAGCAAGAGCCACAAACTGATCCTATCGACTATTCTACAGCTGATGGCCTTCTGTTATTCTTGGTCACTGATGGGCCTCTAACTTTCAGCTGCTGGCCTCATAAAATCTTCCATGGCCCCAGGTGCCATCAAGACTTTCAAAAGAGAGTGCACACGAGGCATTGATTAGTGTGTGGAAGAAAATGAATCACTATCTTATTTGAATAAGCATCCCATCAGTTTTAAATTTCCTTGCCTCATTGCCAGCTCTAGGCAAGTTTCTCAAGACTTTCTTGCCCTTAGTTTGTTTTAGTACATACTCACAGACAAACATCCTTTATTCTCTAAATTGCTAATGGGTATCATATAGTGCACCTATAAACTTCGTTATTCCTGACCATGAGGTATTACACTACGACTGCAATTGTTTTAAACATGGCTTGACAATGACTCCCTATCATTGCAAAACTACCCTCAATAATCTGCTTGATTTCTTTTTGAAAGAGTCCAATATGATAGGCTTCCTTGGGTTTCCACAAAACAATATTCTCCTTCAGTGGTGTTCTTTTCTGTCAGCAGATGCATGCAGAATGCAACCCTATTGCTCAGTATCCTTATCTTCCTTCTCATCCAAAGCCATATGTGGCGTGAACTTAAATGATATGAGTTAAAGACTTCTGATTTTAGAATGTTCCCTCCTCATTTGTTAATCACACTAAAAAAGCATTCTCCTGTATATTTATCCTCATTGGCGAAGGCTACGCCATTAGATGAAAAGATATAAAAACCTTTGAGTTTACATGTACATATATTAAAAATGGTACTTACCTACCCTTATCTATACTTACCATAATAGGTGGTAAAGGCATGTGTGGAAAATGTATCATCATTGTGAAGGCAAGTTGTGGAAAAAACTTTGTGCATAAGGCTGTTTTCCTTGTGACATATTCTGCTAGAGGAGACATGGCCTCCAGAGCCTTTTTTTAAAAAACATTTTTTATTTTCATCTTAACAAAACAGTCAGGACAGCTTCTTAAAATTATTTCCGTTACGATACATCATGCACATGTAAGTCAGCGGGGACATACCGGTCATTGGCAGTCCAAGGCTTTACGGGGAAGAAACACAAGCGTACACATAACATAACACATCATAACTGCTTATTTAGCAAAATGTCTACATTCGATCAGTCTATGTCCTCATCCTCCCCAGTGGTACGTGGTGGCTCGCAAATACAACCCCTGAACCTGTTCCAGGCCCCCCATATTCCCTCCCATTTACCCGGACAGCCTCGATGGATGAAGACGGCCCTCTCCGCTACCATCGCCTCATCCATATCTTTACACCATTTGTTGAGGGTCGGGGAAACCGCCGATCCCCACAACAGAGCAATGTTGCGCTTTGCTATCGCCATACCTAACATTACCCAGTCTAACTGGCGATGGTTGAAATCGTTAGGCTCCCACGCGTTAAGCAAGCAGCGGCGAGGCTCCGGCAACAGAAAGATACCAATCGTCTGAGCAATAGTACGCATTACTGCTGCCCAGTACGTCATCATGTGTCTACAGTCCCAAATGGTATGGAAGAACGCTCCCTCCTCTCCACAATTACGAAGACAGTACTTATGCGTGGCCCTACCCATTTTGTACAAGGTCGTCCTGGTGTAATAAGTGCGGTGCAGTATCTTTAATTGGACCAGTTTTAATCTGGAGGGGATAGCGGTGTCACGGGGTGAGGCAAGGGCCTCCTGCCATTCTGAGTCGTCAAAGGGACCCACCTCTTCAGTCCAGTTAAATTTCAATTTTGACATTGCATCCGGAAGGTTATTAATGAGTTTCCTATAAGTGAAGGAAGTGGCTTTATCTGTCATGTGGTCCGTCAGAAGTCTGTCCTCGAGCGGGGACGACTCCTGTAAGACAGTACCCCGTGGTATAACCGAATGTAATGCGTGTGCAATCTGTAGGTACCTGAACCTCTCCGTCTGAGACATGTCATATTGCGTTTGCAGGTGGCTAAAGTCGACTACGTCACCCTGCCTCCACAAGTCTCCTATCACCGATATACCAATGGAGTCCCAAGCCTGGAACCCCTTGCTGTTCCGAAGGAAGCCCAATTGCCAGGAGTCCCATAGCGGTGTCATTTGTGTGATAACATCCCTGCACCTAAGACGTCTACCGTGTACCACAGCTGTATTGAGTGGTGTGTCGGACCCATCAGGTCCAACGGAGGGCGGCGGGAGTAGAGATTACGGACTAGACTCCTACCCTCACCCCTACCCTCAAGGGAGTGCCTATCTGCAGAGTACGCCGGCTCAGTCTGCGGGGCATGTAACCAGAAATTAATCTGTTTAAGATGAGCCGCCCAGTAGTAGAGTTCAATGTTCGGGAGGGCTATCCCACCATCGTACCAACTTCTAGTCAGTTTGTCCTGGGCGATTCGAGGTGGTCGGGGCTCCCAGAGCAGGTGAGACACTATTGCAGCGATCGCCTTAAAGTAAGTCGGTGGGACCAGAAACTGGGAATTTTCAAACACATACAAAAAGCGCGGCAACAGCATGATTTTGTACAGCGCCGCCTTTCCCAGGAGCGTGAGGGGAAGAGTCTGCCACACTTTAACGTCACGTTTAAATCTTTCCAGTAGTGGTCGAAGGTTCAAATCGTAAAATTCATCAGGATCTGAGGTAATAAGAATACCTAGATATTTGAATGGTGCCGTCGCGACCCGTAGGGGACAGCTCCGAGGCAGCATGGGCGGTGTGCCAGTCAGAACATGAAGGACGGACTTGGTCCAGTTGATCTTATAACCGGACACCCTACCAAATTTGTCACAGACATTTAATAACTCCGGGATAGATTTCTTGGGGGAGGTGAGGTATAAGAGTATATCATCTGCGTACAGGCTTATACGATCCTCCCACCCGTTAGTCCAGTGGAGTCCTTTAATGGAAGGCTCCCACCCGACCCATATCGCGAGAGGCTCCAAAAGCAATGCAAAGAGCAGCGGGGACAGGGGGCATCCCTGCCTCGTGCCTCGGCCCAGAGGGAAGTCTCGTGAGATGTGACCATTGGCAGCCACGTGCGCCAATGGTTTAGTATATAATAAACGAATCCAGGCACAGAACTTGGGGCCAAAGCCCATATGCTGGAGCACCGCAAATAGGTATGGCCATTCGACAGTGTCAAACGCCATGGTTGTGTGCAGGGAGAGGATGACTGCCGGTTCTTATATAAGTCTCGGGCGTACTGTGACCTCTTCCAAGCCTCTTAGAGCGTCTGCGGACAAAAGGAAATAGTCAATGCGTGTGTGACAGGTGTGTACTGGGGAGTAGAAAGTGAAGTTTGTCTCTAGAGGATGCTTGAACCTCCATCCATCTGTAAGACCTAGGGCCTCCACTAGACCAAGAAGGCGTCGCCCACTCCGCGGCTCCGTCCTAGCAGGGGATCTATATAGGGTTCCATCAATGACGTTGTTAAAGTCGCCCCCTATCAGGAGTGTCGCAGCTGGAAGTGCAAGGAGAAATGCCATGAGAGCTGTGTGAGCTTGCGCGTGGAGTGCAGGGGGTACGTACACAGACACCAGATTAAACATTAATCCCTCCCATTGACAGGTTAACGCTGCAAATCGGCCCTGGTCATCAACCCGTGTTTGGTGCACCAATAGGGAAAAGTTTTTCTTAATAAGGATCCCAGTACCTCTCGAACCTGAGGAGAATTCAGCATGGGCCACCATCTTGTAGCCCCACCTGTCCATAGCCCGGGTTGCCGACCCCACTAGGTGTGTTTCTTGCAAAAATACCACCGCTGAGCCACATCGTTTCAGATACTGCAGCACCAGACCCCTCTTCACCTTATCCCCTAATCCACGCACATTCCAGGTAAGCAGAGTGAGGGCCGGGAGAGGAGCCTGTAGCTCCTGCGCCTTAGTCTCAGCCATTATCGGTGGGGAAGTAGTGCAATTATCCCGCAAAGCTGACATAGTGTGATATAAAGCTGTCCTATAGAGAAAAATTCCAACACATCGAAATGCAACCTTTAGAAATACAATAGGAACAACAGAATCAGTTGCAACCATACCCTTCCCACCCAAAAAACCGACCCCCCTCCCTGCCTCCCTGCTCAGCGAACTCAAAACTGCCCGCCACCCCAACACAGCAGAGCGCTCCTTCCCACCCATAGTTGCAATACTTGTGATCCGGGGTAAGAGTCCCATGAGTCGACAGCCAGTTCGGAGTCCTTCAGGCTCCCCCAGTCCACAGCAACAAGGCAGCCAAAATAACAAAGTGGATGCTACTACATTCAATGCAAAGAAGTCGCCATAGTATTGTCACGTTCATTCCTCCTCCGGGATAGTGTCTTGTCGAGGCTCGTGGCTATCAGGGCCTGGATCATCCGGGGAATCTTCTCCTTCTCGGCGGCGATGTGGTTTAGGTTTTCGATCTTTCTGTTCGCAGGGCGCCATCCCTCCAACCACTCCTGCGCTGCCTCCGGCGTATCAAAGAACCAGGTCTGTCCACCATCTATCACTCTCAGCTTCGCGGGGAAAAGCATTGAATAGGGTACCTCCTGCGCCCGGAGTTGTTTCTTAACCTCGAAGAAGCTCCGTCGCCTCCTGGAGACAGCCGCCGTGTAATCCGGGAAGAAGGTGATGGTCGAGTACTGAACCCGGATAGGGGGAGAGATTCTTGCCGCCTGGAGAATGGCATCTCGGTCCCTAAAGTTAAAAAGGCGAGCCAGGACAGGTCTCGGGGGGGGGGGGGCCCTAGTTTAGGCCTGCCCCCTGGGACTCGGTGGGCGCGCTCCACGGAGAAGAAGTGGGAGAGGCCCTTTGGCTGTAGCCTAGTTTTGTTCAGCTCTTCAACGTAGAGGTCCATAGCCTGGGACCCCTCCGACTCCGGAATACCTATAATGCGCACGTTGTTGCATCTTGCGCGCCCCTCCTGGTCATCAAGCTTCTCCATCAACTTCTTGTTGTCCTTTTCAAGACGTGCCACTGACATTTGCAGATCCGAAGTGTCCTGGACCAGAGATTTCGACACTACCTCCACCTCCTTCACCCTGTCCGCCATTTTGTGAAGGTCTGCACGCAGCAAAGAAACGTCCATTGAGATCGTGCCAACCGTTGCCTGGACGTTCGCCAGTGCTCTCATGACGTCCTCCAGTGTGATTTTCTTCCCGCCATCGGTCTCCTGTGGCTTAGTTCGGGGTGGTGTAGTACTAGGTCCCTTGTCGTAGTCATACTTATCTAGCTTACCCTGGACAGTCTGGCTTCTAGGCCCCCTGCCGGCCATCGTGACGCAGGTGCAGGGATGTATCGCCGTAAAGAGAGTGTAGCCAGTAAAGGATTGGCGAAGCCTGCTTCCAGATCAGCCCACCTATGCAGTCCAGGACGAGCAGTGGGAGAAGGGTAGGTCCCACGCCCTAAACCGCGCTCTACGGGTGCAGTGAGAGCAGTCTCTGACCAGTAGGAAATTGGCACCCTGCAGAGCCGCGCACCCCCAGGTAGGGAGGGATATCGAGCAAGGGCCGCCACTTAGAGTGTAGGGTACAATCAGGAGGCCAGCAGCGCCGTATTGTAGGGGGTGGTAAGTGCCCCACTCGCGGTGCCACCAACAATTCAGGGCCAGAGAGATGATGCAGCGTCCCAAAGAAGGCTCGTGACCGCACCGGGTCGGACCAGCAGCGTATCCAAGCACAAGGAGGGGGGGAACGCCAGGAGGATGAGCGCAGTCCCGGGCGTCTCCGTCACCACCTCCGTCCCGTCCCCCTCAGAGGAATGCAGGCCTCAGCAGCGCCGGGCAAGCACGGAAGTGCAAGAAGAAGCGCCCGGGGAGAATAAGCAGCTCCAGGACCCTCTCTCACAGGGTCGGAATGTCTTCGCTGGGGGTGCAGAGGGGGGACGACGGTCTAAGCCTATGGCAACGCGGCTGAGTTCCTGGCGCGCCGATGATGTGCGCACCCTCGTACACCACACTCCAGTCTCCGGCTGCAGGATCAATAGAGCCCCCGGCTTTGCAGGCCCTGCAGGGCCGATGGCAGTGCGACGACGGTTTCGATGGCTGTGGGCATCCGCGGGAAACTGGAACCGGTCCGTTAGATGCCGCTCGTGTTCCGATGCAGGGGGAACCCCTCAGCGGACTCCGGTACTACGGATCAGTGTTCGGATAGATAGTATGGGCTGTTACGACTCTGGAGCTCCGGGACTTAGGGCCAGATGTAGGTAATTCTATTTTACCGATTCATATAAATACCGAATTTTACCGATTCGGTATTTATGAATCGGTAAAATAGAAGGGGGAGATGTAGGAAAAATCGGTAATTGAATTACCGATTCTGTAACAATCGGTATTTACCGAATCGGTAAATACCGATTCGGTAATGCCCATTGATTCCTATGGGCATTGAAGCCCATAGGAATCAATGGGCATTACCGAATCGGTATTTACACCTGGACACCTGGATTCGGTATTTTACCACCCAATTGGATTGGGTGGTAAAATACCGATTCTGTAAGGCCTTAGGGACTCTGAAGAGTCCCACCTACATCCCGAAGTTACCGAATCGGTAAAATTACCGATTGGGTATTTTACTGATTCGATAAATTTACCGAATCGGTAAATTCAGCCCCCTACATACCAATACCCATTTGCCGGTCGGTAAATGGCCACCTACATCTGGCCCTATGCGACAATTTTCTTCGGCCGGTAGCCACGCCCCCTCCTCCAGAGCCTTTTTGACTGATACATGGTTGGACAACATTTTTAGATTTGCTGATTGGTCCAGAGTGTTAGCTTTCAATAAGTTTTATTGCAAACCAGTGGTTCCTGTCTTTTTAGCAATAGTGAATGGTCTTTAAACAAGCATAATAGGAGCTTCTGGTCTTGTAATAAAATGCAGGTTTTCCTAGCTAGAGTATTAAAGGAAAGTCTTGATATTATTAAAGACATGGATGACCCACCACTATCTTTATTTTGTCAGATATGTTGTTTCCCTCCCATTACATTTTCTGTACTAAAAATACTTTCTATCAGCTTCATTTATTTAAACTTTTTAAGACTTCTTCTTATCAAAACACATTCGAAGTTAAATTCCCCAGGCATTTGGATATTCCTGATATGTTTTCTTGGAATTTGGAAGAAGTTATTTTATTATTTCTAATGAATTTCTTCTGGTGATTATGACCTTCTATTTCATTCATGGAGATTAATTTACCTACACATCAAGAAAATATGCTGATACTTCCTGGTAACTACTATATATAGCCTAAACTAATGACTGATTGGTGGTTTGTGACCCGTGGTTTGCTGGAAAGTGTAAGTTTTGTGATACGTGGCTCCTATAATAAAAGTAGCAATTAAAGAAAGTATAATATTTGCCTCAGCGACTTCAATAAATTCAGGATGTTTCTTCACTATTCTAGCCAGAAAAATCTTCATTCTTCTCAGTGATCTTCCTTTTACCCTGTGCACTAGCTCTTGGGTCAGGTATTGTGATGTCACAACTCATCAGTAATAATTTATTTCAGTACTGTAGTAATGTAATTGCCTTATTACAGGCAACTAGTAGCTAGAGTGTTATAAGAAAATGACAGACATTTATAACTCAATACACCTTCTATTTATTATAATGATATTATAGGTCAAAGAGAAGTGCTTTGCCTAATAAAGAAAAGTATTATTTATATTTTATTCATGCCTGTCTTACTTAGCATGCAAGAAAGCTGTGCAGTGGATCATAATTTTACACAATAATTATGTATCAGCCCGTCACTTGCGGAGCTCATGGACGTTTAACTTCTACGTCCTCACTTTCATCAGCACTTGTACACTTCAAGACTGAGCAGTAGGATCAGGCATTAGCCACAAAAAGTATTTATGATCATAAGCGAATTACAAGACCTTTGCCTAGAGATAGCCTGCTTCTTAAAAAAAAATCGTGAATATTTGGAGAAATGCTTTTTATAAATTCTACAGTGAAAAGGGTAAAATCAAGGCATAAGTCATTAAAAAAGAAGTGGGGGAGCATGCACGTGACATCATGGTGCGTGACATCACAGCATCACAGGAAGTAACATCACAACCCTTCTCACAGGAAGTGACATGAAATATTAACACTTTACACACATGTTTTGCAGGTCTATCACGAGTACATTTGAGAGCATTATGAGATTCAGCAAAGGAGATCTTGCTTCAGGGTTGTGCCAAAAAAGTGATGCAATCCTGTTGCAAAATGTGGGCTCAAATGTATACATTTCTGTGTTCTTTTTTAACTCTGCCACAAAGAATGGCAATCAGGAGAAACATAGCACTAAATCTATTCTGCTTAATTGGTTGACATTTCTGCATTTTTAAATATCGTATGGGAATATGGCACCTGCTGCAGAGATCTTGGTGTGTCCAGTTGTGTGTCAAGTATATACCAGGGAACAATATTAATGGTAAGATAACTTTGGTGGACAACGTATTTGCGAGAGAGATCTGTGTTTTTTCTGGTCCCAGTTTTAAAATCAAAGTAGGGTAGAGGATTAATGTGTGTCTCTTGCAAAGCCTTTGTTTCCCCTCCCTTGCATCTGCATCTAGGTGTGAGGCTCGCTTCCAGTCAGGATAGTGGAACAAAATGAGGCCTGATGACCCTTTAAATTTGGCCTTTGTTAATCGCCCAGCTGCAGGCTGAAATATGAAAGCCCCTTGCCGCTGCATGTTTCTGCTCGAAACGAAAGCAGACAAGGTGCAGGCGGTGTTGAATGTGTCCATTATCTGAAAATGACACCGGGACAAGGACAACATATTACAGTGTGGCCCACTTCTTGCAGGGTGGACGGCATCCACCCTGTGAAAATAGTGAGTGGACTCCGTGCACCCCCGTAATGTGACCTTGGTAAAATACGCATTTAAGACCTGTGAAATGTACCAGGGGCGGCTCTAGGCTCATGGCGGCCCTGTACAGGGAGTGTAGGTAGGGGGCCCCGGAAGAGGGGTCCGGGCAGGGTGGAACGCAGAGGCCAGTGAAGAGGGGGTTTAGGGTGTTTGGAAGTGGAACAGAGCAAGAGGCCACCAAAATCCCTGCCAGGGGCCGCCACGCAGATATGTGTCCATCCTCCAAGAATTATTATATTAAGGATATATATTGGTGTGGTGGCCCCTGGGGTTTGGTGGCCCTGTGCAGGTGCACAGCTTGCACATGCCTAAGGCCGGCCCTGAATGTACAGAAGAGGCGCTAAAAACGTTAGGACCCGGATCCCCCCAGCATGGCCCCGCCCCCCTAGTTGACACACCAACCCACAATTGAATCTTCAAAGCATTGAGTGGGTTATAAAAAAGGCCATGTTTAATTTCAACATATCATAAACATGACAAAAGCAAAGTAACATGCATAATCATCATCACAGACACTTTTAATATTCCTCTTTATAACTGCAAAATCATAAATGCAAAATTATCTCATCGCCCCCCAGCACCAAGGGGCCTTCAGGCTCGCATCTCGCACTGAGCCTACCACGCCAGGTGCACCGCGCCTGCGCCAAAGAGAAGTGGGCCCCACCCTCTGATCCTTGTCCGCCAATTCCAGGGCCCACTCCCCGACCACCGGACTGCCCAGGGACCCAGGAGGCTCGTGATCTGTCGCCCTAGCCTCCCCAGCCGGTGGTCACATCTTCCCAGCGAAGAGCTTACCGTCTCCCCCCTCAGTGCTGGCCTATGGAGTACGTAAGGCAGTCCCTTGTGTTAGTCAATGTCACTGATCGCAGGTCTCTCTTCCGCCAAAAAAACCACCCCCTCCAACTCCTAAGCAACAGGGAAGGTGGGTGGGAAATTAAGTTTAAGTCAAATGGTGAGGGGGTGGAAAAAGGAGTCGCCCGGCGAGGTCGTCAGCTGGGGTGGCAGAGGGCAAAGAGAGACAGAAGCCACGGTTCCTGACCCTAAATAGGGCAAAGGTCTCCGCCCCCCGACACCCCAGCCGGACATACGTAAGCCTGACCCGGAAGTACTTGGGCGACCGAGTGCCGATTGGGCGACCGGCCGCCCATGATCACGTGACCGGGGGCGTGGCCCGGGGGGCCCGGGTCCTAAGGGCGCGCTTCATGATATTCGCGCTTGGCAGTTTCAGTGATGATTTTCAATTAATTAGCAACAATAATAAAACAAATAGCAGATAATTGCGCTCACTGTATTTCCATTCTCAACTTTTGAATGTTTAGAAAGAAATCCATTTGAACTATAGAGTTTCCGTCCAGACGTGCACAACCCTCATAAGCCCCCCATGTGTGTTTTGCTTTCAAGAGCACTGTCCCCCTCCCATCCGTACTTGCAACCGTGACACTCAGTCAGTCACAGCAGTTAGGAGAAGGCCTCGTGTGGATAAGCAGGACAGTTTACCTGCAAACACCTACTGTGCAGCGGCAGCCCACTGCTCGGCCTGCACCCTTCTCCAGTGAGAGGATTATCAGAGACCAGGCAACATGAGCCTTTGCCATCTGGAGGCTGCCAGTCCGTGAGCGAAAAGGCAATTCAGATAGCTACGAGTTTGAAGTGCCACCTAAGCAACATTCATCACCGGCACAGCCGACACCTAATCTGGGGCTAGTCAGTGTTATGCCAGTGCGACCTCCACCCCCCTTGGCCCTCCTCACTCTTCCTCTGTTTCCGGTGCTTTTGCACGATTTCTCCTGCTCTCGAAATTTATCCAGAACTTTCTGGATGCACTTTCCAAAATTATCCAAATTCGGATTTCAGTTCCCAGAATTTATAGGGAGTCTATAAATCAGTGTTTCCGAACAGAAAAAAATCTGCCACTGATTTGACGTCGCACCGTCATGCCCATGTGCCAAGGTGCTATACTTGTTGATGTGTGGACGTGTTCTCAATATGTAAAGAATAACAACATACAGGCAGCAGCACCCTCAAGCCTAAAGGCAGCCAGCTCACGGCCAGCAAAAAGGACAGAGGAGAAAAAACATTGTAGGCGGCATTCAAACCTGGTCTCACGCTGCTTCCTGCATTTGGAACCGCTTTGCAAAATAAATATTTGAACTTCTGCTACTCTTTGACCTGCCCTGGCTCGCAGTGTGTGGGAAGGTGGGCTGTCCTGCGGGAGGTTGCATCGGAGTTTAAGAATGTTTCTTATTACCGCACTGTACAGGGTACATAGGGCAAGTTAAACACTGGGATGCCACAGGTTCGAAGAGGGTTGATTCGGAGAAAAACGTTGTCTTGCTCGTAATAAAAACATATTTTGCATCTTTGTTGTTTTTCTAAAGAGCAAAATCCACCCAACTGGATCTTAAAGCCCTGTACAAAGAAGGGTGCGGGAAAACCATAGAAACTGTGGGGATTATTTACCTTCTTGCGCCACCGGTACAACATTTTTTATGATGCACTGGCTGCACATTTTACTGCCTCATATTTACAAGGACAAGAAAAGTCACCCTGCGTGACATTTCCTGTCCTTGTAAATATAGCTCCAGTGCACGCAGCACTTTGTGTGAAAGGGGGGTTCCAAAGGTGTTGCTGAGGGTGTTCCCACGCAACACCCATGGAACATAACACATTTCCAGATTTAAGAGAAATCGTAAATCTGAAAATGCATCTTGTGGTGACGTGAGTCACGAGGGCCAGTGGAATGCCTATGCCTCTAATTTGGGCCTAACTCTTTTTAAATGAAGCACACGGACGGTGTATCTGACTCTGGACCAAAGACCCCGGGCGGTCTTGCGCCCCTTTATTTATACCCTCGGGCGAGCCCGCCCTCTGGTGTGTGTGCATGCGTGCGTGTGTGGACGGGCCGGGTGGCTCCGTCATTACATCCCTCCAATCTTTCGGACACATAGTCCTAAATGTGATAAATATTAGTCCTTGTTCAAACGCCAGGCATAGTCCTTCAGTCTCTGACTTGGAGTCAGGTTCGGTCGGAGGCTATACCTCTGACTCCGAGGATTTCCACTTGCCTCCAACTCTCCAGGGCGCTCCACAGAGACATCTTGACCTTCTGCGGTGCTGTTGTGATTGGCAGGGGTCCCGAGCACCGTTCTTGGGGGTGTCGGAACCTCTTCACCTCGACATTGAAAGGTTTCTACCAAGATTGATCCTTCTCCATGTTCGACGTCTGGAGTTTGCTGTTCAGTTGTTCTCGGCTCTCTCGGGACTCTCTTGAACCACGAGGTGTTCCGTGTGACCACTCAGGTGACTCGTGCCACCGACACCATGGTGCCATGGACATTGACGACTTCCCACACCTCGGGTTCATAAGGTGTACAGTATTTCCAGTTCGGGTACCGGTCTTTTAATATCACTTTGTCCCCTACTACAAGAGACATGGGTCTGGCCCTTCGCATTTGGCTTGCTTTGTCATTGGCTTGTCTTCTCCGATTCTGGGTGGCATTCCGGTCAAGTTCGGAGGGACACCAGGATGGGTCCGCCGGTATACAGTTCCTGGGGGCCTTTCGGAATAGCAGATGTGCGGGGGCACAACGGGTGGTGCAATGGGGTGTCTGGCGGTATCCGCTGAGGAACTGAGAGAGACATTCTTCTGCATCTTCCCCTTTTTCAACCCCGATTCGAAGAGCACGATTCAATGTCTGCATGAGGCGCTCAACTTCTCCGTTTGCCTGGGGCCACTGTGGGGTGATTTTCCGATGTTTGACGCCTCTGGACCCCAGATGAACTTGAAAGTCTTTGCCCTGAAACGGTGGCCCACTGTCTGACCGAATCTCCTCCGGTAGACCCATCATTGCGAATGTCCGCTCGAGTATTGTCTTGACATGCGAGAATGCCGTGAAGGGAACCACCTCCACTATGGGGAATGGGAGTGCGAGTCTATCAGCACAAGGGTGTTCCGGCCGTCCGGGAATGATCCAAAATCAATACTCAATTTGGACCTCGGCTCCTGGCAGGGTTCTTCCGTGATTACCGGGTGTGGCACTGGATCATTGCCTGTGATGGTGCACGAGTGACAGTTGCGCACTTCCTCCTCCACCATGGCATCCATCCCGGGAAACCATACTTTGTGTCTCAGCCTGGCCTTGGTCTTGGACTCTCCCTGATGGCCTTGGTGCGCCAGTCGAATAACCTCTTTTTGCAGGCTCGTTGGGATCACCAGCGACGTGCCCCTTAGTACAACTCCATGGGGGCCTTCACTGAGCTCGCTCTGAGCTCGCCAGACTTGTTGCCTAAAAGCTTGCTCTGCTGCTGTTAGTGAACTGACACCATCGAGAAAGTGTTTCCAGCTCTGATTGATCAGCGTGTTCTACACTTTCATGAGACATTCGTCCCCCTCCGTTGCTTTACCTATGTCTTCCAACGTGAGGGCGAGGGGGCAGGCTTCCTGTGAGATCATCTGCACAAACTCTTCGACCTCCTCGACCTCATCCTGTATGGGAGCAAATGGGGCTGCACTCGGGTGGTGTGACCGCAAAACGATATGTTTGTAGCTGTACTGCCCACCTTTCAATCCGAGGAGGGGCAAGCCTCGCAGTCCCTGCAAATAGCAGTACAAGCGGCTTGTGGTCTGTGATTATCCGGAACTCGTGTCCATACAGGTATAAGTGGAAATGTTGACAGGCCCACTTTATCGCTAGTGCTTCGCCTTCGATTTGGGCATAGCACATGTCTGTGGCAGTCAACGCCCTGCTGGCGTATGCCGTGGGTACCCACTCTCTTGACTCAATCTCCTGCATGAGAACAGCTCCGAGGCCGATGGGGCTTGCGTCAACGACGAACTCCGTGCATCTGTTAGGGAAAAGGTACGCCATTACCTTGTCATCAATGAGGGCACTTTTGACACCTTGGAATGCCGCGTCCTCTTTTGCCGACCATGCCCACTCTCGCCCAACTTTGGTGAGGGCCCGCAGAAGCTCCGAGAGGGACACGAGGTTGGGGATGAACCGGCCACAGTAAGTAGCCATCCCCAGGAAGCTTCTGACTTCTGTCACTGTTGTCGGCCTGGATGCTGAGCGAATGGCTTCTGCTTTCTTTGGGTCTACACGTAGACCTTCCCTTGAGAATATGTATCCAAAGAAATCCACTGATTCCTGGTAAAAGGAGCACTTGGTGCGGTGCAGGGTGAGCCCATGATCAGCCAGGTGCTGTAGAGTGGCCCTGAGGTGGATGTGATGTTCCTCGAGGGTCTTAGAGAAGACCAAAATGTCATTGCTAAAGTTGATTACGCCCAACAGCCCAGAGAGTGTCTCTCTTATAGCGTTCTGGAAAACGTCCACCACGGAAGATACCCCGAAGCTAAGCCTCTTGTAACGGCGCAGGCCGACATGTGTAGAAAACATGGTGATCTTGCGACTGTCAGGGTGGAGCTCCAGTTGGTGGTACCCTGCGTTGAGATCTAATTTGGTGAACCACCGGGCTCCGTTCAAGTCTGCGACTATGCCATCCATCGTGGGTGTGAGATGGCGTTCTCGCTTCACAGCCGTGTTTGATAGGCGCATGTCAACACATAGTCGTATGGCTCCGGGCTGTTTCGGTTTCGGGGCGACCACGAGGGGCAAGACCCATGGTGTCGGGCCCGACACCTTTTGATGACCCCCAGTTCTTCCAGCTTTCGCAGTTCTTCCTCCACCTGCGGCCGCAGGTGAAACGGCACTCTCCTGTGTCTCAATGCTGTGGGTCTGACTGTGTGGTCTACATGTAACTTGAACGTTTTTCCTTTCAGGCGGCCTGGTCCTTGAAAAAGCATGGGGAAATTCTTCAGCATCTCCTCCGCATGTAATTCGTGTACCTGGTTTGCAAAGAATACAAGCTGTAGATCTTCCGCTGTATGACAACTGAGGAGAGTCCCTCTCTGTCCTTCTGTTATGTGGAATCTTGTCTTGATGGCCTGGCCATTGCTGGCAATGTCCACCTCCATGACTCCTTGCTGTGGGAGTGGTTCGTCACTGTCGTAAGTGTATATCTTGGCTCTGGATGGCTGAATGGGAGGGAGGTACTGAACACTGTCCATGACATTGACAGAGGTCCCAATGTCTATCAGGGCATGTACTGGAGAGCCTGCTACGGTGATGTCACACATGGGTGGTGGTCGTCTTCGGGAGCCATCCTTGCCGACGAACAAAACAAAGAACACATCGTCATCGTCATCTTCGAGATTGAAGGCTGACCAAGCCGGGTCACTGCAGGGTCCCGGGTCCTCCAGTGTCAGTTAGCGTACTCCCTGTGTTGGCCCTCGTGCACCAGGAGTGTTGCGCCGCCCCCCACTGCTTTCGCACACTTTCGCGAAGTGGTTTTGTTTCCCGCACTGTGAGCAAGTTTTCCCCTTCGCTGAGCATCCCCCTCCTGTGGGATAGTCCATGCCGCAGTTGCCACACATGGGGGTTTGCGATGTCCTCGCGCTCCCTCTGAATTGTTGAGGCTTCTGCGGATCACGTCAACTCTCTCTTCCTTGATCACAGGCGTGTGTGTCGCCGCCGCAGGGCGATTCAGGGCGATTCAGGGCCGCCTCCATCTCATCAGCTCACGCGTTGGACAGTTCATGAGACCTTGCGAGCACCAATATGTCGTTGAGGGAGATGTGAGGCTGTCTGAGGATGAGGCGCCGGAGTTGAACAGACCTGCATCCTTGAATGAGCTGCGCGCGGATTTCTAGTCTCTGATCTGGCAGTTCACAGGAGGTGGCCAGCTTCCTTAAGCGGGCGTAGTTGGCGTTGACGGTCTCCGTGTCACCTTGCCGTGCCTGTCGCAGTTTAAACCACTCGTAGTCCAGGTTGGTTTGCGGGTCGAAATGGCGATTCAGTGCGGCCACCGCCCCGACGTAGTCACCGTCATTGCCCCTGTCCGGCAGTGTCTCAAACAAGTCATAAACCTCAGCTCCGCCGTAGCACATGAGGAGCGACCTCTTTCACCTTTCCGTTTGTCTCTCTGACGCCGACAAAATAATGATCAAGGCGACCAATCCAGGAGCGCCATCTTGTTGCTGCGGTGGATGGGTCTGAGAGTTTGCTAAACGGCGGTAGCGGGGCAGCGATGCCGTGGCCTGGGGGAGCAGGAATCTGTTGGGCCCCTTGGGCGGGAGCTTGAGCCTGTGCCGCGGCTTGTTGCGGAATTGGCACGTTTTGCTGGGTAGCCCCACCAGTGGCGGCCTGCACGCTCATTTTCACGGGGTGTGGCTGGCGGCGTGGCGCAGTGTCGGCCTCTGGGTGCGTGCATGCGCTGGTGCGCTGTCCTCTCCTTTTGCAATGGGCATGCTCTGGGGCGGCTAGTTGAACTTTGGCCTGCCCCCACAGCTACACCTGAGTACTGTTCCTCCCTGGGCCTTGGGGTGTCACACCTCCCGTTTTTCCAGGCTGTTGATAATATGCCCCGTTCTTTCTTTCTTTTGTGTGATCGAGTGCTTCTGGGCCTTTGCTGCAGCAAAACGATTCCTGAGCTTGAGGTAGGCCACGCCCCTTTAACTAGCGCGGTACTCCACGGGGCTGGAATGGGGCAGCAGGAGGCCCAAAACGCCTGGAGTAGCGAGTACACTTCTCCCGCAGCTCGCGAAGGCCGACACAGTCCCTCCGCGTGAGCGCTGTGAAATGCAGGCTCCTGCGCGAGTCTTCTGCACCGACCGCACCAAGTGGGTGTGCGCGCAGCCGGGAATAGCAAGCGGCCGGGCCTGCAGGCAAGGAGCGGCGAGGTGCGACGGTGGGGGGTGCAGCTCACAACGCGGCAGCCCCGCGATGGGGACACCTCACCTCAGCGCCACGTCTAGCGTGATGCGGGGGACCGTCAGTCTTCAGAAAGCGCAGACACAGGCGCGTGCAACAGCTATAGGCGTGCACAGCGGGGTAGGCACCCGCAACGCGGTCCCGGTGGCGGCTCGAGTATTAGCCAGCGCGAGCGCCACGGACACGGGAAACAGGCAGACACCGGTCCGCAGGGGTGAGGCGCCAGTGTGGTGACGTGAGTCACGAGAGGCAGTGGAATGCCTGTGCCTCTAATACAGGCCTAACTCTTTTTAAATGAAGCACACGGACACTGTATCTGACTCTGGGCCAAAGACCCGGTGCGGTCTTGCGCCCCTTTATTTATACCCTCGGGCGAGCCCGCCCTCGGGGTGTGTGTGCATGCGCGCATATGTGGACGGGCCAGGTGGCTCCGTCATTACACATCTGAATGCTAAGCCTCCGCAGGGGAGGCGTAGGGAGGCGCAATTAGGAGAAATTCATTCATTTCTCCTTTTTTTTCCCTCTTATTATGCGTGCTGCATTCAGCAGCACACATAGAATGAGGAAATCACCTCCGGGGATTGTTTATGTACAGGAAGGTGTCCCTTCCTGCACATAAACAATTATTTAAAAAATTAAGTTTTGCAAGTTCTATGTGTGCCAACAAACGCCATTTCAGATTGTTTATGTGCAGGAAGGGAACCCTTCCTGCTCATAAACAATTATCCCCGTGACACAGGCATCCTTGCACCATGGTACAAGGGTGCCTGCGTCAGCGCATGGCAGGCCATTGTGCTCCAGCGCTGGGGCGAGCACAGGAATGCAACATATTATTGTAAATATGTTGTATCCATGTTCTTTGAAAGTGCTGCAGCGTGGCGCTGCCAAAGGGCTTGTGGTTCTGCGCTGCAGCACCTTTTTGTAAATGAGGCCACCTGTGTGTTACTGTGGGAGTCAGGTTTCTGGTGTGCCACTAGTGCAAGATGGCAAACGAGAAAGAAGAGTTTTATATAAAAGTGCAGTTTTACAGAACACGCGTCTCCTGGATCATAAATGGCACAATAAAAAAACATACTTTCCCGCAGTGAGTCGACGCATGAATCCCTTTACAGCTCCTGACAAACGGATTTAAACCAGTATCAGATCCCCGCCGTGCCACTGTGGATGCCTGCTGTCACCTGCTCCTCCAAGCCAACCAAGTCAATAGTACTGCTGCATGCCACACAAACATATAACACAAACTTGACACACTGTTACAGGAGCAACATTGAAATGTAATTGTGATGCACATGAAGAAAAGACAATGCTTGAGTCGAGCAATGGCAAAGGATATGCCTATTTTTCCCGCAGCCTTTCACCCCGCATTTTGATACAACCCGGTAGTTACCACAATCGCGTTGTAACAACGCATACCATTACCACTCAAGTCGTAACAACGACTTGCGGAGGGGGGCTGTTGGACTTGGCCCTTCTGGCAGGTTTACCCCTAAACTTTTTTCTTTTTATGGTGACTCAGTGTTAGTGATTTTTGGCTTCTGCGCACTTTACCACTGCCCCAGGGTAAAGTGCGTGCGTGTAATGAGGTTGGCCTGCCCTCCCATAGGAATGCATGGGGAATGTATGTGTCCCTGGTAGTTCCTGATGCGTGAGGAGTGCAGGTGCGAGTTTGGTATGTGCGGACTCGTGTGATTAAATGCAGCGCCATGATGTGTGCAGCGTAAATGTACCTAGTGTGGAAGTGCCACTTCTAGAAGTTGGCCTGTCTATGTAAATTATGTGAATTGGCTGCCTGGCTTGTGATTGGCTGGAGCTGGCTGGTGAGCCTGGCTCCAGGAGTCAGGATGGGTCTGCCCCAGTGGTGAGTGGAAAGATCTGCATGATTAATGTGAGGGAGGGGTACACCTGGGACCTGAATAGGTCTGGGCTTTCCCCACACAATGCTGGCTCCGCCCCCTGTGGTGCGACTGATGACCCTAGCCTGGCCAGTGAATAGGGAGAGGGGCTGAGAAAAACAAAGTGCTCCAAAACCAGCTGCGACGGGTTTTACCCCCACCCTGCAGACCCAGACAAAGGGAAAAGATGTATAAAAGAGGGGCTTTGACCCCATGAAAAGGTTCTTCTCCTGTTCCTGACTTGAGGGGGGCCTGCTGCTGCTGGGCACCAGGAGGACTGCCACTTGGACTGTCTCCCTGCCTGGAGGGCCCTGTGAGCTGGCCCCTGGACCCAGCCTTTGCCCCCCTGCCTGCCTAAGGACTTTCCTGAACTTTTGTGCCTCTAAGCGCCCTGTGAGCGCTTAGAGGCACAAAATCATATTTTTTCTCTGCTGACCAAATGCAGCAGCTAAATTCATCAGAGAACCTGTACTTCGATTCAGAAATCCATTTACATATGATAATCAATAACCCACACAAAGCATCAATATTTATGTTAATTCTTTTCCATGCATCCTTATTTCTGAAGTGCACTCAGATTTTGTGCTTCCTGTCCTGAGGGATTCCCCCAGCATGGGGATCCCCCACCCTTTTGATTTTAGGCACGGGTGCCCACCCTGTTTATTGGCCGTGCGTTTTAATCGCTGGCAGGTGCCCACCCTGCATGGCGTGCCTACCCCGCTGTAGGGGTTAATTCGAGGGGGCCCAAACCTCATCCTTTGCCGTGTTTCTGTGCCCAAGGGGATCAACAGCTGGCCGCAGGAAGTCAGGCAGCTCCGCCGAGGACGTGGGCGGGGCCGCCAGGGAACCGGAAGCAGGAAGCAACAGGAGCCTACCCGCGCTCCTGCGTGTGCCTGGTTACACCTTGCCACCCATCGCCGGTTCCCCGTGTGGATAGGGAGACCAGCAGTGCTCCCCGCCCCAGCAGCCATCAGCGAAGAGTACCGGCCGCCAGAGCAGCGAGGCTCCCCGAGTGAAGGGAGGAGAGCCCGCTGGCAGTAGAGCTGCCCGCAGACCGGAGCAGAGCCAGAGAAACCCTGCACAGCCGGTGAGTGGGGCCCGGTGTTGTTGGTTGCAGAGGGGGGCGTTGGGGCACATTGCCGGTGCCCGCCCCTCCAGTGTGCTCTCTCCATGTGAGGGAATTTGTTATTTAGAGCCTGTCAAGGCTCTTCCGACGTTGGGGGCCCATTATATTTAAAAGTCCCAGAGTGGGACACCCACGGGGGCATTCTGTGATTTCGAGTCCCCCAGAGAGGGACTCCAATGACGCGGACATTGTAATTAGAGCCCACGAGGCTCAAGGGGCCTTTTGGCCACTTCGAGTCCCCCGAGCGGGACCCCAATTACCTGGGCACAGTTCTTAAGAGCCCACAAGAGGCTCAGGGCACAGTTGTTAATTCCGAGTCCCCAGAGCGGGATTCCCAACGGCAGGGGGCATTCTTTCTTCGAGGCTGCGAGGCTCCATGCACATTGGGGAATTTCTAAGGGTAGAGCGGCCCCAGTTGACAGCGGGCCGCTCCCCCAGTGCAGAGGAGACCTACAGCTGCCCAACACTTAGTGGGCAGCTGCTTCGTTTAGGCCCTTGCACCTTTTTCCTTGGCTGGCCGCGCAGCCTGCCCTAACATTTTGGACACAGGGCGTTTCAGCCCCTGAGTGGCCAGTTGGCCTGGGGGACAGTTCATGTGTTGTGCCCTTGCGTGGGGTACATGTTTGGCCTCATGTGATCTTTGCGCAATTGTGATACCTGCCTAATGTGATTCCTGCATCATGTGTAATGTTTTATACCTCTGAATGTATTGTGGTGCTTAGGACCTTGTTTTGCCTAGTATAGTGATACTAGTGAGCTCATGATTCCCTGCGTGATATTTTCCTAAGGAAGTTAGGATTGCGTAGGTGGTACCTACCTCTTACCAGTGGTTGCTGGTTGTGTGCTCTATTTTCTATTTTATGCTACAATTATTATATGTTCTAAGAGCTAATTCTAACAAGTATCCTAGTTCTAAAAGTGATTCCTGACAGTGGTCCATGTGGCCCTGTCCTGTACATAAATCCCCTATAAATTCTGCCCGTGCCTGTTGGCACATTGTAAAGTGTGTGTTTTTATCTAATGTGTTTGCTATAATACAAAGGCTATTTTTATATATAACCTTGTGTGGATTTCCTTTTGTGGGGGGCCTGGGATGTTGTTGCTGGGGGTGCGTGTGCAAATACTTAACTTACATTGCCTCCGGGACAAGCCTTACTGCTCGCGTCACGTTGCCTAGAGGGTGAGCAGGGGTTCTCTTTGGCGTGTAACTCCCTTGCCCTGACTAGAGCTGTGGTTTCTGCCTGGCTTTGGCGCAAGCCTCAGCCAACCGGAAATCCCATTTCTAACAGGGGCGCTGGATGTTGGAATAGTATAATTTACTATTCCAACTCCAGACTGTGCAGACAGTAGGGAAGTTGTTGGATTTTAAATCCAACAACTTCTCCCCCCTCTACAAGTCGTTGTTACGACTTGCGGGGTAATGGTATGCATTGTAACAACACGGTTGGGGTAACGACCACGTTATATCAACATGCGGGGTGACAGTTTTGTAGTGAAGGTTGTTCACCAATGGACAACCCACCCTCAATACAGAGAGAAAACAAATAAGTATTTTGGTGAGTTCTTCTACCTAAGATAAATATCACTTATCCCTCACTCTAACTGACAAAACATTTTGAAACTTGATACTGAATAAACTTCCTACTGATCACACACTACCAAACTCGTTGATAGGATTGGTCCTCAAGTTTCGTGGATGGTTATTTAAGATCTGCACAAAAGAGAATGTGCCACAATGGTTTAGCAGTTGTTTTGACCCTGTGCAAATGCGGATCTCGACAAACTAAAACCCTGCAGGGGTTTGTGTGTTGTACAAATTATCATGTATGAAGTTTTTTCAGACTGCACAGTTGTTTTAAGCCCTTATGCCCAAGGTCCTGGAGAAAGCCATCAACCGCCAGCTCACAGAGTACCTTGAAGAGAACAACCTTCTCGACGCCACCCAATCAGCCTTCTTGGCCAAGCGCAGCACAGAGATCGCCCTGATTGCAGCTATAGACGTCATCAGATGCCTCCTCAACCAAGGGGAAACAGCAGTCCTCATCCTCCTTCACCTCTCAGCGGCCTTCAATACTGACTCCCATCACACCATCATCACCAGACTCCACCATTTGAACATCCAAGGCAATACTCACAACTGGATTGCCTCCTTCCACTCCGTCCGAACCCAGAGGATCCACCTACCACCTTTCTCCACTGCATGCAAAAACATCCTCTGTGGCTGCCCCAAGGGCTCCTCGTCAGCCCCACCCTTTTCAACACCTACATGATGCTTCTAGCACACATTGCCCACACCCACTGACTCAACATCATCTCTTACGCAGAGGACACACATCTCATCCTCTCCCTCACAGAAGACATTGACACCATCAGAGCCATTTTCCAGAACACCTTGTCCGACGTTACCAGCTGGATGAAGGCCAACTACCTGAAGCTCAACTGAGAGAAAATGGAGGTACTCATCTTCAGAAACAACCCCTCCCTCTAGGAAGACTCCTGGTGGCCCGCCCCACTCAGCCCGCTCTGACTTCCTCCAACCACGCACACAAACTCAGAATTGTCCTGGGCAGCCAACTACCCATACCCATCTCCACCAGTCACCCATGCACTCATCTCCAGCTGCCTCGACAACAGCAACACACTATTCCCCGGAACCACCAAGCAACTACTCAACTGCCTCCAGATCATCCAGAGCACCGCAGCAAGACTCATCCTCAACCTCCCCAAGAGAACCAGTACCTACCCCAACCTGAGAACCCTCCACTGGCTCCTTGTACCGGAAAGATGCCTCTTCAAGCTTCTGCTCATAGCTACAAGGCCCTCCACAACTCCGGGCCAGCCTACATCAACCACCGCCTGACGTTCTAACGACCCACATGGGAAATCCACTCCCCCTCCACCTACCTCACCCTGGCCCACACCACCCACATCCGCTGGAACTGCCGCTGTGATCCCTCCTTCTCCTACCTCACCGCGAAGTCCTGGAACAACCTCCCCCTCCACCTTCACACCTGCCCTTCACTTGAAGAATTCAGGAAGAAGCTCAGGAAATGGCTCTTCTACCAACAAAGTTAAGACCTAGCGCATGGAGACCCTCTGGGGTGACAAGCCATGCTTTACAAAAACCCTGAGATTGATTGATGAATCTGTGTGACACTAATTGATAACACAAAACAGATCTTCTTCGGACAAAGAAAGGTGTATTGTAGAAGCAAAAGTCTCCAAACCCTTAGAAACGCAAAGAGGGCATACATTTCTGGAAATGGAAGTAGAATTCATCAACTTGAAAGAGGATACTAATAGGCAGCTATTTAACAGCCTTATAGCCCACTGCCGATGGCTATATCAGTTTTTAAAGGCCCTGAGAGAGAAGGCCTTTAACTTCCTGTGATGGAGCAAGGATTCGCACGTAAAGCGACTTGTTTGTATTCAGCCCTCTCAAAATAACGAATAATATACTAACTAACATGTTTTGTCCTATTAATATTGCATCACATGATATTTCTAGTATCTAGGGGAAGCTTACCTATGTGGTTTTACTAATCATAATTCGCTTGCACTAAAATGGCCGCTGCTACGCTGGACTTTCCATTGCTCATGCTTCTGTCACTCTCACGTGACATGACGTATCTCTCCGCTTGGTGGGATTCCTTTGCTTCTGCGCACTAGAACTAAGATGGCTGTTCTGTGTTTCAACGTGCAAGAAGCTTGCATTGCTGCTTTGCTAAGCCGTTCGTTCTGCCTAATCCCTAATGCAATAGTTAAAATAAAGTATTGGGAATAAAGTAGAGATAAGTGGTATACAGTGCATTAATTTATTCTGTGTCCTAAATTTGTTTCTCTTCTATTTTTGTATCTATCGCATTTGGCCTGAAATGTACGTCTGAACTTCATCTTTGGAGGAACTGCGCCTGTGCAAAGACTCAAGCAAACTCTTGAGTCACTGTCATTGAATCACAGCCAAATCCTAACTGGTTAGAAGATGCGCCTTAGAACTTGACCTGCTGAACTTCCAAAGGAAGCAAATATTGTTAAAATGTTAATACATTGTATTTACTATTAGAACGTTCATTGTTGGGTGGAAAAAAACATGCATGGGAAAATAAAAATATGGGTGGGATGTTAATTTTAATATTTACAGCAGATGATCTCATAACTGGCATGGTGTGATGACCTCTCCTCGTCCATTGTCCAATCAAATTGTGGGAATACACAACTTGCAACATTTGGGGGGCGGCACACTGCCCTGAAAAACAGTATATGTAAGGTAGGCTTAGCTAGAGAATTTGTCCGACTTGTCTGAATAGCTGACCTTTCACTGACCCAATACACTCAATAGGCGATTGAGAGCAGAGGTGCTGGCTGAGCACTCTGTCAGAAGATTCGGGAGCCAAGGTGCAGGCGAATCGCTCTGTCAGAAAATTCGGCAACCCAATCTGGGTTTCTGGAAGAAGAATCGATAAACCCACCGGGGTTCATAAAGGAGAAGAATCGGTGACCCAAATCGGGGTTCTAAGGGAGAAGATTTCGCTAACCCAATCGGGGTCCAACTGTTAGCCGCAGTGAAAGTTGCTACGCAGGCATTGCACTTAGCTGAGGGTACCTGGTTCAGGCTACATCCATCCTAATTTGGCATTCACCTGTCCTGATCTACACGTGTGATGTCTACTGATACCTGAACTTTTTCTTCGGGGTCCTGTCTTTTCCCAGCCCATGGCCAGGGTTGGTCTTCATACCATTCCAGGTAAATATAAAAGTTGAGTGGGTATGTTATTGTGCTATTTCCCTCTTCTTACCCTTTCGATAATTCAATGCTTAAAGAACGTTTTATGATACTGTCACATCATTTCGCAGTGATTTTATTCAATCAAGTTCTAATTAATGTAGTATGGACTATGACATTTAAAGAAAATATTTAGATAAAGAGTTTAAACCTTTCCCGAGTCTTTGGTTATTTTAATGAGTGCAAATGTTTATATTACTGCCTATTATGCTAACACCCTTGATCCTTTAGGACTCTAGGTACCGGCGACTAGGATTGGTAAGATCAATGGTATAGGTCCTGAATGGTTAAAACAAATTGATTGAGTGCAGGTTTACCTGTTCAACGTATATATAAAGTTTTATAGGCCCAGGTGAGTATGGTAAAAACAAGCAGGTGAGCCCGCGCTCTATCAGTTATTTTGGTAGCAGCAGCATGGTTAGGATTTAGTTAAGATAGGTAGTTAGTTTAATTAGTTGATTAAATTGAATTGCATTTGTGTATTTGAAATTATATAAATTTTTTTGTATTAACCAAACTTTTTCATACCCGTTATATGTTTGTTTTGGAATCCCCGGGGGCAGAATAGCGGGTGGTAAATGGAAGCCACACTGCAGTGAGGTCACTGGCCTGTAGAAGTAAGTGCATGATTAGATAAAGCCGGAAGCACTATTTAGGGATTTTTTGTATAAATGTGTGAATAATTGATAGCTAAGAGTTCGCTAGTAAAACTTTAGTGTGATATCACCTAGAAAGGGACACACTGAAGGAGTAACAGGTTCTTCTGAGCTTGATTGACAGCAAAGGGGTTCGCTGGTGAAACTTTGGCCTTATATCACCTAGAAAGGGTAAGCCCGAGGGAGTAACAGGTTCTCCGATGCTTGCGTGAAAGGTAGATGGAGGGGATCTACTTTTAGTGTATAAAGAGTAAACGGAAGGGAGTTACTAGCAGTAAGTGCAAATCATCTTTCCTTTGAATTAGCCACTCAGGCACAGTGGTGAATGTTTTTACGTTGTTCATTAATAAAATGTGCATTTGAAAGTGAATAACAGTAAAGCTCTCGTATTGCCTTGCAAAGAAGTGAGTCAGTTGCGGAGCTGCGCTGACGTCACTTTGAACCCCTCTGGTATTGGTTGAAACAGCGGGTGCGTAGCTGAGGCAATACTGTAAAGGAGGGGTGAGTGCAGGAGCATGAGAACTCATCTCACGGGAAAAGCCGCGCAACTATTGGTTAGATTTATTTGAATTCTAATTGCTGATTGGTCATTGAAAAATAAGAAACGTGCTGGTATTGGAAGTCTTTTAGTAAATAATCAAGTGTCTTTACAAACCAAAAACGGCATAAAATTACATGTGGCATTAAGACCCAGCGATAATAGGAAATAGACCCGATAGGAGGTACTTAGGTTTTGCGCAAGAACAGTACATAAGAAGACCTCACATCATGTACGGAGACAAAAGAAAAATGTTGTTGATTAAGAAAGTCAAAAAGTTCTTTAAAAAAGATAAACCGATTAAAACCAGAGAAGGGATTTTTATATCACCACCAAATATACCCGCATCATACATGAGGGTTGAAAGGGGCTATCACACCTGCGTGTGGTTAGAAAACTGGATGGAGTACACAAAAGATGATGGTGTTTTAGCATTTCCAGAAAAGGGTACCTTTAATGGTAGAATTTTGTATAATTTGAGGACACACATTAATGAATTAGATCGCAGACCTAGATTAACTCAGTATGAAGCATTAGAAGAATGGGAAACTGAGGCTTTTGAACGAGATAGACCCAGGATAAGCAAATGAAACGATGGAGACAATCAATGTTAGTGGAAGGATTATATCCTGTCCGAGCCTTAGAAGAACAAACGGGAAATAAAAGTACTGAGAAAACTAAAATTCTAATGATTAGTGTTGATCCAGAAGACGATTACCTGGAGGATTTGTTAATGAAAAATCTGCCACCTTATAATGAGGAACCAAGTACAGTTAATCCTAGTGCTCCGTTTATGAAACAACCTTTGGTTCCGCAAGTAATACATGAGACTTCATTAGAAAAAGTGTTACAGGAAAGGGAACGAGAAGCAATAAATACCTGTAGTGTAGCCAAGAAAAGAGACGTTAATAGTGGATGATCAAGCAAGTGAATGTGAGTCAGAATTTTCTCTGATGGATTTACCTACAAGAGAACCTGTAGGTAGTTCAGTCAGGAAAACTACTCCTACAAGTTCTAGAGAGGTGCGAATGGAAACATCCTCAAGTACAAGAAGTACTACTGTAGTTACCCCAGAAGAAATTGAGAGATGATCCCGTGAGGTAGAAAACCCAAAATCACAGCCAAAAACATTGAATATTTTTAAATTAAGAGTTGAATTGGAAGAATTGCGTCCTGGAAATGTGGGATTGGACAGATTACATACATTGAATGAAGATGAATTATTGTTTATATGTCTAAGTATCACTTGAAATACAAACACATTTCATGAAAAGTTAACGAGTTTGGCCTCTGAAATGGGAATTGATATTGGTAAATCTAAAGTGTTGCAGAAACCTTATCGAGCTGAATTTTCTGACAAAGATCTAGAAAACATGAATGTGTCAGGTCGTAAATTGCAAATTAAGGAGCTAATATCTCTATTGCAAAAATGGGGTGATTTAGAAAGGTGGAAGGGTAGATGGAAAAAGAAAAAAGGAAGAAGCGCAAGCGAAAACCACTGTATCAGAATATGTATTAAAAGAACCAGAAAAAATAGAAAAGTTGCGCCCAATGAGAGAAGTGCCAGAAGGAGGTTATGTGCATGTCCCATGGTCCCGACAGGATATATTATCATTTACGAATGATTTTCCAAAACTTAGAGAGAAACCTGTAGAATGGTACAGACAGGTAGAAAGATTTGTAAAGGTCTCAAAAGTGTTGCTAAAAGATTTGGTTGGGTAACTTGACATTGTTGTTCCTGTAGATTTATGGACAGAATGCAAAATTGCAGTTGATTGTCCTAATGATGAGTACCCTAAAGACCCGAACACAGGAGCCCCATCAGATGAGGTTATAAAGAAATATAATCAAGTAATGCTGTACTTAAAAGGAAAGGTACCCCCAAAAGAAACAGACTGGACAAGAATAGACAGAACTACCCAGAATAGGGAGGAATCAGTACATGCATACTATGAAAGCCTTTTACAGGTATTCAAGCCATACAGTGGCTTAGAAAGCATTGATACTAAAGACATGACACATTTTATTTATCGGTTTGTGTCAGGACTAAAACTAGAAATTTCGCAAATGATTAAAGATCATAAAATATGTTGGCAGGCCAAACCGATAGATTACATTTTTAAATATGCAAAATACTGTGGAGATGAGTTAGACAATAACAAAAGAATTTGGAAGAAAAGGTAATGTGGGCACAAGTAAAACAAGCAGAGCAACAAGAACTCCAATTATGTCAAATGAAAAATAATCAGACCCAAGGAGATGGAAGTAGGGGTCAGCCAAGGGGAAAATTCAATAGAGATGAGGCCAAGAAAAAGTTCCCGTGTCACGATTGGGGAAAATTGGGGCATTGGAAAAACGAGTGTAAGGCTGTACTGAATAATAATATGCAAACTAACAATTTGAATTCACAGACGCCGAATGAGGTGTCCAGAAAAAAGCAGCAACAGGTAATACCGAACCAGTTACCACTAACACCCAATCAAAATTCTGGGAAACAAGCCACATATAGTGTGCATAATACAAATTGGGAAGGAAGTGGTAAAAGGGACACAGTGACACCAGAATTTCTTTTGAGTGACTCATATTTTGCTGAGATCAGTTTCTGACGGTGCCTGAGAGGGGAGGGCGAGGAGTGCGTACTTGGCACATCTATGCCGGTAGATCTGTCAGGTCCATACATTGAAGGGAAAGTTGAAGGAAATGATGTTACCTTTTTATTGGACACTGGCACTTCTCGTTCTACTGTGAGAACAGCAGACGTTCCAAACCTACCCCTCTCAGGAGAAGCAATCCAAGTAGTGGGCATTTCTAATAAACAAATTAGTACCCCAGTTACAGAACCAATGGAAGTCAGAATAGGTAATTTCAAAGAAATGCACAAATTTGTTGTGTGCGATTCCAGTCCAGTAAATCTGTTAGGTAGAGACTTGCTGTGTAAAATGAATTGCACTATCTTTTGCACACCAGGTGGTGTTGAAATTCAAACTCCAGATGAAGATGGAATTTATAAATTAATGTTAGCAAAACAGGAAACTGAAAATAGAAAGTTGACTTTAGAAGGCTTGCCAAGAGAATTACAGCATATAGTAAATCCTAATGTGTGGGATTTCACAGGAAAGGATGTAGGATTAATGGCAAATGTCGATCCAATAAAAGTGACAGTAAAAGAAGGTGCAGTTTACCCGAATATTTAACAGTATAAAATGAGCCCAGAAATAAAAGCAGGAGTTGCAATAGAAATAAGCTTTTAGTAAAGCAGGCATTTTGCAAGAAATAATGAACAGTCCATGTAATTCACCCATAATTGGCATAAAGAAACGAGTGGAAAGTACAGGGTCGTACAAGACCACCGCAAAATTAATAAAATTGTTGTCCCATGTTGTCCAGTTGTGCCAAATCCTGCTGTGATTCTGTATCAAATACCGTGGGCAGCAGGTTGGTTCACTGTGATTGATTTGTGTCACACATTTTTCTCCATTCCATTACATCCAGATGGCAAATATCTTTTCTCGTTCATATTCGACGACCATGTGTACGTTCGGAACCGTGTTCCTTAGGGGTACACAGAAAGCCCATCGATCTTTAATCAGATCTTGAAAAAGTACCTTGAATCTTTGGTACTGTCCAGACACTCAGTCCTGGTACAGTATATAGATGACCTATTGGTGGCGTCTAAAACTCGCAATGACTGTGTTGTTGATACCATTGCTTTATTGAATCATTTAGGTGATGGAGGACACAAAGTATCACCTGAAAAACTGCAATTTTGTACCACATCAGTGAAATATCTGGGGCACCAGATAGAGAGAGGTGTCAGAAGGGTTACCTCAGAAAGAATCAGAATAATTCGAAATATGAATCTACCTCAAACACAGAAAGAAATCTGAATGTTTCTTGGAGTAGTAGGTTACTGCAGGCAGTGGATTGTGAGATTTGCAGTCCTAGCAATACCATTGATACAAATGACAAGGAAAAGATCAAAGGACCCAGTATTGTGGGATGACGAAAGCATGTCATCTTTCTTGAAATTACGAGATTGTCTATGTTCAGCTCCAGCATTAGGGATGCCTGACTACTCAAAAGATTTTGCATTGTTTTGTTATACACAAGACAAATGCGCACTTTCAGTTCTGACCCAGACCCATGGTCTGATGAAACGTCCTGTGGCATATTTTTCTTCCACACTGGATCCAGCGGCATCTGCATTGCCAGGATGTCTAAAAGCGGTAGCTGCAACTTGCATGAGTCTTGAGCAAAGTGAGTCCATTGTTATGGGACATCCAGTAACTGTGTATGTTCCACATGCAGTTGTGATTTTGCTAACAAGAACCAAAACACAATATTTGACTCCTAGTCGACTGACTAAGTATGAGCGAATTCTTTTAGGTGCAGCAAATGTGACCATTGCTAGGTGTAATATTCTGAACCGAGCAACGCTGTTACCTGAATCACATTTTGCAGAAGTCAAAAATGAAGTCGAACATAATTATAACGACTTTACAGAATACTGTACTAAACCTCGCCCAGACATAAGAGAAGAGCCATTGAAAAATTCCAAACATGAACTATTCGTAGCTGGTTCATGTATGAGACATGAGGAAGGAGGTTTGAGTGCTGCATATGCTGTGTGTACTTTATGGGGTCCAGTTGAAGTATCCTATTTACCTGGAGTCAAGTCTGCACAAGTAGCCGAATTAATTGCATTGGCAAGGGCTTGCAGAATTGGAAAACATTTGAAAGTAACCATTTATACAGATAGGGAGTACGGCTATGGGGCTGTGCATGACTTTGGCCAACTTAGGATGCAAAGGGAGTTTCTGACTTCTTCAGTTACTCCTATTAAAAATGGAAATTATGTGAAAGGTTTGCTAAAGGCAATCCAATTACCAGAAACAGTGGCTGTGGTTAAGTGTGCTGCTCACCAATCTAGCAACAACAATGTGACAGCAGGTAACCGATATGCTGACCAATTAGCCCAACATTGTGCCAAACATAAAATGGCAATAAACAAGAAAATTGATGCATGCGAAAACAGCTGCCAACTTTTGTTGCTTGGAAGAGTAAAAACGCGGGAAGAAGTGAGAGACTTGCAAAATGATGCAGAACAAAACAAAAAGGAAGAGTGGGAAAAGATAGGTTGTCAGAGAAGGGCTGAAGATGGTGTCATTGTTTACCTTGATGGCAGGCCTGTGTTACCAGGCTGTATGCTTGCTCCTATGGCTAGGATGTACCATGGAGATTCCCACCTAGGGCGGGACGCCATGATTAGATTGTTCAGGCAAACTTGGTTCAATGCGAGGTTCAGGAACGTTGCAGAGAGTCTTTGCCATTGGTGCTTAATTTGCCAGCAAATGAATCCCTGAAAGAAAACTGTAGTATTACCAGGAAAAATTGGAAAGGCAGAAGGTCCCTTGATTCCATTACAGATTGATTTTATTCAGTTACCCCCTTGCCGAGGACTGAAGTACGTTCTTGTCATTGTCTGTCTGTTTTCAAAATGGGTGGAAGCTTTCCCTACTCACAGAAAAGATAGAATTTCCGAATTGGATCCATGCGAGTCACACCAAAAGAGTGACTGAACCTGATGAAACAGAAGCTGAGGGGTCTCAGGAAGTGTATGCCGAAGTAGTTGATGATGAACAACCGAGCACCGAGTCAGGATGAATGGATTCTAGTGATTGACATTCCTGCAGATTTTGTGAGAACCAGAAGTCAAACCTATTTAGATAGACAGAGTGATAGTGAGGATGAGTCAGGAATAGAAGAACATACTCAGATTACAGAAATCAAAGCCAATAGTAATTCTGAGGAGGAACAGGTAAGAAGAGATCAATATACTCAGACAATCAAGATACCTTTCACAGCTCCAGGGTCTGAAGAGGGACAGATGTGTACTAGGGCGAAGGTTCAGGAAGAAGAAAAACAAGAGATCGAGATACCAGAGCAGGACCAGATAGGTGTAGAAAAACATGTTCGGGAAGAAGAAGGCGAACCAAATCAAAGTCAAAGTCAATTTTAGCACACTCCTGAACAAGGCGAGATTAGTATCCAGGCAGAAGAAACAGAAACAGAAACAAGACCTTGACCAAGTCAGATAAAGAGGGATACAGGAAATGAAAATTTACAAATTGCGCCACAACTAAATGAAAATTAAAGAGCATTTGAAGAAAATCAAAGCACAGTGCCAGCTAAAAGACTCAGAAAAGGAGATAAGTGACCTGGTTTTGTCAAGAGACTGAAATTTCGCCTTAAAACAATACATTAAGAACCAGAGCAAGTAAATGAAATAACAAGCCAAACTGGGCCTTCCACAGAGCAACCAAGAAGGAGTAGTGCACGATTGAAAAGACTGAATAACAAGTTCAGAAGCCTTGAATGGACCTATGTCATACTTGAAGATTTCGAAAATCTAGAACTAAGTGATGATGAACTGATTGATGACCCAACTGACGAAGAAGTGAGACCAACTTGAAAAAAGGTTCACAAGTTAAAATTCTGTGGAAAAGTATCAAAGAGGGGCTAAGTCTCAATAATCAAAATAGCTGATCCTATCGTTAATGGAAGACCGAAAAGAAATTGTCTAAAGACATGTTGTAGAATATGCACATGTAGTGTAGTGATAGTACTCGTAGTATGGTCAGGACTGACAGTAGCTATTCCTTATCTAATGAATAATCTGTTGCAAATGTCGCAAGCATAAAAAGACATATACAGTAAATAAGAAAGGAAAGAAGAGAAATATCATTGAAATTGAGTTAGAAGAGTTGAATGGGAATTTATACAAGAAAGTGAAAAACGTTCACATGAATAATGAAAAGAAACCAAACAGAAAGTTTGAAGAAATTGAGTTGGGAGAGTTGTGAAAGTTGTCATCTGTTTTATTAATTGGTGATGATATAAAATATCATCAAAGAGAGGATTGATGGAGCAAGGATTCGCACGTAAAGCAGCTTGTTTGTATTCAGCCCTCTCAAAATAACGAATAATAGACTAACATGTGTTGTCTTAATAATATTGCATCACATTATCTTTCTAGTATCTAGGTGAAGCTTACCTATGTGCTTTTTTTTTTTTGTCCTCATTAGCCATTAGATCGAACCAACTGAGCTCCTATCTGCACAGACTCGAGGAGAGACCCCTTTATTACACCAAGTAGCCCAATAATGAGCTCCTAGTGCTCAGAGAGTCGGTCCCAGCGTCGCCAGCAGAGCTTGGACGAGGATTCTCCCTTCAGACCAGTTCGGCCAGTTGTCCAATATCTGTTTCGGTAGCACCCTTTGGACAGAGAGATCTTAGGCCTAATCATCGGACCCGGGAAAAAAAAAAACCAAAAAAAAAACCCGGGTTGACTAACTGTCCCTTCTCCAATTGATCAAAAGGTCCCAAAATCTCAAAGATCGAGGGCTACATGTTCTTGATAGGTCCTGCTTAGACGTTGCAAATAGTGAGGACAACCATTCTGCATGTGTTGGGGAGTTTATGTTGACCCAGTTTTTGCAGATTTCTCTTCTTGCCAATAAAATGGCATAAAACAGAAATTCTCTCTCTGGTCCCTTAATATTGCCATTTATTCCAAAAATAACTAAAAGCCACGAACACGGGATAGGTAGACCAAGAATGGATTCAAGTGTTGTTCTGACTTCGTTCCAAAAGGTAGCGATGTTCGGGCACTCATAAAACATGTGGAGATCTGAGGCAGCTGGAAGAGAACATTTACAACAGCACTTCCCTGGTTGAAATTTCGACAGGCGTTTAGGTGAATAATATGCTCTGTGCAGTGTGAAAAAGTGGGTGCGCCTCAACCATGCTGGCTTAATAATTTTATAGAGGAGGGCGAAAGATTCTTCCCATATACTCTCCATGTGTGGTTCTCCCTCCATACCCCAGAGTTTTTCCGAGAGATTAGAATCTCTCTCTCCATCCTCTATGATATGCCAATAAAAAAGTGCAACTTCCTTTTTCCCGGGGGATCTTTCAACTAGGATATTTTCTAGCGCACTCTCCTCTCCCATCATTGCTTTCTTCTTGGTTTGAATCCGGAGCCAGCTGCTTAATTGCAAGTATACTAACCAAGAGAGTGGTGATGTTACCTTGGAGTTAAAAATATCCCAGTCCATGATTGATTTGTCCACCAGGAGATCGCCCCACTGTGTGATACCTGCGTCTAGCAAGACTCTTTTAACTGTATTGGTTTCTTGTGATGTTAATCCCGGTAGGTCCCAAATCGGGGCGTATTTAGATAGGTATCCTATGCCGGTTTTAAGTTTTATTTGGCACCATTCTTTTGAAATACTAAGTAGTGACTTCAATCTTATTTTTTTAAAGAACTTTTGATGACCGAACTTAAAGAGAAATCCGTTCACTGGAAGGCTCGATCCCATTAGCATTGCCTTATACATAAGCCCATTTGCATTTTCCCGGGGGATCTTAAGTAACATCCGGGAATGGGTCAAATGAAATGCCCAGGCATAGTATTCCAAATCTGGCAATGCAAGCCCCCCTTTTTCTCTTCTCCTTCTCAATTTTTTCCAGGCTAATCTGCTGGATTTATACCCCCAAACAAATGAATTAATATTTTGCTGGCATTTTGCAAGCTGTTTGGTGTCGAAAATTAACGGGATGGAGTTGAAGATAAAAGTAAATTTCGGGAGGATACTCATTTTTATCAAATTAGTTCTCCCGTAGATAGTGAGCGGGAGAAAGGACCAAGCTTTCATCAGGGTTTGAGATTCTCGGGAAATACGGGCTAAGTTGTTTTGAGCCAGATTTTCTAAATCTTTGGTAATAGTAATTCCCAGGTACCTCAATGAAGTTTTTACCGGGAGCTGGAGATTATGTATATTCCACACCATGATTTCGGTTTTTCCTGCGTTGATTTCATATCCCGTAAATTTGCCAAAATCCTCCGCTTTCTTTATAATAATCGGGAATGCCAACACAGGATCCGTTGTGTATATGATTATATCATCGGCGTAAAGACCGATCTTCTTTTCCCAGCCAGAAAAATTAAAATGTGGAATATTAGTATCCTCCCTTATAGATTGTGCAAACGGTTCTACATATAAATTTAAAAGAAGGGGGGATAAGGGGCAGCCCTGTCTTGTTCCTCGGCTAATTTTAAAAGGAGATGTTCGCGTGCCATTTATTAATAGGGATGCTCTAGCGTTGTTATATAATAAACCTACGGTCCGACAAATTTTGGGGCCCAGATGGTATTTTTCCATTATTAAATTTAAGTATTCCCAATTTACCCTATCAAACGCTCATGATGGCTAGGGGTAAGCCGAAGGTTGAAGCAATATCTACAGCCCCCACCAAGTCATAGGTAAGGTCAGTCAATTGCCGGTCTCTAATAAACCCCTTTTGGTCAGAGTGAATAATCGACCCAATCTCGCTTCCCAATCTCGCAGCCAAAATTGAAGTAAAGATTTTATAGTCGTTGTTGAGAAGCGAGATTGGGCGATATGATCCACACTTGCCTGTTTTTAATATTAAAGCTATATTGGCTTCGCCCCAGGAGCTGGGTGGTATCTCCCCTTTAATCATTATATTATTAAAGAGAGTTGTAAGGAATGGGGTAAGAATAGAATTAAGTACCCTATACAATTCTCCGGGGAGACCATCTGGTCCCACGGCTTTACCCTGTGCTAGTTGTTTAATAGTGTCGGAAACTTCCAACTCTGTTATAGCTTTATCTATTTTTTCAGTTTGGTGACTTTCCAGCTCTCGAAGGGTTATATTGTTCAGCCATTCATTCCTTTCATTTAGATTTACATTAAGTTGCTTAGTGTAGATATTCTGGAAGAACTCATTAAAGGCTTCCCCAATGGCTATATCTGTTGACCTAGTAATGGCTTCCCCAGTTACCCTTATTTCCTTAATGAAGTTTCTGGATTGATCAGCTTTAATTTTCCAAGCCAGCAGTTTTCCAGCAGATTCACCATATTCAAAATGGGCAAGTTTACTTGCCTGCCATCTTTTATTTATCCTGTCCTGTAATAGTGAGACTAGCTTGGCCTTTAATTCCTTTTTCTCCTCTTGGTTGTCAGAGGGGAGCTGGTCTAGTGATTCTAGCTGGGTCAATTCTAGCTCTATATGTCGAATTGCCTCTTCATATTTCTTTCTCCTGAAGGAGGCCCTACTTGTAATACACCCCCTAATGAATGCCTTCCAAGTTTCCCATACGATGACTAGGGAAGTAGAGCCTATGTTTTGTTCTAAAAAGGAGACAGTTTCCTGCATCAGATAGACTTTCTCTTCATCCTCCAATGGAATTGTTCGATCAAAAGACCAGGATGGGTGAATAGGTTTCTGCTCCAGTTTTATCGAGAAAAGAATCGCAGAGTGGTCTGACAAGTGTAGGGGCAAATATGTTATAGATTTAACCTGATCCTTAATTGATAAGCTAAATAAAGCATAATCTATGCGTGATTTATGGCCATATTTATAGTTATGGTATGAGACACCCATAGCATTCCCAGCTCTTTGTCTCCATAGGTCGATTAGGCCAAGATTTGACATACTTCTAAGCAGTGTATCTCTCATATTGTTATGTACTATGGCCCTGGAGGTTGCAGATTTGTCTAGTTTTGGATCTAAAACAAGGTTGAAGTCTCCGACCCATATAATAGGGTCAGAGCAAGAAATCAGCTGATTTTGCCAAATATTTAGATACGAAGAGTCATCCTGGTTAGGTCCATAATAACTGATGATGGCGACAGCCTTTGAGTTTAATTGAGCGTTGACTAACAACCATCTACTGCTGGCATCGGTTTTCCAACTCATTATCTGGGCCTTCGCTGATTTTTTAAAAATGATAGCATTGCCACGAATGCTAGCATTGTGGTCCGTAGTTATAAATTTATCGACCCATTTATGTTTTTTAAGTATGTCCGTAATCTCCTGTCTATTCAAATGTGTTTCCTGGATCGCAATGATCTGCGCGGGTGAGTCTCGTAAGTATTGTAAAATTCTATTTCTTCTAGCCCTGACGCGCAGACCATTTACGTTCCAGGATAGGAATTTAATGTCTGACATTAATTTAAAAACTCTTTAACCCTGTTTCTGACCCCTCATCTCTGTTAAAACAATTTTTTGGGAGGGGCCTTATCCTTAGCTATATCTCTTTCTATTTTAGCTAAGTGGTTTCTTGGAGGCACAATTGGATCCATATTATTCGTTATTATGGAATTCGGTTTATGAGGACTTTTATGTTTTTCCTTTCCCTCTCCCTCCCTCCCTCCCCTAGAAACCCCCCCCCCCACTTTACTCTGGCATGATGGATTGCCAGCTTGTCGTTCCTGACATGTTCCCGTTTCCTACCCCAGTATCTATATAATCAAACATTTTTCCGGTCGCTATGCTTAAGATATAAGCAGTAGTGATCCGTAAAGGAAAAAATTATAAGTCCCTTATATAATAGGTAATCAATTTCTGTGAGTAATACTCTGATATTTAAGGATAGGTTTGGTTTGGGGAGTAGTGTGGGAATATGAAAATATAGGCTTCCCTTTTTTTTTATGATGTATCACCCAGTAGTGTTTTTTTATTTTTTTTATTTTTTTTTTCTTATATTTTTCTTTTTTTTGTTTTTATTTCCCCACATTATCCCCCCCTTTTTTTTTCTCCCCTTTCTCCCTCTTTTTTTCTCTTTTTCTTTTCCCCTCTAGTTTTTTCCTTTTAACTTATTTACAGAAAATATCCAAAATTTCATCCACTGCCCGGAGGATTTGCATGTGCATGTGCATGTACATTGATGGTGGCGAGTAGTTCGTCAGCTTCCAAGGGGGACCTGACATTGTACATTTTATTATTGTACATTATCCTTAAAAAGGCGGGAAATCTCAACTGGACAGTGGCTCCCAAGCTCCTAAACTTCTCCATTCTTTGACCTAATTCCCACTGCCTATCCAATGTTGTTCTAGAGAGGTCAGATCTCACTTCAAAGGAAAAATCTGAGGTTTTCAGAGTCCTGGCTTTCAGGGCTGCGGTCAAGATTTTCTCTTTCAGGGAGTATGTTAAGAAGTTCACTAGGATCTTCCTTGGTTTATCTCTGCCCTGTTTAAGACGGAACGGATCTCGGTGTACCCTTTGGATATCTGTTTCTATCTCAACCAAAGTTTCATCCAGGTTTAGGGAATCTTTTAGTAAGGTTACAACAAATTTTTTTAAATCTCCTCCTACTTTTCCCTCCGGTATTTTCAAAAGTCTCAAATTGTTCCTTCTAGAAAAGTTTTCGAGGGACTCGACCCTCTCTTTAACTGAATCGCCTTCCCGTCGTAGTGTCTGAATCTTCACCTCAGCAGACTCCAATTTCGCCTTGAGCTCATCAACACAATTTTCTAGTCCTCCAGTTCTTAGTGAGAGACCGTCTACCTTAGATTCTAGATTTTCGCACATTGTACGGATCTCTGATTGAGTATTTCTGGATTCCTCAAAACATCTCTTTGATTCCTCAAACCCGCTTCTGATCTCTTCTCTCATGCTAAGAAGTATGGTTTGAATAGTATCGTCGTTGTCATTTTCTTTGCGACCCCCGGTGTCTTGATCTAAGTCATTTATCTTACTTTCAGGCCCTACGGCCAGAGGTTGCTGGTCTAGTGGGGTGGTTACCTTAGCGGATCGCTCAGCTGGTTCCTCCATCCCTATACTGCTGAGTGAAGGTCTTGGCCCTTCTATTACTCCCACCCTTTCCACCAAATTACCAAGATTGCCAAGGACAGATAAAGAAGATGTAGAAGTGGTTAAAGCGCCAATTTCTTCCACTGATACGGATGTAGTTTGGGTACAAGAAGATTTTTGGGGCTCCTGATTTAAGTTTAGTACCTGGGGGAGGACTTTAAAGTATGATTTCAGTGAGGGTGTAACTCTGGAGGTTAAACTAGCTTTTGTTTTAGAGCCTCCCTTACTCGAGCTAGCCTTATGGGGTAGGTCCTTCGGAGCGGTGTACCGAAGCTGCCGTTCCTTACCCCTTTTGGATACCCTTAAGACTGGGGTTTGTAATGTTTTAGCTACAGCCTCATCATCAAGTTCCGGCTCAGATTCTATGAAAGACTGCTCTCCTGGGCTTCTTTCTGCCGCTTGTTTTTGACCCGTGTCGTTTGGGCCTGTAGGGATAACTACTTCTTTGTCCTTATTGCTACCTTTTCCTTTTCCCTTGGCCTTCCGCTTCCCCAGGGTTCTAGCAAAGGTTGGATATAGGGTCTCACTCGATGTCTGACAAGAGGTTTGTGGCTGTGCGTTAAACCTAAAGACTCTAGGTAGAGGGTCTAGCTTTTGTGAAGAGTGACAGTCTTGTATCTCAGTAAGGTCCTGGTTTTCAACCGCCTGCACCCCCTCTCTTGAAGGATGCGACACACTCCCTCTCTGTTGGCCCTCTTTAGCACGGCAAGTAGTAGTTGCCACTCTTCTCACAGAGGCGCTATATACTGCGGCTTTTCTGCTTCTTCGGAGCTCCACAGCTGCGTCCCCCCAGCGGTAAGGTACGGAAAGGAGAATCTGTCCCCAACACATTTGCAACGCTATCCACCTTATACACCAACACAGCACTGTTGCCTCTAAAGATCTCTGGTTATTCTAAATGTTACCGAGCTTTTTTCAGACTTTTTCGTGAGAGGATTAAAGTCAGTGTGTCTCTCCCACCCAGGAATATAGCGTCTTATTGTTGGAGTGTCACTTTTGTTGTGCTTTTATTGTTGCTTTTGCAGCTAAAAATGCGGGTGGTCTACAAAGGTTTGGGGGCACTGCTTTTTGAAATATTTCCCTTCAGGTAGGACAGTGCACTACGGACAGTTGCTCCCTGTGTGCTCACACCCCTCTCCTCACGCTCCTCTCCGGAGGCAGAACCTGAGCCCACTCAGCTAGCTAGCTTGCCGTCTCACCTTCCGTACATGCAGCCACCGCCACCGCCTGAGATCTCCTCGGTTCAGCTGGACGCCGCCATACTACCGAGCTCGAGGAGAGCCTAAGCCTGCATGTTTCACACCGCCTCTCCGAACGGCTCAGTTCGTCAGGCCACAGCGCGGAGTAACTCCGCCCGCTCTCTTGCTCGCGCTCTCCTCCCCCTCCCTCCTGATCCTGCGCCCAAGCTGATCGGCACGCCGATGCACCTACGCCGCCTCTCAAACCTCCCGTCTTGATCGCGCCGTATCCTCTTCTCAAGACTCTGTCTCTGGCTCTCCGTTCAATGTCGCTCAGTATTGCCACTCACGAGGTAAGGATAGCGACCTGGCTATCTCAGGGGCATGTCTGCGGGAGCATCGTCAGGACGAGCGCGCCGCCCTAGCTAGCGGCCGCCATGTTTTCCAATTCTTCTACCCTCTGTGCTTTTACTAATCATATTTCGCTAACACTAAAATGGCCTCTGCTACGCGGGACTTTCCATTGCGCATGCATCTGTCACTCTCACGTGACATGACATATCTCTCCGCTTGGTGGGAAACATTTGCTTCTGCGCACTAGAACTAAGATGGCTGTTCTGTGTCTCAATGTGCAAGAAGCTTGCATAGCTGCTTTGCTAAGCTGTTCGATCTGCCTAATCCCTAACGCAATCCATACTAATATTATAAAGAGAGAGCCCAAACCTTTGAGGTGGGTAATCTCAGTAACCATAGCACCAATCACAACACCCAATACAGCGTTGGAAAGGGCAGTTGCAGCAGAAGGACATAGGCTATGCAGACGGCCACCATATATTTATTTTTTTTGCAGAGTTTTATATAGCGCAAACTTGACCAGAAGTGAATCAGGTATCAGAGCGCTTTACATAGCACCAGTTACGGTACATGAGGACACACATTCATTGTTGTTAGGCACGGGGAGATTAAGTGATTTGCCCAGAATCACAGGATGTTTGGCGTCGTTACCAAGACTCAAACCCAGATCCCCAGGTCCGAGGTCGAGCGCCTTAGCCATTAGGCCAACTCCTCTATACATTTAAAAGGTAAAAGAACCGTGCCAACAAAGTAGTCCCTTGTGGGCGTGTCTGCGTTGTGCTGTGGGCTGGGGGCGTGACTAACGCTGGGGGCGTGTGGTATGGCCATCACATCATGGGCTGTGGGCGTGTGCTGGGGGCGTGACAAATGCTGGTGGCGTGACAAACGCTGGGGTGTGTGTCCGCCCTTCATGCCATGTGAGTCGTACATGCAAGCGGCAATTAGTTGCCACGCAGCATCAAGGGGCACGCTGGGGGCGTGAGAAATGCTGGGGGCGTGTGTCCGGTCTTCATGCCATGTGAACGCAATTGCGCCCCATAAAGGGGCACGCTGGGGGCGTGAGAAACGCTGGGGGAGTCTGCTACGTTCCGCCCTTCATGCCATGTGGGTCGTACATTAATCAGAAGATCGTCTGCTGTGGCCATGTGCTGGGGGCGTGACAAACGCGTTCACCTGAAGGCCTGGTAAGTAACGTTACTGCAGCCTCTCCTGCGCGCTGTTACTGAACTCTCTCATTCAACGAATTTACACGTGCCTGCTACCATCAACCAGGGCTCTAGCCGGGCTCAGGCGGCGGATCAGTACACTAATTACATGCGCCTGATAACATCAACCAGGGCTGCAGCTGGGCCTCAAGCGGGGGAACACGCGCCTGCTAACATCAAACAGGCCTGCATCTGGGCCACAAGCAGGGGGAACACTCAAATGAGCGTGTCTGCGGCGACAATTACTGCAGCCTCTCCAACTCGCTGTAACTCAACTCTCTCATTAAACGGATTTACCCGCCGCTGATAACTCCCTCATTCAACGACATTACACACGCCTGCTAACATCAACCAGGGCTGTAGCCGGGCTCAGGCGGCGGATCACTACACCAATTACACGCGCCTGCTAACATCAACCAAGGCTGCAGTTGGGCCTTCTCTGTCCCTATTCTTATGAAACAAAAAAAAAATCCTACCGCGAGATTTTAAAATAAATTGCCCTTGCCAAATACACACATTACACACATTTTATTTCATACCCGGACAACGTCGGGACGGGCTGCTAGTAGTTAGAATAAAGTAATGGGGATAAGTGGTATGCAGTGCATTAATTTATTCTGTGTCCTAAAATTGTTTCTCTTCTATTTTTGCATGTATCGCATTTGGGCCTGAAATGTACTTCTGAACTCCATCTTTGGAGGAACTGTGCCTGTGCAAAGACTCAAGCAAACTCTCGAGTCACTGTCATTGAATCACAGCCAAATCCTAACTGGCTACAAGATGCGCCGGAGAACTTTACCTGCTGAACTTCCAAAGGAAGCAAATATTGTTAAAATGTTAATACATTGTATTTACTATTTATTTTTTATTTTTATTTATTTATTTAAACACCGTTATTTGTGTACTGAGGGTTATACACATCTTGTAGCCTACAAACTCCAGGACCGGCAGCGTAAACATCCCAATGGACTTGCATCTGATCAGCTCTATAATACACAGCCAAGTTGCCGACAACCCTGGGGTCCGGCGGCGTATCATATATTAAAACAAAGTCATAATTCACTTAACAGTTATCACATAGCAATATCAGGCCGCTGGGCATCCCGGTAACAGTAGTGCCAGTACAGTGTAGGTCATATCATAGCATGTAGGTGGCAGCGGTGTGTTTGATTTTCTGAAATTCCCCTTCTAGTACTCTACCCTTTATGAACTATCCCCCCTCTCCTGTAGTGTGCAACCCCTGAAAATCCCCCAACTAGTAAACTGGTTCCCTAGCTCATGTGTCAGTCGGATCACTGACATAATATCGACGACACAAATATCGAGATACACAAATATCGAGTCAAAAATATCGATTGACAAAATATCGACTCCCTATCTTCAAACAGGTAAGTACCAAAATATCGACTCCAAAATATCGACTTACAAAAATATAGACTGTCAAAATATCGATTTTTTTAAATGTCTTAAAATTAAGTTAAAACTAATATAGTAATAAATATATTTAATATAAACTTAGAAATAATTAATAAAAAAAATTAATTTTAATAAATAATTTATATAATTAAAAAAATTATATCACCAAAAATTACACATATATATATATATATATATATATATATATATATATATATATATATATATATATATATATATAAACATATTATTAAATAAACATATATAACATTTTAGAAAATGTTTAAAATTTATTGTTACAACTATAGTGAGTTCAACATTAGCAAAAGTGTTGGATAGCGTAGAGGTAAAATTTACTACTCCCACTCCAGTGGGTGCAACAGTAGGGAAAGCGCTGGATAGCGTAGAGGTTAAAATTACTATTCCCACTCCAGGGATGTATGACGTTACAACGCATACTTTTACAACGCCTACCATTACAACAAAACTTTTACAACGCAAAAACTTTTACAACGCATACAAAGCCAACGCAAGATTTTACAACGCATATACCTTTACAACGCATACCATTACAACGTAAGTATTGGTAAGTATATAATAATTTTTTGAATATAAATTAATAAAAAATATTATAATATAATTTAATTTTATTTAATTTTATTAAAGAAATTTAATTTAAATGTAATTTTACTTTATTTTTACAAAGTACCCCTGTACCCCAAAAACCCAAAACTGACCCTGAACCCTAAAAATACCTCTTTACCAATAAACTGAAAACTGACCCTGAACCCTAAAAATACCCCTTTACCCGAAAACTGACCCTGAACCCTAAAAATACCCCTTTACCCCAAAAACTGAAAACTGACCCTGAACCCTAAAAATACCCCTTTACCCAAAAACTGAAAACTGACCCTTAACCCTAAAAATACCCCTTTACCCCAAAAACTGAAAACTGACCCTGAACCCTAAAAATACCCCTTTACCCCAAAAACTGAAAACTGACCCTGATCCCTAAAAATATCCCTTTACCCCAAAAACTGAAAACTGACCCTGAACCCTAAAAATACCCCTTTACCCAAAAACTGAAAACTGACCCTGAACCCTAAAAATACCCCTTTACCCAAAAACTGAAAACTGACCCTGAACCCTAAAAATACCCCTTTACCCCAAAAACTGAAAACTGACCCTGAACCCTAAAAATACCCCTTTACCCCAAAAACTGAAAACTGACCCTGATCCCTAAAAATACCCCTTTACCCCAAAAACTGAAAACTGACCCTGAACCCTAAAAATACCCCTTTACCCAAAAACTGAAAACTGACCCTGAACCCTAAAAATACCCCTTTACCCAAAAACTGAAAACTGACCCTGAACCGTAAAAATACCCCTTTACCCCAGAAACTGAAAACTGACCCTGAACCCTAAAAATACCCCTTTACCCAAAAACTGAAAACTGACCCTGAACCCTAAAAATACCCCTTTACCCAAAATCCCAAACATATAACCTTTTAAAAATAATTATATACTTACATTGTAATAGTATGCGTTGTAAAGGTATCTGCGTTTTAAAAACATGCTTTGTAAATGTATGCGTTGTAAAAGTTTTTACGATTTAAAAGTTTTGTTGTAATGGTAGTGCATAGTAAAAGTAGCGTTGTAAACGTTGCATACCCACTCCAGTGGGTGCAACAGTAGGGAAAGTGTTGGATAGCGTAGGGGTTAAAATTACTATTCCAACTTCAGAGAGTGCAATAGTAGGGAAAGTAAATACTTCACAAATAGATATAAATAACATAAATAGTAATACCAATTACAAATAATTAAAATATTAAAAAAGTGTATAAAAAATATTAAATATTTATTTATAAATACAAAATAAAATTATTTAATTATAAAAATTGCCTACTCATACTAATTAATTACCTATTAACAATAAATTAATTTACAATTTAAAAATTAATAAATTAATTTTAATTACCAATTATATTTTAATTAATTACCAATTAATAATTAATTAACAATTAATTCTAAATAAATATCAATAAATAAATTAACATATTTAATAAATTATAATTAAATTACTTCCCACCCTATTCCCCTATAAACCCACAACCCGCTACAGAAAATAAATTACTAAAATTAAAATATTTATCAATTAATCAATTATAATTAATTACCAATTATATTTTAATTAATTACCAATTAATAATTAATTAACAATTAATTCTAAATAAATATCAATAAATAAATTAACATATTTAATTAATTATAATTAAATTACTTCCCACCCTATTCCCCTATAAACCCACAACCCGCTACAGAAAATAAATTACTAAAATTAAAATATTTATCAATTAATCAATTATAATTAATTACCAATTATATTTTAATTAATTATCAATTAATAATTAATTAACAATTAATTCTAAATAAATATCAACAAATAAATTAACATATTTAATTAATTACAATTAAATTACTTCCCACCCTATTCCCCTATAAACCCACAACCCGCTACAGACTTATATTACACAAAAAATAAAAATTATTATTAACTTACCTTAAATTCGATATTTTTGTTGTCTATATTATGTCTAGTCGATATTATGTCCATTCTATATTTTTGATTCGATATTATGTCCATTCTATTCGATATTAATTTTCTCTAGTCGATATTTTTGTTGTCTATATTATGTCCATTCTATATTTTTTACTCGATATTCTGTCCAGTCGAAATAAAAGACTCGATATTATGACTGCACACCGTGTCAGTCATTCATCTCACTACGTGTGTCGTCTGTCCTTGTGTTAGCTCGTTGTGTGTTTACCCGCCTGCAGGAGTCAAGAATGTGGCTCCCAGGTCTGACCGACCCAATCTGGACATGCCTCGAACCACCCAGGGGAGCTTTTCCTCAGGTATCACTTGACTGCCGTGTCCTACGAAGTCTCTGGCCAGCCTTCCTCCATGATCGTCTAGGCTTTTCCCTAAAGTATGGTCAATCAATCAATCAATCAAGGCATTTATAGAGCGCACTACTCACCCGGAGGGTCTCAAGGCGCTTGGGGGGGGGGGGGGGTGCCGCTACTGCTCGAACAGCCAGGTCTTGAGCTTCTTCCTGAAGGAGAGGTGGTCTTGGGTCAGGCGAAGGTCAGGAGGGAGGGTGTTCCAGGTCTTGGCGGCCAGGTAGGAGAAGGACCTTCCTCCTGTTGTCGCTCTTCGGATGCGGGGGACGGCGGCGAGGGCGTGGTTGGTCGATCGGAGGTGGCGTTTGGGAGCGTAGAAGTTGAGGCGGTTGTTGAGGTAGCTCGGGCCTTGGTCGTGTAGGGCTTTGTGTGCGTGGGTGAGGAGACGGAAGGTGATTCTCTTGTTGACGGGGAGCCAGTGCAGGTCTCTCAGATGTCCGGAGATGTGGCTGTGTCGGGGGATGTCGAGGATGAGTCTGGCTGAGGCGTTCTGGATCCGCTGGAGTCTCTTCTGGAGCTTGGCGGTGGTTCCGGCGTAGAGGGCGTTGCCGTAGTCCAGTCGGCTGGTGACGAGGGCCTGGGTGACCGTCTTCCTGGTCTCGGTGGGGATCCACCGGAAGATCTTCCGTAGCATGCACAGGATGTTGAAACAGGACGCGGAGACGGCGTTGACTTGTCTGGTCATGGAGAGGGAGGAGTCCAGGATGAAGCCCAGGTTGCGTGCGTGGTCTGTCGGTTTGGGTGCGGTGCCCAGGGCGGGGGGCCACCAGGAGTCGTCCCAGGCAGAGGGCGAGGAGCCTAGGATGAGGACTTCCGTCTTGTCTGAGTTCAGTTTCAGGCGGCTGGTCGTCATCCACTCGGCTACGTCTTTCATCCCTTCGTGGAGGTTGGTTCTGGCGGCGGTGGGGTCGTTGGTCAGGGAGAGGATCAGCTGGGTGTCGTCGGCGTAGGAGATGATGTTGAGGTTGTGTTGGCGTGCGATGGCCCCAAGGGGGCTCATGTAGACATTGAAAAGGGTGGGGCTGAGCGAGGAGCCCTGAGGAACGCCGCAGATGACTTCCGTGGCTGCAGATCTGAACGGTGGCAGGCGTACTCTCTGTGTCCTTCCAGCGAGGAAGGAGATGATCCACTCCAGAGCCTTTTCCTGGATTCCGATGTTGCTGAGGCGCTGCACTAGGGTGCGGTGGCAAACAGTGTCGAATGCCGCGGAGAGGTCTAGGAGGATGAGGGCTGCTGTTTCACCGTTGTCCAGCAGGGCTCGGATGTCATCGGTGGCAGCGATGAGGGCGGTCTCGGTGCTGTGGTTGGCTCGGAAGCCAGACTGTGGGGGGTCGAGGGATCCATTTGTCTCGAGGAAGGCGGCCAGCTGCTTGTTGACGGTCTTCTCGATGACTTTGGCTGGAAACGGGAGGAGCGAGATGGGGCGGTAATTCTTGAGTTCGGTGGAGTCCGCTGTTGGTTTCTTTAGTAGAGCGCTGATTTCGGCGTGCTTCCAGCTCTCAGGGAAGGTGGCGGTGTCGAGGGAGGTGTTGATGATGTCCCGCAGGTGGGGTGCGATGACAGCGTTGGGCTTGTTGAAGACGTGGTGAGGGCAGGGGTCTGTCGGAGATCCGGAGTGGATAGAGTTCATCGTGCAGATGGTGTCTTCTGTGTTGATCTGGGTCCAGGCGCTGAGGGTGGTGGTGGGGGGCGTTTGTGCGGTCGTGGGGAGCGTTGTTTGTGGGCTGAAGCTGTTGTGTATGTCAGCGATCTTGTTGTGGAAGTAGGAGGCGAGGGAGTTGCAGAGGTCTTGCGACGGGGTGATGTCGTTGATTCCGGCGTTGGGGTTGGAGAGCTCTTTCACGATGTTGAAGAGTTCCTTGCAGTTGTGTGCGTTGTTGTCCAGCCGGTCCTTGAATGCTGATTTCTTGGTGGCGTGGATCAGTTGATGGTGCTTCCGGGTGGCGAGCTTGAGGGTGGTCATGTTGTCCGGTGTTGGCTCCCTTCTCCAGGCTTTCTCGAGGGCTCGGCAGTTCTTCTTGGAGCTCTTGAGTTCGTCGGTGAACCATGGGGCCTTCTTGCTGCCGGGTCTGCTAGGCGGGGTCCTCAGTGGGGCGAGGTCGTCTGCGCAGTTGCTGATCCACTTCGTGAGGTTGTCAGCGGCCTGGCTGGGGTTCGCTGAGCTGGCGGGAGGGTGTTGGCTCAGGGAAGTGGCGAGCTGGCCTGCTGTGATCTTGTTCCAGTTTCTTCGAGCAACCTGTTGCTGGTGGTGGTGGATCGTGGATCTTCTGAAGGTGAAGTGGACGCAGCTGTAGTCCGTCCAGTGGAGTCCGGTGGCGTGGCTGAAGACGATGTCCTTGCTGGAAGAGAAGACAGCGTCGAGTGTGTGTCCGGCGAGGTGGGTGGGGGTGGTCACCAGCTGCTTGAGTCCAAGGATGGCGAGGTTGTCAAGCAGGGTGGTGCTGTTGCGGTCGTTGTTGTTCTCCAGGTGGAAGTTGATGTCCCCCAGGAGGATGAAGTCAGCGGAGGGGAGGGCGTGCGGGCTGATGAAGTCGGCGATGTCTTCGCTGAATTGTGTGCGTGGTCCCGGGGGTCGGTAGATGAGGGTGCCTCTGAGGGTGGTTTTGGGGTCCGTGTGGAGCTGGAAGTGCAGGTGTTCGGCGGTTGTCAGGGTGTCGTCGGTGTTGGTCGCAATGCGGATGGTGTCTCTGTAGATGATGGCGATGCCTCCTCCAGTCTGGTTGCCGCGGTCTCTTCGGGTGATCTTGTAGCCCTCCGGGATGGCGATGGCGCTGAGGAGTCGTTCATCCAGGTTTCCGTGAGGAAGGCGACGTCAGGAGCTGTGGTGTCGAGGAGGTTCCAGAGTTCGATGGCGTGTCTGTGGACGGAGCGGGTGTTGAGTAGGATGCACTTGAGGTGGTTGCTGCTGGTGTTCGGCTTGGCGGGCGCTGGTGCGGGGCAGGTCCGGATGCAGGTGAACTTGCAGGCGTGGCAGCTGAAGGGTCCGCGGGTTCGTCTCGGGGTGGCTCGGTAGCATCCCGGGATTCGGCCGGTGTAGAGTGCGTTGAGGGTGGCGGCGTCGTACGTCCGGCGGGGGCCAGGGGTCTTGGCCCTGGGCGCGGTCCAGGTGCGGACGGGCGCAGACGGGCTTACCTTTGGCGCACCTTCGGCGCTCAGTCGGTGCTCCCGCTGCGTGCGTCCGCTGCGTGGTCGCTCTGGGGGCGTCATAAAAAGGGAGCCGGTCGGGAGGGTCTGCGGGAGGGCGGGAGCGGGAGCCAATCGGCTGGCGGGGGGGCGGGGCAGCGGGCTAGGGCGGCGGGAAAATCTGGCGCGGCCTCGGCGGGCCTCGGGTGGCTGGGGTGGCGGGAAAATCTGGCGCGGCCTCGGCGGGCCTCGGGTGGCTGGGGTGGCGGGAGGCTGGAGTGCTCGGCAGCCCTCGGTGGCTGGGGCTGAGCAGGCAGGCACAGGAGTGTAAGGGTGACCAGGCCAGGAGGCGCAGTGGTCACTCCCTGGCTCTGGTCGGGCTCCCCTTAAAAAGGGAGCCAGTCGGGAGGGTCTGTGGGAGGGCGGGAGCGGGAGCCAATCGGCTGGCGGGGGGCGTGGCCGCGGGCTAGGGCGGCGGGAAAATCTGGCGCGGCCTCGGCGGGCCTCGGGTGGCTGGGGTGGCGGGAAAATCTGGCGCGGCCTCGGCGGGCCTCGGGTGGCTGGGGTGGCGGGAGGCAGGAGTGCTCGGCGGCCCTCGTGGCTGGGGCTGAGCAGGCAGGCACAGGAGCGTGGGGGTGACCAGGCCAGGAGGCGCAGTGGTCACTCCCTGGCTCTGGTCGGGCTCCCCTTAAAAAGGGAGCCGGTCGGGAGGGTCTGCGGGAGGGTGGGAGCGGGAGCCAATCGGCTGGCGGGGGGGCGGGGCCGCGGGCTAGGGCGGCGGGAAAATCTGGCGCGGCCTCGGCGGGCCTCGGGTGGCTGGGGTGGCGGGAAAATCTGGCGCGGCCTCGGCGGGCCTCGGGTGGCTGGGGTGGCGGGAGGCTGGAGTGCTCGGCAGCCCTCGGTGGCTGGGGCTGAGCAGGCAGGCACAGGAGCGTGGGGGTGACCAGGCCAGGAGGCGCAGTGAACTGCAAACCAGTTGATCGCTAGTGTTCCTTTTCCTGTGTATCGGTCTGTGTGTCAGCAGTGTCCTCCTCCGCAGCTCTAAAGGCACGATATAGACTCCAGAAGTCCTTCGGGCGACTAGTGGGAGGGAGAAGCTCGCTATAGTGTTCCGATTGCGTGCAGCAATATAGCATGTCTCGGGCCCATCTCCTCTTCGTCGGGAGCGGTCCTCTCATCCAGCATTGTGCCACTACACGTCGAGCCATTAGCATGCCCATGTCTGTCAACCGTCTAACCGCTACAGGCAAACCCCTGGAGTGGCAAAGCAGCGCCAGGGCCGGGTCCACGGGTAGTTCAATGTCTAGTATCTCTCCCAACTCCGCTGTCACTTCCTCCCAAAATTAGCGTATTCTGCGACATCCCTATGCCAAATGCAAGAAGTCGGCGTTGGGTGCATGGCATCTTTCACACTCGGGGGACCGCCTGAGCCCATAGCAGACGTTCCGGAGTGTAATACACTCTTTGCAAAAATTTAAAGTGGATCAACCGGTGTCGTCCATTTAAGGACAACCTCTTGGTGCTAGAGCAGCAGTACTTCCACATTGGGTCGTCAATAGTGATCTGTAAGTCCCTTTGCCAAGCAAGCCTGGCTTTCGAGGGTTCCTGAGCTCTATGCGATGCATTGGATTTGTACAGATGTGATATCATTTTCTGTGTTTGTGCCGTTTTAATGACATGGGAAAGTTCCGGTAGCTCTGGGGGCTCCTCCAACTCTGGGCCTAGAACGTCCTTCAATGCACTGCGGACTCTGTGAAATTGAAACTGTTGTAATAGCGTAGATCCCTCCGCTACCAGGCACACATTGTCCCAAGTTCTCACTTTGCCATCCACGAAAAGCTCGCCAGCCTTCTCAATTCCCAGCGCATGCATCGCTTGCACTACGCCCTTCTCCTCAATAGGCGGCAACCAGAGTGCCCATTCCACCGCCATTAAGGGGGAGTATATCAATGTTCCTTCTCTAGCCCTTAGCAACGCGTGCCACGCGTGTTTCGTGGATGTGATCGAGTCCAGCACTCCAGTCCTGCGGTCCACGGGGGAGCATATCGTGGCTGGTAGTGGGACTGAATCCGCGAATAACCGTTCCATTCGCACATGGGGAATGTTTGCTTCTCCGTGTATCCACGTGTGTAAGTGGGCAGCTTGTGACACTATAATATCGTTCCATGTCTGGGGCTCCTAGTCCTCCCAGCTCATACGGAAGTGTGAGCGTAGTCCATTGTACTCTTGGCTGCTTTCCTCCCCAGGCCAAGCGGACCATGAGCGTCGTCACATTCCTGAAGAAGGTCTTCGACAGAATAATGGTCAAATTATTGAATAGAAACAGAAACCGGGGCAGTACCACCATCTTCATGATGGCTATGCGGCCCATCAGCGACAGCGGGAGTCTGCACCACTTCTCCACATCCTCCTCACATTTGCTAAACGCCACCCCGTAGTTCTCTCGGAACAGCACCTCAGGGTCCGTGTGAATCATGATGCCGAGATAGCGCACCGGCTCTGTTGACCAACGTAGAGGGTATTCCATATCAAAGTGGTTTGTGACCGGGGTCAGTGGAAACGCCACTGATTTGTCCCAATTAATCTGGAGCCCGGAGAGCGCGCCAAATCGGACCACTTCCCGCAATACTGAAGCTAGGTTTTTTTTAAAGTTTTTTTTTATTCAATTTATATAGCGCGTTATCACCAATAGGTCTCTAAGCGCTTGTACTTGGAAAGACCGAACATTACAGAAAGCAGGCAACCAGATTATATCATACCCCACGCATCTCGGAAGAGTACAGTTTTTAACATTCGCCTAAAAGGCAGTAGATTAGGTTCCTTCCGAAGGCAGAGTGGTAGTTTGTTCCAAGCTGCCGGTAGGGTAGTCGAGAAAGCACGTCCACCAAGGGTAGACATGCGGTAGCGAGGGCTAACCAGAAGAGAGTCATCAGATGAGGGCAAAGTCCTCCTAGGAATGTACTGCACCAATCTAGCTTTAATGTTACTAGGTGCATTGCCATAGACTCCCTTGTACGCGATGCACAGACCTTTGAATAAAATCATCTGCCTAATGGGGAGCCAGTGTAGTTGGCATAGGAGAGGAGAGGCATGCGCACTCCTGGGTTTTCCAAAAATCAGTCTGGCTGCATCATTCATGACTATTTGCAGTCTCGAGAGTTGTTGCTGAGGGAGCCCAACATAGAGGGCATTCCCGTAGTCCAAAGGTCCTAAAATCATTGCGGACACCACAGTCCTTAAAGTAGAAAAGTACAGCAGTTGGGAAATTTTACGCAGTTGCCTAAGGAGGCCAACACATGTGCCCACCACAGAAGACACTTGATTCTTCAAAGATAGATTACCATCAATATGGATGCCCAAGCTTTTCACCACCCTTGCTGGTACTGGAGTCCTTCCCAGCTCCTTGGGCCAGAAGCGATCGTTTCACGGGTTGCCCGAGATGGTAATGGGCAACACTTCAGTCTTCTCTGGATTGATCTTCAAGGAGTTGGTGGACATCCAGTTGCTCGTGAACTTTAAGATGTTATGCAGCCTGGCTTGGGCTCCAGATGAGTCCTAAATTTGTATGATAATCTGTGTGTCGTCGGCATAGTTGTAAATCTGACACTCCATCTGGTTGAGAGCAGAAATCAGTGGTTGTAAGTATATACTAAAAAGGAGCGGTGAAAGGGAAGAACCTTGCGGAACTCCACAGGTTATGGCTGCTGATGTGGATACCAGGTCCGACATCTGAACCCTCTGCGATCTTCCCTGCAGGAATGAAGTTAGCCAGCCTAGAGCGGTCCCCCCGATGCCCAGATCTCTCTGACGCTTCAACAGTAAATTATGACACAACGTGTCAAACGCGGCGGAGAGATCTAAGAGCACCAGGGCCCCGGGGATTTTCTTATCAGCTCTGCATCTTAGTTCATCCAAAATGGATAACATCACCAGCTCCGTGCTATGATGTTTTCGAAAGCCAGCCTGATTTCGCTCTAACAGGTCGTTGGTCTCCAGATGTTTCGAAAGATACGTCAGAACATGCTGCTCAACCACTTTAGCTAGGAAGGGTAATTGGGAGATGGGCCTATAGTTATTTAAATTTTTATAATCGCCCCTGGCTTCTTAAGATAGCGGGATCAGCCGGGCCTCTTTGAAGGAAGTTGGAACCTGTCCCATCTCCAAAGACCTATTTAAGAGGGTAAGGACGTCCTCTTCAATCCCCGACATAGCGAGCTTAAAAACACTAGGAGGGCAAGGGTCCACCTGGGAGCCAGATTTCACTCTCTCCACCAAGCTAACTAACATCTCCTTAGTAATCAAGGGTAATGTGTTTAGGGAGTAGTGTACCTCAAGGGTATCTGGCATAGTTTGTAGTGGACAGTCAAAAATTGGAGTCCGAGATATTTCACCCCGAAGATCTTCAATTTTACTTGTAAAGAAATCCTGGAAGTTCTGACAGTCTTCCTGAGAGAACTCCGGTTTCTGCTCTTTAGTATTTCTCAGTTCCGTAAGTACTTTGAAGATTTCTTTCTGCGGATACCGAGCTGTCGCAATTCTGGTCTCAAAAAACTCTGCTTTGCGAGCCAGATTAGCCTTTTTATAAAGTGCAAGCTCCTGTACGTATAGGCTCTGGGCATTGGTGTTATAATCCCTCCTCCAGACGCTCTCTCCACTTTCCGGAGAGCCTGTTTCTTAGTTCTCAGGGTATCGTCAAACCAGGGTGCCCCCATTCCTTTATCCACCCATTTCACCTTTTTCGCCGGAGCAACAGCGTCAATGGCTTTCTTCAATTTGTCAAATAGCTTTTGACTACCAGTCTCGATGTTCTCATTAGCTATATTTAAAGCGATGGAATTTAATAAATGGCCAACCAGCTCTTCCTTATTTATATTATTCCATCTCCTTACCATTTTCCACGCCGCTCTCGGTCTGTTTCCACCCCTGTGGATCTTCCTCTGGCCCCTAATTAAATAGTGGTCAGACCAAGCACACGGCCCGGTGATGACATGGCCTGGGATAGAGTCTGTAGTCCATACCAGATCTAAGGTATGGCCTTTATCGTGGGTAGGACCGGTCACTAGTTGGATCATGCCTAAGGCCTTTAAAGCCTCTTCTAGGTGGATTGCTTGCCCTTCCTTGGGGGAGAGCTCCCAATGGAAGTTAAAGTCTCCCATTACCATCAGGTTCTCATAGCGGGATCTGAGATCATGAGCAACCTCAACAAAAAGATCCAAGAAAGCTGGTTTAGCCCAGGGAGGACGGTACAGCAGTAAGATGACCCAACAAGTAGTACCCATCTCAAATTTCACTCCTAGAACCTCTGCTCCACCTAGATTTTCAGCGCATACTCTTTCTGCCCTCCAGCAACTATTATAAAAAAACGCAACCCCCCCTCCTCTCTTTGTGCCCGTGCGATTAAGCCAGATAGCCTTGAAATTCGGGGGGAGAGAAGCCACCACAACTGGGGTAGAAGATTCCTCAAGCCACGTTTCCGTGACCCCAAGGATATCAACCCCGCCGTCCTGCAGTAGCGAAAATTTTTCTAAATTATGCCTCTGCAAAGAACGAGTATTTAAAAGACCATACTTCAAGGTCGTATCAGCCATCCAATTTCCCCTCCCCTCCATTGGTCACGAGGATTTGAGCAACCCTTCCTGTCGTAACAAAGTTATACATTCCTGGGTAGGCTGTAAATGAACCTGGTTAAGCTGTACTAAAGCGGTTCTACAATACCGGATGGATTGGCCAGGGGTTGTGGCCCCTGGTCCCGGTTGGTCGTGGATGGGCCTAGATGGGCTCGCCTCTGGTGCACCCACGGCGCACCCGCTGCACGCACACGCTGCTCGCTTGCATGTGGCAGGTTTAAGTAGGCGTCGTAGGTAGCCGCCTGACAGCTAGAACGCTGCCCCAAGATGGCGCCCAAAAAACGTCCCAACTATCCCCAAGATGGCGGTAGTAGTCGTAGCTGTGACGAGAGACCCGCTAAACAGCGGTGAGGATACAATTTAGAGTGCAGGTAAGCGGGCATACAAAGTTAAAAGATGTGCAGTGAGAAATAAGATCCCACCAAGTTAAAGGTGAATACTAAAAAATTAAATGCCTCGCAAAAACAAAGCTGAAACAACGCGCTATTAAACCTCTAAACGCGATACTTCTCTGAGCCTTCTCCTGAGCGATTGCAGTTTTACCTTGTACAGGTTCACCTCAGGGTTGCGTACATAAAGCAGCGTGTCGTCTGCGTAGGTAGAAATTATAATCTTGTACGTCGGAAAGCTAACTCCCCGGTGCCAGTGGTATTCCCTCAACGCGCTGGCCAATGGTTCAGCCACCAGTGCATACAATAATGGCGAAAGCGGGCAGCCTTGCCTGGTACCCCTGCTGATCCCAAAGGGATCAGATACGCGATCACCAATGCGCAGCCTTGCCGTCGGTTTCCAGTACAAGGCGCCGATCATTTGTAAGAAAGGTTCCCCCAGTCCGAGCCTCCGCAGAACCCGCAACATGAACGGCCACTCCACGGAGTCGAAAACCTTCTCCATGTCTAGGAGGATGGCGACCGCTTACGTGTCCTGTCTAACATGCTGTATGGTCCCCAGTACTGTGCGAATATTATAGGTTAGGCTCCTCCCTGGCACAAAGCCTGCCTGTTCCAGGGCCACTAAGTCCGGGGCTATTAGAGCCAGACGTGTGGGGAGCTCCTTCGCATATAATTTCGCATCTACATTTAGTAGAGATAGAGGTCTATACGAACCACACACGTTGGGGGGCCTGCCAGGTTTTGGAATGGTGACGATTAGTGCCTCTCTCATTGACTGCGGCATACTACCCTCCACACAAATGTCGTCGAATAGAGCGGCCAGATGCGGGATAAGTTTGTCTTTGAACGCCTTATAGACCCCCACTGTTAGGCCATCCGCCCCAGGAGCGCTATTCACTCTCATGCTAGCTAATGCGTCCGAGATCTCATCTTTCTGTATAGGGGACATTAGGAATTCACGAGTAGACTGTGCTAAGAAGGGCAATTGTATATGTTCTAAATAATCATCCATGTCTTTTTCCAGATTTTCAGTTTTAGACGTGTATAGATCGGAGTAGAAGTCCCTAAATTCCTTCAGAATCTCCTCCTCTGACGTGACAGCCACCCCCGAAGCCATATCTAAAGCAGTCAGTTTCAGGGCCCCCCTGCTGTTACGCAGTAGTTTAGCTAACAGAGAACTTGGGCGTTCACTTTCCCCATATGTCCTTGCTGTCGCTTATTTCCCCATATGTCGTACTTCCCTATCTGCCTCCTCGTTGAATTCCGCTATAAGGGTTTTGATTTGGTCTGCTATGTCGGGGACAGGGTCGTTCACTTGTTGCTTCTCTAGTTCAGCCAACTGAGACTCTAAGTAGTTCAAGCGCTGTTGTATGGCTTTTAGAACACTCGAGTGTTTGGCCATTGCCACACCTCGTATAAATACTTTAAACGCCTCCCAGACTGTTTGGAAGCTCTCAACTGAGCCAATATTTGTGTCAAAAAAGGTTTCGATCTCCGCAGCCAATTCCCCTCTAAAGGCGTCATCAAGCAACGAGTGCGGGGGAAAGCACCACGTAAAAGGGGGGACTTGGGTAATCGGTGTCTCCACTCCAGCACTAGGAGGAGTGGTGAGTGATCTGAGAGTGTGTGTGACAGAACTGTACATGACAATATGTGTCTAGAGACTGAGGAGGAGGCCAGCCAGTAGTCAATCCTGGTGTGGTTGTCGTGGTACGCTGAGTAATGCGTGTAACCCCCCCTATCATTGTTTCTCCCCTCCACACATCAACCAGATCTAACGTCAGTAACCCAGCTTGGAGCGAGACCGCAGCCGCCGAGGGTCTACACTGAGGGCCTGAAGATCTATCTAATTCCGGGTCCATCACTAGGTTGAAGTCCCTCCCCCCCCAAGAGCATCTGCGCTGCGGAATATTCTCGGCATATCCTCACCAACTTCTCATAGAAGTCTGGGGAGTCGTAGTTTGGGCCGTGCACGTTTGGATCGTGGCCCTTCCCCGTGCACCTTGATATGAGGTACCTACCCTCTGGGTAAGCTAGTACTAATCTCAAATCTAACTTGGCTCTAGGGTTTATCCACGTTAGGACTCCTCTGGAATGTGTAGTGAACCCCGCCACTGTGGTATTCCCTGATAGGCCCCTGTATTGAAGCATTTTACTTGTTAGTGGAAGGTGAGTTTCTTGTATGAGTGCTAGGTCTATGTGATGTCTCTGCAAATAATTCAACACCTTCCTCAGTTTTCGGTAATCGTTCAACCCTCTGACATTCCAGGTTAAAGCTCTAAGGGTGTCCGAGGCATCACCAGCAGGCACTGCCGGTGTACTGGTCATCTGTGCCATTCGGTCGGGCAACAACAGCAAGTCTTCACATTGCAACACAGCATCACCATACTAGCATGCGGAACCAACAGCAATACTTTGAACTTTCCCATACCCCACACGGTGCCCCCCGCCCCGCCCACAGCAGACCCTCCCCAACCTGGTCCGTCAGAAGTCTATCCCCCACCCTCCATCCCAATGTCCCCAACTCTAAATACTAACAGTGTAACCATGCTTAACGCGCAGGGGCCAAGGTAGCCTTGAGTCATAGTCTCCTCCTAAATCTCAGAACTCTCGTGTAGCCACCCACCTGCCCCCGCCATGCACAGTTTGTGTGATCAGAGCAACGTCTTCTTATGCACTATCTCTTAGAATGTATACCCCAGTTATTCCCTCCCCCACAGCTATACCTGCAGCATAAATGTCTTTCGTGTATATTTAGGCATTGCAGTGTGGCCAAAACTAGAACCTGTGAGGAAATAAATCTGGGCAAAAAGAATCATGCGGTCTGGTTAACAAACCACGCCACACGCATCCATGCAACAAACCACTTATCTGTAGGTGTCTTCTTTCCCCGATGCCTATGTCGCCTTATCGTGCGTCCAATTTGCTGCGCTTGACAGAGACACACACACCCCACGTCAATCTGATGTGTAGCAAGCGCGCGTGCCAAAGAGAAACTTAGTCCTGGTCATCCAAGCGACTGCCGCTCTCGCCCTCCTCCGGGTTCTCGACATTGCCTGCAGTTTGTTCCTTCGACCAACGCTTCATGGCCTGCTGCAATTCCCTGGGATCTGTAAATATATGGGAGTGGCCACGTCTATTAACACGTAGCTTTGCCGGGTACAACGGCGCATAGTCCAATCCCAGCTCTCTCAGACGTTTCTTGTGCGGAATGAATTGTTTGCGCTCTTCTTGGACCTTCGCCGTAAAGTCTGGGTGCAAAGATATGGCTGACCCTTCATATTGCAGCTGTTGTTTGGACCTCGCCAATCTGAGAGCCGTGTCTCTGTCCCGGTAGTTGAGTAACTTCGCTATTATAGGACGAAGAGGCGCTCCGGGCTTGGGGTGCGGGGCTAGTGACCTGTGTGCCCGCTCCACCGTGAACATGCTCGAAAACACTCCTTCTCCCAGGACTGTTATAAGTAACTTTTCCACAAAGTGTTCCATAGGGCCTGTATGGGTGCTCTCCAGAAGGCCCGTGATGCGGAGGTTACAGCGCCGCCAATGAGCCTCCAAATCCTCCGTCTTGTCCTGCAGGGCTTGCATCATCCTCTCCATCTTTTTTTGCGTGGTATCCAGGTCTGTTTGCGCCTCTTCCACTTCTGTCATCCTCCTCTCGGCCATATCATGTCTCTCTGCATGCTTATCCAACCTCACTGCCATACGATCCATTCGATACGACATGGCGTCCATTTTGGTGCCCAGCGCAGATATACTAGACTGTAGGCTCTGCTCCATGGATAAAAGCTCACCCCTAGGTCTTCCTCCGATCGCGGAACCGTCCCAGGCTCCGGCAATGGGTTGTGCTGTTGTAATCTTCTTTGCGAAAAGGGCAGTTTGCTCTGGGTTTTGTCGCCTTTGCCCATCTTGTGGCTGGCAGCCCACCCGCCAGTAGGGAGATCAGGGGCGCCAAGTATGCCGTTGCAGTCCACCTCTCCCCTGTACCACTCGTGGCCCTTCTCGCCCCCGGGAGAGTGTCTCACGCAACGCGGCAGGGAAGCGCAGCCAAGCCTCCTCAGCCCCTCGTGTGACCAATGCTGTGTCACAGGATCCAGGCTCCCCTCCTGCTCAGGACAATCGAGGATCAGGCCAACCACCGTACCGCGTCGCGCAACCAGCGCTCTAGAAGTTACTCCCAATGGCGACCCTCTGCCGAGAGTTTATCCGAGAGGGGGAAGGGAACGACCTCACTCCAGGTGGCACAGCAGTTAAACGCACAGTAGGTCATCTATGGACAAGACGAGCCCCAGAGCTCAGCCAAGGCAGCACGAGGTGCAAGTAATGTTACTGTTGGTGTGCGGGCCACTTTCGGAAATCGATGTCGCACTGCCTTACTTGTGCTTTTCCAGGGGGGGTCTTGGCATTCACGCTACCAGCGTCGGTCCGACCGACCAACCTCCACGCCAGCAGTTCCCAAACAGCGAGGGGCCCAAGCGTGCAGCCTCCCAAGCCTCAGCAGCAGTAGCGATTCGCCGGGAAACCAAAGGCGCCCCAGCCTGTAGGCAAACACACCACTCAAAACCGGCAGCAGCGAACGCACCAAGTAGTGCCCTGTTTATCAATCTTCTCCTCCGCACCTCATCCGCTTCTTCCAGGCACTCCAAGCGCCGGAGCTCCGGGTCACCTCCCCCCTGGCAGCCGCACGCCACACCACATCGCCCGGCCTCAGGACACACGCAAGGACGCGGCTTCATGGCCTACCAGGTCCGAGGTTTCGCCAGGCCGCTGCGTCGTGCAGGATGCGTTTCTGTCCGATTCTTTAAGGGTCGCAAGTTGACCCCTCTTTCATGTGACTGGGGGAGCTGTTGGGGAGTCGAGTTTGTCGCTCTGTGAGGATTATTTAGGATTAATTGGCTGTGCTCGGCGGAGCTCCGGCGTTAGGCGTCCATTACGCTTGCTGGCTAGCTCCGCCCCCCCATTGTATTTACTATTAGACTGTTCATTGTTGGGTGGAATAAAACGTGCATGGGAAAATAAAAATATGGGCAGGATGTTAATGTTATTATTTACAGCAGATGATCTCATAACTGGCATGGTGTGATGCCCTCTCCTTGTCTATTGTCCAATCAAATTGCGGGAATACACAACTTGCAACATTTGGGGGGTGGTATACTGCCCTGAAAAATAGTATATCTAAGGTAGGCTTAGCTAGAAAATATGTCCAACCTTTCACTGACCCAACACACTCAATAGGCGATCAAGAGCAGAGGTGCTGGCGGAGCACTCTGTCAGAAGATTCGGGAGCAGAGGTGCTGGTGAAGCACTCTTTCAGAAGATTCAACAACCCAATCGGGGTTTCTGGGAGAAGAATTGATAACCCTACCGGGGTTCATAAAGGAGAAGGCTCTGTAACCCAAATCGGGGTTTTAAGGGAGAAGGTTTCTCTAACCCAATCGCGGTCCAACTGTTAGCCACAGTGAAAGTTGCAACGCAGGCATTGCACTTAGCTGAGGGTTCCTGGTTCAGGCTACATCCATCCTAATTTGGCATTCACCTGTCCTGATCCACACCTGTGCTGTCTACTGACACCTGAACTTTTTCTTCGGGGTCCTGTCTTTTCCCAGCCCATGGCCAGGATTGGTCTTCATACCATTCTAGGTAAATATAAAAGTTGAGTGGGTATGTTATTGTGCTATTTCCCTCTTCTTACCCTTTCTATAATTCAATGCTTAAAGAACGTTTTATGATACTTTCACATCATTTCGCAGTGATTTTATTCTTTCTAATTCGATCAAGTTATAATTAATGTAGTATGGACTATGACATTTAAAGAAAATATTTAGATAGAGAGTTTAAACCTTTCCCGAGTCTGTGGTTATTTTAATGAGTGCAAATGTTTATATTACTGCCTATTATGCTAACACCCTTGATCCTTTAGGACTCTAGGTACCGGGGACTAGGATTGGTAAGATCAATGGTATAGGTCCTGAACGATTAAAACAAATTGATTGAGTGTAGGTTTACCTGTTCAAAGTATATATATATATATAGTTTTATGGGCCCAGGTGAGTATGGGAGAAACGAGCATGTGAGCCCGCGCTCTATCACCTGTGTAGCCCAAGGCAAAAGGGCTATGCTGCTAGTAGAACATTCAATTCTAAAGGGAGAAACATGAAGACAAACTTTGGAATGTTGTACCTCCAGGTTTATGCCAACCATTATAAGCCCGTAGCTACCCAATTGTCTTCAGTGGAGCTCTCAACATTTCAGCGTTCTAATATGTTTTGCAAACATGTCATGATAAGCCTTTGTGTTATGCACAATAAGAAGCATCATGAGAATTGGACTTTAACAGCGATAATTGTTTGCTCTTACCAAAACTTGATGGTAGCATGACAAGAGCCTAGTGTCACCAGGAATTGGAAGAAAGCTACAAAAAATAGGTGACTCTGAAACATGACTAGGATATAGGTAGAGTCACTCCATACCTCGTATGTCCATGTTTCCGACCCATCTCTGCAGCATGAATAAATGAATTAATGAGGCAAATTCTAAAATGCACTGCTACTTTAAAGGGTGTCCTTGTGCTACATCTGTACAGGCATGCTCAGAAGCCAAGCTACATATGCTTAGAGAGAAAATATGATATTTGTATATATTTAATATTTAAATATATAGTTATGTATATATAATATATATTCATATATATATTTATATATTTAATATTTAAATATATATTTAATATGTATATATTTTATATTTAATATTTAAAATATTTTTTTATATATTTAATATTTAAATATTTAAACCCTTTACTAAAAAGTGATTTGGGTGAAATGGCATGGAGTGATTCGAAGCTTTACTGGCAAGTAATGAGAAGGAACGCCTGCCGGCTCTAGCCAAATGATATCTAGGTATCTCCTCAAGCTGTGTCACAGTTGAGCAGAGAGTTCTAGCAGAATTAAAGTGTACATTTCTGGAGATCAAGTACATAGGATCGCACCTGTATAAGGCTTGATGGATAAAAGTCAGTGCCATGAACATAATTCTTTTTTTAACGGAGAGCCAGTCCAGATCCCTGAGTTAACTAGAAACTGATCCCCTCTTAGATATATGAAGAATGGGACGGGCTGCTGCAGTTTGTACCGCCTGTAGTCTTCTCATTCTAACCTCCAGCAGGCCATGGTATAAGCCATTCAAAAAGTCCAGCCTTGATGTTATCAGCGCATGGACAACTGTTCTGCATGTCTTTAAAGGTAAAATGTCAAAAAGTTTCCTTCTTGACCCGAGCAAATAAAAATAGGTACCCATCACAGACAGAATTTGAATGTCCAAGGATAGTTTATAATCTATTTCATGTATACCATCTTATCATTTATATATCAGCTTATCATCCATATGAACATTGCTCTCGACTTATCCTCATTTGGAGGGTGTGACTCACCCTGGAATCATTTTCATCCTAGGATGTGCCAACGGTCATCCATGTGGCCACTCACCCAAGAAACTCTCCTTACCATTCACCTTCCTTGACTACAATGAGATCACAGACACACACCCATCTGATACCAGTTTAAACACCTAGGAAGAAGAACAAGGCTGATAAGGGCCCACAGCCACCTCTAAAGTAACTGCAAAACACAGCTTTAGCATGGTGTCTTTATATTAAGAGCATCTGGGGAGGTACCAGTTGCTTCTCTAGTGATCCTATTTGAATACCGCTGGTGTGTCTTCTACTAAACCTCACTTGCGTAATGTGACATGCTTCAACATAGGCCTTTGATGAAGCATGTCACATTACATGACATTACCAGAGGTCATAAGTACCAGACCTCTAAACTGGAGGTCCTCTTGCTCATGAGGCAGACAACATGCTGGACGCTGGAAGTTGTGCCGTACGTTCCCTATAGTTTTTTTCTTTGCTTTGCTTTCACGTGTTTACATTGTATTGATGCAGCATGTTGAGGACCTGCTTCTGCGGTGGCTACGCCTAGAAACAACTCTGGCTTATGTCCTGTCTTGCAGCTGGTATCTGGAAGCCTGGCATTCCCTTGCAGCACTTACTGGGACGCACAGGTCCTGGGGCTTCTCTGTATGAGCTGTGTAAGTCTCTCTGTTGCTTTCCTTTCATCTCCAGTTTCATGAGAGAGAAGGAAGAGGTTCATATCATTTACACGGAGATGGTGTAAAACATCATTGGTGTTCTCAGAATGAGTCAGAAAGGAGACTTATAAACAGTACTTGAATAAAAACTGCACACATTTATTTCCTAATTGATGCTTCCGTTTAGCAAATCAAAGTTAGATAAGCAGATAATCCTTGAAAAATATAAGGTGCTGAATCGAGAAGAGAAGTTGCCCCAGGGAAGCTACAGTAGAAACCAGCTGAGACTGTTGACTCCACAGGGCGTGGGCCGAGGGTGCAGCAAGCAGCATCCATTCAGCACAGATCCGCTCTAGAAGTGGACCAAACACTAAGGAGAGCAACTGGGACCAGCCCATTGGAGCCTTGTTCAGAGCCCCGTGGAGCGCCGTGGATCATCACCTGGTCCTTTTATCCATCTGGTTTAAATGACATGAACCAAGGCCCTCCTTCTCATATGCATCTGTTTCTTGAATGAGAGCCGGATAATGAACATTCAGGGTCTTCCTTTGCATGGCGTGGTCTCTCTCCCTGTCCTTGTGAGGTGCATTGACAGCAACTTGCCTTCAGGTATCAGAATGCTTCTTTCCTATTTGAGAGCGCATCAATGTAGAAATATACATCAGTGCAAATACAAGAAAAAACGACTTGGCCCTATTTTGTTGCCAGTGAGATAGGGAACGGAGCAACCAAAGTTTGTTTCAGTCCATAATTAAATAAGACTTTTGTAAAAGACCGAAAATTGAGGAAATAGGCTATATCACTACAAGTGAAAATCATCATTTTTTATTGTTAATAAAGAAGGTGTGTAATATGGATTTGAACAAATAAATCATAATCCAGAAATTCCTTAAACATTTTTACAAATAGCAGTAGCACTATTTTTGCTACTAATATACATTACAGAATAGTCCCATCATTCACTTTTGAAAATTGGATAAAGATCTTATCCTTTGGTTTGTTTAAAATGTAAAAAAATGAATCCCATTGATTATGTTTGAAAAATGTACGTAATCTATATTCTCCAGTTCTCATTACATAAAAACATTATATAACAACAACAGAAATGTGAAAAATCAGTTTGCACTATGTGTTTCCCATTATTTCTCCTACTCGAGAATTTTCTCTGATCAACATAGACTATAAAGTCAACCTGCGCTTGTGCCTGACCATAGAACACTTTCCAAAAATGTGCATTTATCATGTGCTGAAGCACATTTTGAGAGCCAATTGAATTAAGATAATCCCTATTATAATGCGTTTAACTAAAACCACTACTGTAAAACCTCTTTTAAAAAAACAAAAACAAAATTAATGTTGGTCTTATCATACACATACATGTGCTCTGCCCCTGCCAGGGATCCTTGAAGTTGTACTGCTACAGCATGAATAGCGGGGTTATGGTTGTAGTAATTACTTCAAGTAGTCCAAATGAAGTTAGAGGAGTTTATTCAGAGAGACAGCTTAAACAACCACCTTCAGCATAATACCAGTAGAGTCTGATCTGGTAACCACACAGAGAATGTTACAGTGAGTATGTACAATAACAATTCTAACATGGAATGCTATTCAACATGGAATACTACACACCTTCCCCCCTAAAAAAAACAAAAAAAAATACTAAAAAAAATAGTTAAAAAAAAACAACAAAAATAAAGAACAGATGGAGAAAAACTTCAGCATAAGTAATCATGTAACTTCACAGGAATTTGCTTGATGCGAGAACTTTTCCTCTGTACCAAACTAGGAACTACATTTTCCTGGGAAACAGTACTTTGAGAAATAGAAACAGTTTCTTGAACGTTGGAATTATTGACATCATTCTCATCAACAATAGGGGAACCTTGAGAAGAGGAATCAATTACAGGAATAGGAACGGTAAAACCTTGACTCTCCTGTAAAAAGGTGTCAACCATAGCAGAATAAGAAGCACCGTCTTCTACAGCAGAATTCTTAGGTATGTTAACTAAAGAAGAATTTGATGGGCATAGATTTTCTTCCGGACTCAGATTCTTGCATAAAGACACTCTTCTGAAATTCCATACCTTACCTCCTGCAACACGAACAGCTTTAGAAAAAATTTCGATCACCTTGCAAGGATCTGACCACTTGTTCCATTTATTCCCAACAGACCTTCCAAACTTGACTCGTACAAAATCACCAACCCTGATCTTCCTACTCTGGCTATTTAGGGACAAAAAATTGTTTTTCATTTTCTCTTGGTATTTCAAAACTCTATTTTTAACCTCATCACAGTCAAAAGAAGATTCAAACGGGAGTTTGGTTTTCAACCACCAAGGAAGAAGCTTAGAACCAGGTTTTCTACCCCTAAGCATCTCAAAAGGGGACAGACCTGTGACCAAGTTGGGAGAAGTTCGATAAGACAATAGCGTAGCACGTAGAGATTTTCTCCAATCAAGATTACTCTTAATGGCCAGTTGAATGGATTCCTTGACTACCCTAGTGAAGCGTTCCATTTGACCATTGGCCTGAGGGTTATAATTGGACACCCTTTTATGTACAATGCCACATCTATCAAGAAAAGATCCAAATTCCCTACTGATAAATTGTGGACCATTGTCCGATACAATTTCAGCTGGGATTCCCTCCTTACAAAAGACTTCATCCAGAAACTGAATAACCTGTGTGGAACCAACCTTATCCACAACCTTGAGTTCAGGCCATTTAGAAAAGTAGTCGATTAAGACTAAAGCAAATACTTCCTTATTGGGAGACAGAGATAGAGGTCCAATAATATCAACACCTAGTTTTTTCCAAGGACAGGTGACAAATTCGATAGGCCAAACGTTTGTGGATAAAGGTTTGACAGTCTTGTCACTTTTGGCACACGGGGAACAAGAACTTACCCACTTATCCACCATTCTATCAATCCCAGGCCACCAGTAAAATTCACGGATACTTCTTTCGGTACTGGACATACCCATATGGCCTTCATGCGCCATGGAAACAATTTTTCCTCTCAAAGTAAAAGGGGGAATGATCTTGTCACCTCTGATTACGAAACCTTGGTCAAACATAAGTTCAAACTTAATTTTAAAAAACGAGAGAACATCACCAGAAAGATACCTTTCTTGGTGCCAACCATGCTGCAAGTAATCCACCACTCCAGATAAGCAAGTGTCATTAGTCATCGCTTCCCTCCAAGCAGTCTCGGATATGCCATCAGATAAGCCTGTGGTGCTACATTCATTGACATCATCAATGTTAAACACAACATCAGAATCAGATTGTCCAGAGCAAATAGAATTGACTAACGGTAACCTGGACATACAATCGGCGTGTACATTCAGACGACCAGGGATGTACTCCACAATACACTGAAACTCTTGTAGTTTTGCTGCAAGACGGGCCAAACGTGCAGTTAAAGTTCTACCACCCCCAGCTGCCAACATATTTATCAAAGGCTTATGGTCAGTTCTTAAACGAAACCTAGTTCCCCAAATAAACTGCCTAAAATGCTCACAGGCCCAGGTACACGCTAATAGCTCTTTTTCTATGGTGGAATAGTTATATTCAGCACCACGTAGCGTCCTCGAAGCATATGAAACCACATGTTCATCCCCTTTGTCATTCTGGATTAGAACAGCACCCAAGCCTACATTGCTTGCATCCACACATACTATGCATTCTTTACCCAGGTCAAATGGTTTAAGAAATGGAGCATTCGCTACTTCTTGCTTCATTGAATCAAAAGCAAGTTGTTGCTTGTTGCACCAGACGAACTTTGCATCTTTTTTTAATAGAGATCTTAACGGGTGTATTTTTGAAGCGTAGCTCTGAACAAATTTACTATAAAATTCAGTCAAACCTAGAAATGACACTAATTGTTCCTTGTTCAGCGGTGCTGGTGCCTTTAAAATGCTCTGCATGTGATTAAACTTAGGCTTGATACCTTCTGAGGAGATCTCGTGACCAAGGTATTCAACTTTGCTTTGCCTGAATTTACATTTTGATAACTTTAGAGTTAAACCTTTTTCTTGAACACATTTGAAGACTTTCTCTAAATTGGCATCATGCTCTTCATAATTTTTTCCATAAATAAGAATATCGTCTTGAAAGGCGATGGCACCCAAACAACCCTCTAAAACAGTCTTCATGAGCCTTTGGAAGACAGAAGCCGCACTGGCTAAACCGAAAGGCATTCGGCAATACTGAAACATGCCTTCCGGTGTGATAAAAGTCGTTAAAAACTTTGACTCCTCATGGAGCAAAACTTGATGGTATGCGCTAGTTAAATCCAGAGTAGAAAATACTGAAGCACCTGACAGGGTAGCAATGAGTTCATGGATATGGGGCAAAGGATGTCTATCAATCCAAATTTCCTTGTTTAAACTTCGAAGGTCAACACACAGACGGAGTTCGCCATTACTTTTGAGGGATAAAACTACTGGCGAAACCCATTGAGAGGATTCCACCGGCTCTATAATTTTCTTGTCAACTAAATCCGCTAAAATCCCCTTCAATTTTTCACGATAGGCTAAAGGGACATTTCTTATTCTGTGCCGGATAGGAATAGCCGAATCTTTAAGAATGATGCGGTGTTTGAAGTTTGTGAAAATTCCCAAATTATCTGAAAAGATGGATGAAAATTTTTGTTTCAATTGAATAATGAAGTCGTTTTCAGGAGGGACAACACAGACTGGAGGGACAACATAGACAGGAGGTGAAGCATTTGGATCAAGTTTGATGCCTAGATCATGTTGATGAGGCCAACATAATAAGGATGCACCCTTAGAAGAAACATAAACTTTTCCCTTAATAGTCCTGTCTTTAAACTTGATGTCTGCCCACATGTAACCTTCAATGTCAATCTTCTTACCAGTATACCCACCAGGGTGTACATCAGGTGGTAATAACTTGGTAGAGTGCCAATAACGGTTAAAAACATTTTTGCCAATTAGGGTGTACCAAGCACAAGAGTCTATTAACATAGGGATTTCCTTACCATTAATAGTAATAATGTCAGAGGGAAACCCTTCACATTTTAAATCACCTACACATAACAAAGTGTTGATTTCGGAAGGTTGTTCAGCATCCTCACATTCTTCATAAGACAAAAAGTTTACTTTCTTAGAAGACTTACACATTTTGCTAAAATGACCAGATTTTTTACACTTAATGCAGATTTTGTTCCAAGCAGGGCATCCTCTATAGTTGCCTACATGGTCATTTGCACCACATCTATAACAAATAATTTGAGTCTTTTTAATCGGAAATCTATTCTCTCTTCCAGAGAAATCCTTTCTAAAAGGAACGGAAGTTTTCTTAAAATTGTTGAAATTTTTTACCAATGAAACTTCAGGGATAACTACCTTACTTTTGACATCCTGGTTTCTGATTTCATTTACAAACAGTTCAGACTGTTCAATGCCCTTAGCAATGTTTAATACAGCACTGAGGGAAGAATCAGTACCCATCCAGAGACGTTCTTGAATTTTTTTACTTTTGGTACGCATCATAATTTGATCTCTCAGGACCTGTTCAAAATTTATAGTTTCAAAAGCGCAGGATCCAGCTAAAGTGCGTAAAGCAGCTACGTAATTTTCTATGGATTCATCATCTTTTTGTATCCTAGAATAAAATTTAAACCTTTCCATTACAATGTTGATCTTTCTTCCAAATCTAGTGCTTAGTTGTTTTATGACTAACTCAAAAATGTTTGCATCACCAGAACCAACATTCTCAATGGGAGGTAAATTTTCTAACTCTTTGAGTCCTGCACCACCTAAACTGTTTTTTAATAATGCTAACTTTCTTTTAGGAGAACAACCATCCTCTTCAATGACATCAACATAAGCTAAAAATGTGGGGTACCAAAGATCCCATTCTACTTTTGGATCTCCAGCAGTAGGTAAGAAATGTGCAGGAGAAGTAATGTTATTAGACATTATGAGTCAAAAGTACTTCAGTTATATCATAAATGACAAAATTGAAAGTGAGAATATACCCAAAAACAACAAAAGTAGTCACCGTTGTCTGTAGTGAAGGATAGAGAAGCAGGAAACATCCACTGCCAAGTCTTTCAAATTTCCCTTTTTTTTTTTTTTTTTTTTAAATGGTAAACATTAGATAAATGTAGATAAAATATCTTTTGTTGAAAACAGAGTACTTAACAATGAAAACGAGGAAGAGTAATGAGTTAAGACAAGTTGAATCCTTAAAATACGATCGTGGCTTCGTTGCTGTGTAAACGATCAAATGACAACAATGAAAATGGCCGCTGAAACGCATACGCAAAGACGTGATGCGTGGTGACGTCAGAATGACGCGTGTTGTGCTCCTTCGTTACAAGTCGGCGTTGAGAAGGCACGGGAGACAGTACGCAGCGCTTGTTCGGTAAGTTTCTCTTGTCTTTAAAAAATGCGGCAATGGTGCAACAACAGCAGCGCGCGCTCAGCAAACTCCACAATCGAATGATGCAAAGTCACAACAGATCAGCACAGGACAATGAAAATGTCCAAACAAAAAAAAACACAGCGGTAAATAAAATGCGTCGCAACAGCAGCGCTCGACAGCTCAAGGAGCAGTCAGGAACGGTTTTTCAGTCAAGAAAATCCAAAAGCGGAATGAATAGGAAATAACTCCCGCTGGTGCAATCAAAGCACTTGGTAATATAACCAGCCGCTGGTGCAATCTTTATACACAACAAGGAATTATAAATACCTGGTAAAATTTGAGCTGTAAAGGCGAACGCTGTCAGTATTTCAAAACTTCTTCAATATAAGTCCTTAAAAACACGGGGTTCTTCTCTGGACCACTGGGTCATAAATCCCGATCGTCGCCAAATTCATGTAGTAATTACTTCAAGTAGTCCAAATGAAATTAGAGGAGTTTATTCAGAGAGACAGCTTAAACAACCACCTTCAGCATAATACCAGTAGAGTCTGATCTGGTAACCACACAGAGAATGTTACAGTGAGTATGTACAATAACAATTCTAACATGGAATGCTATTCAACATGGAATACTACAATGGTTCTGCTCAATAAACAAGAACTCCTGAAAACTGTCTGACTTTCTAGGGTTTACTTATAAATGGAAACATTTCTGCTCAGTACTGCTCCAACAAAGGCATCATTCTAGCCACCACTACATGTCAAGGGTTACAAAAGATGAAGACTGTCATACACTTAAATATGTATCTGAATTTGGAACATACTACAATCAGCAATCTGAGTCAATTCCAACCCATATCTCAATGGATAATGGAATACTCATATTTGATGAGGTAACAAACACATGACCGATGAATCTCACCATGGATGTAGCACTCCCACCAGTGCAGATGTCAGCAGTTTTTTAAATCTTCCTGTGCAAACATCACACAAGCCTATCTGTTCTTCTTGTCCTATCCAACACATTATACCTTGCAGTAAACAAGGTCTTGAATGGAGACAGCGTAAAAAGTACCACAGTCCATAGGTTTCACTGGTGGTAGGAGCCCCCACAAGAAGAAATAAAGCCTTCCCTTCTACATACTTGATGGCATCTGAGAAAGAGAGGAGTCAAGGGTCAACACGAAAGGAAGATTTGTCAAACATCAGCAGCATCCATGCATGCTGTAAATTTAACCCCCCTTTAGTGTAAACCAGTTGTGCTTTCTGGAAATCCTTGAACTTAGCTCCTCATCTGCTTCCACAAAGTAGCAGGCAAGATTTTAAAGCATCTTAAAAGAATACGTGCTCACCTCGAGTCAGTAGGCCAGTGTGGCTACGGATGCAGAACATGGCGAATGTTATGGAGTAATCCGAAGAGGCTCATGTTAGTTAATCGCTCACTTTCTTTACATGACAGGGACAACGGGATACCCAGGACTTTCGTTCTCAGCAACATCCCTCTCCAGTTTTCAAACAAAGAGATTTTTTTCAAAGGACTTGATACCTGAAATGTCCATTTTAAATTGAATCTGAAAAATAGGGGTTTCCCAAAAGTGCAATTTAGGGGTTATGGACGAGGTTACCAGAACAATGGTATCTAAGCACTCACCTGGCACAAGCAGCATTAGCTACTCCAGTAGCAATTGACACAGCCATACGACCCATGCAAAGCCTTCCAAAGTCAATGAAAACAACAGCACTCTGTCACACTGGAGTACGGTCTGCTTGACTCCAATCTGCCAACACCACCTGCAGCCTCTGTGAGGAGAAGCACTGCCACCCATATTCCAGCTTTGAAGGAGTAACAATAGAAACATGGGTGCTAGATACTAGGATTCCACAGATCGCAGACCAACATTCCACAAAAGGCAACAATGCCTTTTTCCTAGTGCAGTTGGTTCAGAAAAAATAAACCTGATTAAAGAAGAATGTGATTTAGAATGTTACAAAACCTCAAAGGAACAGAGGAGCCCTCTACAGCTAACTCTGAGTCAGGCCAAAGGATTGAAAAGAAATACATCCAGAAGGAAAAGTTGATAATCGTTTCATTGCCCCAATTTCATTCTGTTACTTCAGAGAGACAGGTTCTGTGCGAAGAATCGATCAGGCACGTCTTTTTATACCTGTGCCTGTACCTAGAGGATGACTAAGTCTACGGCAAATCATGGCTGATGGTGCTACAGGACTCACAAAAAAACAGTGCTTTAAATCACCTGAGTGTACAAATCATTTCAGACAAACCAGTGACATATCCAGTGCAAAGAATTCAGTACATAGGAGCCTTCGTGGACACAAGGGTCTTAAAATTGTATCCATCTAAAGAAAGAATACCCTCTATATTTTCAGATTACCCATTCAATGACCAGAAATATTCTCTGTCTTCTGGTCTCCAGTTGTCCAGGAGAACCAACAAGTATCTCCAGGACAAATTCAGGGCGTACTCCCCTACAACAAAAGCATCCACCTCTGAGTAATGGGGATTTGAATAGTATGCCTGGAGATTGTTTCCTATCTTTGCCAAGCATTATTTCGTTGACTCTGATCACAATAAAGACACATTAGCAGGTCAAGACTGAAAATTGCTTCTCTGTATTTATGTATTACTTTAATATGCTCTGGATTTTCCTGATCCAGAGTGAAGTCATGAACTTGCTATTCTACTGTCTGTGAATATCATGAAAATCCTATGAGAAGGAGTGATCCTGGTCTTATTCATAGTGTTCTCTGGATCCACCATCCCTCCGGCTTGTTAATCACGGAGTTCAGATTTTCATCTTGGCCGCTGATGTAAAAGCTGTGCACCCCTGGGCGGAGCAACTTCTGGAACCCTTACATGGGTAGCGTAAGAATTCATGATGCAAATTGGATAATCTTTCTCTGCTTTCATAACAGTAGTTGGAGATGATTGTTCAATGAAAGGTTCCTCAATAGTGACAGAATTAATTCTATATTTTTACACAGGGACAGTTATACTTTTTCTTGACTTTTTAAAAATACTTCTTATAGTCATGTTTATTTCTATTGAAACCTGTATAGATTTGAAATGTGTCCCTGCACACATTAGCAAATATTGTATTGTCTATGAATTCAAAGAAAATCCCCCTGATAAAGATAATCGCAAGTAACTAACAATTATCTTGATTTGCTATCACACAAGCAATGGTGCAAATGTTTTTCAATTTTCTCTATTTCTTTTTACCTTTGCAAAGTTATGTACTCTGGCTACTGGACTATGGCATGCAGAGGCTGTAACGACAATCTGAGCATGCAGTCCATCACCTGGTTCTGTGGCACAGCACGGGGTGACAAGGAAATCATTGGATTTGGGGTGTTTCCATCTGCAGCATATCCAGTTGTCTGCGCCAGTCGAGTGTGCTGGCTACTAGTGTCCTCGACTGCACTCCCGTGCTGCAGCCCTCGGTGCTGTGCCCCTTCAGGGTATCCTTAAACCAGAGCATTCATTTCCCACGATGCTGTATCGTCTGCTGCACTGCGAGAAAAGTCTCTCTTACAATGGCATGGTCTCCCTCTGGGTCCCGCTGCCCTCTCTAGCTGGGGCTTCAAGTTATTCTAAAGCGCCACCTCTCCTATTAGTTTTGTGACAAGACGGCATTCCTATCTCATATAGCAGATTGGCTAACCTAAATAATGTAAAGTGTCTGTTCTGTTGTGTGCATGACTTGTGGGCCTCATCAAAATGGAAGATCTTCATTTAGTGTGATTCCAGTGGTTACAGCGGTATTCATTTACTATTAAAATATAGTATTTATTTAGTATGCATAAAGACTAAGTAGTATACCCACAAGCCGAAATATGCAAATGAGGGAATACTAGTTCTACTCAACTAACCCTCAAATACATAATGAGCACTTCAATTGATTGCTAAAAGAAGACTAGTAGTATTCTAGAAGAATAGTATTTGAAGCTTAGTAGTATTCTGTTCGGGTTTATTTGCAGCTCTTGTGCTATTTCAAGAGCAAAATGAAGGCTAGTCTCATTGATTGCGACCACTATTTGAAGACTAGTGGTATTCTTTGTGAGCAGTATCTGAATACTAACTGCAATGATTGTGAAGGTTTTTTTTTGGCGTGGGTTGGGGGGTTTTGCGCTGAGGGAGGGTTTCGCGCCAGGTGGGGGGCTCGTGGAGCTGGTGTTTGCTGGGGGGGTTGATCAGGGGAGGGTCACGGCAGGTGGGGGGTGTCACGGTGGGTGGGGGGGTCACGGCGGAGAGGGGGCACGCGGGGGGGCACACGGGGGTGCACGCGGGGTGCACGCAAAGGGGGGTCACGCAGGGGGGACACATGGGGGGGGTCAAGCATTGAAAAGGGCCTTCCACTGTATGGCAACACGTGTCGCTACACTTTTAGTCACTTTTTAACCACTTGACATGGATTTTTTTTCTTTTTCAAATCTGCATATTATGTAGCAAATGCAGCAAATCTATAAGTATGCAAAAAACGCAGCCGACGCTCAATCGCATAATTCCAGTGGCCCTTATATGTGAAGCAGCGCATGAAGGGCACTTAATGGCACGTGGAACAGAAAAGGGGCGCAGGCTGTGAAGAGTACTTAAAACACAATATTTTGTTAAATAACCATGTTTTAAGACCTTCAAAACAGAGGCAAGTCGTGTATGTGTTTTTTTTTTTGTATGATTGAGTATTTCAAAATCCCGGTTGAAATTGGACAGACACTTTACCATACTCACCGAACGCTGTACCCAGCTATTTATTAAATAATACATTTACTGGGGGTGGGGGGGGGGTAGGAGTAACACCCCAAACACCTACCTGAAGCTATGCCCCTGTCAAAGGATAGAAAATGGCGTCACTGCATCGGGTATCCGGGAGGGCTGAGCTTGTGGGCTCTGGTCTGTTGAATGTACCTTGAATGTACCTGGGAGCATGTCCACAGTCGGGCAAGTACACTCACCTGGCACTGCGGGGAGGCAGGGTGTTTGGGTAATAATGTATTCTAAGATACCAGAGCCACATTCCACTGGCTAGGTATCTGCCGATCAACACCCACTGTGCACACACGTCTGCCCACCAGCAGCGCAGGGTTGCAGGCCTGTAGCTGCTACCCCACGCTCTGCAGCATAACTCGGTCCCCCGGCGACGTTATCACTTCTCAGGCGGTCACAACCTATTCATCTATCGGGATGCGAGGGGGGACGCACCCCCGCCTTCCTTTCAAAGTGCCGCCAGCCTGCCCCTCGTCTCAGCACTCCTCATGCAAGACCTTCAAATCACAGGTCCCAGTCTCTCCACCTCAGGTCTCTCCTTACCGGGCAGCAGAAGGGGGGAACTGCCACTGTCTGATTCTCTATCTCCACAGCGCGCACCCAGGGACCGCCGACCTCAGCTAGGTGCCGCCTCCGCTGCAGGCCTCTCCGCTGCTCAGACGTGGCTACAGCCCCCGTCACTGCTCTGCTGCACCGTGATTATCCGGTCTGCCGGGCCGTCTGTCAGCACCTCTCAGGTTGCGGAGTCATCGGTCCTGGGTCACTCTGCCAATATTGCGCCCAAGAGTCTCGGCCCCCATCTGGTCAGCTTTCAATCCGCCGCACATTAACTGCTCCACCCCTCTGAGGCCGCCATCTTGCCTCACATAGGGCTGCATCGGGCTGCTCGCTGGCCGGTCACAGTCGGGCAGTTTCCTTCCACAATACAGCCTGCCGAGTTGCAGCTATGAGATCGGCACACTCCTGGGAGCGTCCGCCGTCCGGAGAAGGGAAGTAGAAATGTGGCCTTGCTGTGAGGGAAGATTGCTGCTGTGGGAGGGTAGATGAGGGATGGGCACATTGGGCGGCACGGCAGCTTTCACCATCGGCCGCGCTGCCTCTTCACCCGGGCACCCTCCTGGGACCCGGGACTTCGGGTTTGGCGCTCTTGGAGGCGGGGCAGGCACCCGTCCTCCCTTCCGCCTTCACTTTCTTCTACGCATCGGGGCTCCCATCTGCTCACTGGAGCCCCGCACCGTCCCCTGTACTTCTTCCGGTCCTGTGCCATTTTTCACTCGGGCCGCAGCGGTGCTCTCTTTTTTGGAGCAATGAGGGGTAGGCTCCCTCTTCATAAGAAATATACCGTGGGGTCGGCACCCTGTTCCAAGTGGCCCCATAATGCAGGGTGGGCACCTGTAATTAAGACAGCAAGCATGGACACCCGGCGTTGCCTTCCTCACGGGAAGTAACAAGTTTACTGTTACTATGCCGGGAGCTGCCGTCAAATTTCGAGAGTACATCGTGCTTAGTGGTTGCTGAATTTGAAGTGCCATTTATACTCTTCTATCCTTATTACATGGATCTACATACTTAAGCTCCAAATTTCTCGCTGAGCACTCATAAATTAAATATCCTTATATCAGAGTTCAACCATCAGTAATAGTAGATACAAGGCCATTGCAAATCCTTCAAGTCAGACACCAGAGTTCTTTAGTAAACGTAATGTAGATCCACTTTATTTTTGGACTTCAGACTTCACAATTCTTAAGACTTCAGACTTCACAATTCATAACACAATCCGCAGCCAACACGTGTTTCGTTGGGCATCTGTCTCATGCCTAATCAACTTCCTCAGGGCTGCAAGCCAGAAAAATAATAGGAACATAATATAATATACCTCTATTTATAAATTTATCCAGAGTATATACTATTATCCAAAGATTTTTTATATGCTTAAATATGAAATCACCACCTAAGTGAGAAAACATAGTTCCCTCATAATTGTGACAGCTTGATCCAAGTGTATATCCATAATGTGACTCCAGGTGTCTCAATTTAATTTACAAAACATTCGGTTTTTTAAGCCAAATTAACAATTCATAAATGATCAAGTATAGTTTACCTATAGTCAATAAATCTTCATTCCAACATTTTCTTTGTAGTAAAGGTTCTAAAGGCTGAACCTGCAATGATATAAGGGAACTCTTAGTCCCAACCCAAAAGCTTGTGTCCGATGTCGAGAAAGGTCACTAAACAGCTCTACTTACTATCGTTAATAGCTGTTCTTATTTTCCAGTATTAATATGAAATTCGAATATCCTGCAAGTTCAATGTGCACCTTAAAATCTGTCAATAATAAGGATACAGTTGTTACAAATATAATAGTTTTATTCGTTAGACTGTTGCAGATGAATTAATTCTGCTAGCCACTCACAGTAATTATCAGATAGTAGGCTACTAACTCTTCAACTTGTAGCTCCAAAGTATAATAGACTTCTTCCGTAACTGCTGCTCTCTAAATGAACTGTAATGAGAGTATAATACTCAATAGGACAAACCAAAATTATCTAATATCACTCAGTTGTCTATGTGTTCAGTGATGCTCGTAATCACAAATAGTTACCTGTTCTGATAGTCAGACCACCAAGTCTTCTTCACTGTTCTTTATTAAATTTCCAGTTTAACTGATCTAATCTAAAGAAACAAAATTAATGTAGAACACCAATTGCATCTCCTATGTACCTTATTACTACTAACACGAATTCTTGTCCCTTAAAGAGTGAGACTTACCTACTCCAAATAGCAATACCCTTCGTTTCTCAAAATCCTCTCGTAATTATCTTTAAGCTCCCAAACATCTGTCCAGTTTCTCAGCTACAAATATCTGTTTGAGAAACGTCCAAATAAGTATATAACAAAGATATTTCATTGCCCATCCTTGAATTCGATCGGATAACAACTCACCACAGTATCGCGGCACAGTCCTTCCGTGTTCGGTTCGCTGGCGTCTATGTTAGCCGCCATATTGCTTAAGTACTACTTCTCTCGTGATTCCTAGATTTGTAACCCTTTACCAATCACTTATATTGATAGTCAAACGGTTTACATATATTTAAGAAACCTTTATGAGGTATTCCCATCGATTTATACATTGCGTGATATTATTCACGACGAATTATTGATAAAGTAAATATTTGCATGATGGTGAAGTTATAATCACCAATTGTTGTATATTAAAAGTTATTAATTCTTTGAGCGTTTTATTAGTAAAAGACCATTATATAAGCATGTCATTATCAAATTACATTTTCAGTATGGACGCCATAACCGATTGGGCTATCGTCATTTAAGTGTCCGCCATTTTGGAATGGGCAAAAGTATAGACCTAATGTGCTCAGTTTTCACTAATATCTTCTTCATACGTAATAAACCCACAAAGTTATTCTTTGGCCTTTCTCAATTCATAGGGCACGAGCTAGGGCATCCGGACATCGAGCGCCCCACATCACCTCAAGCTATCCTTTCTAGTAAATATATACTAACACATAATACCTCCATAAATTCCAAGTAGGGTCGTGACATAGGCATTCGAAGCTCCCATATTCCTATAATTAGTCTACTACTTATCACAAAAGTTATTAACAATCTTAAAGCAAAGGATACTAGTTAAAATGAATACACATTTAACAAAAAAAAAATTTGTAATCTCTCTCAATTAACATTCAGAATATTTTTACTTTTTCTCACTCCATGTCTTATATTTGGTATCATAGTCCAAGATACCTGTGCTACCAATATCCTAAGAAGAATTGCAACTCCGTATCAATATTAAGACCATCCTCCACAGCTCGAAGGACCATAATCCATTTTGCCTCTCTCCTTCTTAGTTTTAGTAGCCTGTTACATCCCCGTCTATCCAAAGTAACATGCTCTATACCATGATAGAGAAATTTGTGATTCATGGAGTCATTTCTGTTCTGGATAGCATGTGAAGCAATAGGATACCTAGTGTCTCCATTTTTCAAAGCCCGGTAATGTTCCACCATTCGGTCTCTAAGTCTTCTGACCGTGCTACCCACGTACATTTTTCCACACGAGCAGCCAATTACATAAATTACAAATGTAGTTTCGCAATATATAAATGTATCAATATAGAATGTACCTGTATTATTATATTCAAACTTTTGTATTTTCTTCACTGCCCACCAGCAAGAATTGCAATTACCACAGTAATGAAAACCTTTATGACGTAAACGTAACCAATCACTTTGACTTGTTGTTATTAAAGGTTTGGGGTAACTTGGACTAACAAAATTAGCAATAGTCATCCCTTTTCGATATGTAACACTCGGTTTGTCTGTCAGGAATGGATTTAAATCTCTATCAGAACGCAACATATGCCAGTATTTCTGCATAATGTTATATAATTTGTGGCTCCCTTTACCAAAGCTGGTAATCATTCTGACTTTCTGATTATTCTTGGATTCATCATTCCTAACTTTAGGTTTCAATGTACCTCTCTTTGCAATTTCGAAACTCTGTTTACAGCTTTCTTAATCACAGTACTCGAGTATCCTCTGTTTTTAAACCTGTTAACCATGTCCTGTACATTATCTTGAAAATCAGCTTCTTTAGAGCAATTCCTTCTTGCTCTTATCATTTCCCCATAGGGGATAGAATTAATTTGACTTTTAGGATGGCAACTATCAGCTCGTAATAGCGCATTCCAGCTACTTTCTTTGCGAAACATTCGACTACACAGTCTGTTATCTTCCACATAAAGTTGAATATCCAAAAAGGTCAAATATTTTTTGTCATAATGAGTAGTAAAAGTCATATTCAGGTTATTAGTATTAAGATACATAAAAAAGGACTCCAACTCATCCAAGGTACCTCTCCAAAATAATAAACAATCATCAATAAATCTACCCCAATAGTAAATATGGTCGATCCACTGTTGTCCCTTAGGGCCCCAAATCCACTCCGCCTCCAGTTTCCCCATAAAGAGGTTCGCGAAGGACGGTGCAAATTTGGAACCCATCGCCGTACCAAGTTTTTGTTTATACCAGGTAGATTCAAATAAAAAATAATTATTTTCCAGTACCATTTTTGTCATCTCTAGTAGCATTGATGTTGATCCAAATATTCAGCCTGTCTTTTCTCAGACTGCTGCAGATCTAAGCTTACCAAACTCCCCCATTTTGTTGTCTGGGTCTGATTGGTGGTATCATTAAGCCCGGCCTCTACTGTCAATAAGGCATCCATCATCTGGCTATTGTTCTGCCTCTCAAGTAGCCCCACATCATCCTGAGCCATCCCAGGTTCCCCTCTGCTCACCGTGGTTGTTACAGTCTCCTTTACTTCGGATCCAGCGTTATCCGCATGATGCGTGATAGATTGCAGGGGCTCCGCTGGTTGCTCAGCAACTGTACTGCTTGCGTCCTCGAGGACGTCTTTTCCGCGTTCAGCCTGTCCGACTGGGTTTTGCTGCCGGCTGCATCCTCGGTCATCGCCTGCATCTAGTTTCCGAGACCGGGTTTGGAGGAGAACGACTCGGTCAGGGTAGGCTGTCTCATGCCAGGCACATCTTTAGAAGGGAGGGGGTTTTGGCGTTGTGTTCTGTACTTCTCCTTCTCTTTTGTATACGGAGCTTTGTTCAGCGGCGCTTCTTTCTGTGTTTTGACCGTGCTGGTCTCTGGTGTCTCAGGTTTCTTCTCAAGTCTGTCGGCTTTCTTTTGCTGCGCTTTCGTCAGAGTGACCGCAGATGCCGATCTCTTACTCGCCGGCATTATTACCTTCGGTGTCGCTCCTGTAGGCAGAGATGCTCCGTCTCTTGCTGCCGGGCCTTTACTCATCCCGGTTATAGATGTAGGCCTCTCTTTGTCCTTGTCCTTGTCTCTATTGCGCTGTGACATCTCAGCAGCAATATCGGGAGTTCTACGGACTCTGATTATGTTAATCCAATATCTCCTGCAGCCCCGCAAAGTCGCTAGAGTTGCTCGTAGGAGATGTCCTTTGCCAATGCCGCCGTCTGTAATAGCCTGAATCAGCCCATCCAGTACCAACATCACTGTGTCCAAACTACCAACATCTTACTGTGAAGGTAGGAGAGAGAGTAAGGCGCGACTTCTCTCTACAGTGCTATAGCGGCCATCTTGCCCTCTCACCTCCCACTTTTGCACTTTCTTCCCTGCCCACCAGCAAGAATTGCAATTACCACAGTAATGAAAACCTTTATGACGTAAACGTAACCAATCACTTTGACTTGTTGTTATTAAAGGTTTGGGGTAACTTGGACTAACAAAATTAGCAATAGTCATCCCTTTTCGATATGTAACACTCGGTTTGTCTGTCAGGAATGGATTTAAATCTCTATCAGAACGCAACATATGCCAGTATTTCTGCATAATGTTATATAATTTGTGGCTCCCTTTACCATTAAAGATTGGTATGATAGTTCTTTATTAGACCTAATAAAGAACTATCATACCAATCTTTAAGTAAACTTAGTTCTTTATTAGACCATGATGAGTACATATATCTTAAAATACAATCACCGAGGGCTCCTTGCATGTATTGTTTACCGAAAATACATAAAAATCGACAAAAACCACCAGGAAGACCGATAATATCAGGCATTGGTGGGCCTACAGAGAGAGTATCACAATTTGTTGACTCATATCTAAGACCCTTTGTTCAGAATTTACCCTCCCATATTGAGGACACCAAACATGTGCTGAACATTACGAATGATATAGTCTGGGATAGTGATATGATATTGGCTACTCTTGATGTGGTATACTTATATTCTAATATCGATCATGAGTTGGGAATTCAAGCTATTGAGAGCTTCTTAAATAAAAGACCGGCTGAATATTTGGATCACACATCAATGCTACTAGAGATGACAAGAATGGTACTGGAAAATAATTATTTTTTATTTGAATCTACCTGGTATAAACAAAAACTTGGTTCGGCGATAGGTTCCAAATTTGCGCCGTCCTTCGCGAACCTCTTTATGGGGAAACTGGAGGCAGAGTGGATTTGGGGCCCTAAGGGACAACAGTGGATCGACCATATTTACTATTGGGGTAGATTTATTGACGATTGTTTATTATTTTGGAGAGGTACCTTGGATGAGTTGGAGTCCTTTTTTATGTATCTTAATACTAATAACCTGAATATGACTTTTACTACTCATTATGACAAAAAATATTTGACCTTTTTGGATATTCAACTTTATGTGGAAGATAACAGACTGTGTAGTCGAATGTTTCGCAAAGAAACTAGCTGCAATGCGCTATTACGAGCTGATAGTTGCCATCCCAAAAGTCAAATTAATTCTATCCCCTATGGGGAAATGATAAGAGCAAGAAGGAATTGCTCTAAAGAAGCTGATTTTCAAGATAATGTACAGGACATGGTTAACAGGTTTAAAAACAGAGGATACTCGAGTACTGTGATTAAGAAAGCTGTAAACAGAGTTTCGAAATTGCAAAGAGAGGTTACATTGAAACCTAAAGTTAGGAATGATGAATCCAAGAATAATCAGAAAGTCAGAATGATTACCAGCTTTGGTAAAGGGAGCCACAAATTATATAACATTATGCAGAAATACTGGCATATGTTGCGTTCTGATAGAGATTTAAATCCATTCCTGACAGACAAACCGAGTGTTACATATCGAAAAGGGATGACTATTGCTAATTTTGTTAGTCCAAGTTACCCCAAACCATTAATAACAACAAGTCAAAGTGATTGGTTACGTTTACGACATAAAGGTTTTCATTACTGTGGTAATTGCAATTCTTGCTGGTGGGCAGTGAAGAAAGTACAAAAGTTTGAATATAATAATACAGGTACGTTCTATATTGATACATTTATAAATTGCGAAACTACATTTGTAATTTATGTAATTGCCTGCTCGTGTGGAAAAATGTACGTGGGTAGCACGGTCAGAAGACTTAGAGACCGAATGGTGGAACATTACCGGGCTTTGAAAAATGGAGACACTAGGTATCCTATTGCTTCACATGCTATCCAGAACAGAAATGACTCTATGAATCACAAATTTCTCTATCATGGTATAGAGCATGTTACTTTGGATAGACGGGGAGGTAACAGGCTACTAAAACTAAGAAGGAGAGAGGCAAAATGGATTATGGTCCTTCGAGCTGTGGAGGATGGTCTTAATATTGATACGGAGTTGCAATTCTTCTTAGGAGATCGGTAGCACAGGTATCTTGGACTATGATACCAAATATAAGACATGGAGTGAGAAAAAGTAAAAATATTCTGAATGTTAATTGAGAGAGATTACAAAAAAAAATTTGTTGAATGTGTATTCATTTTAACTAGTATCCTTTGCTTTAAGATTGTTAATAACTTTTGTGATAAGTAGTAGACTAATTATAGGAATATGGGAGCTTCGAATGCCTATGTCACGACCCTACTTGGAAGTTATGGAGGTATTATGTGTTAGTATATATTTACTAGAAAGGATAGCTTGAGGTGATGTGGGGCGCTCGATGTCCGGATGCCCTAGCTCGTGCCCTATGAATTGAGAAAGGCCAAAGAATAACTTTGTGGGTTTATTACGTGTGAAGAAAATATTAGTGAAAACTGAGCACATTAGGTCTATACTTTTGCCCATTCCAAAATGGCGGACACTTAAATGACGATAGCCCAATCAGTTATGGCGTCCATACCGAAAATTAAATTTGATAATAACATGCTAATATAATGGTCTTTTACTAATAAAACGCTCAAAGAATGAATAACTTTTAATATACAACAATTGGTGATTATAACTGCACCATCATGCAAATATTTACTTTATCAATATTTCGTCGTGAATAATATCACGCAATGTATAAATCGATGGGAATACCTCATAACGGTTTCTTAAATATATGTAAACCGTTTGACTATCAATATAAGTGATTGGTAAAGGGTTACAAATCTAGGAATCACGAGTGAAGTAGTACTTAAGCAATATGGCGGCTAACATAGACGCCAGCGAACCGAACACGGAAGGACTGTGCCGCGATACTGTGGTGAGTTGTTATCCGATCGAATTCAAGGATGGGCAATGAAATATCTTTGTTATATACTTATTTGGACATTTCTCAAACAGATATTTGTAGCTGAGAAACTGGACAGATGTTTGGGAGCTTAAAGATAATTACGAGTGGATTTTGAGAAACGAAGGGTATTGCTATTTGGAGTAGGTAAGTCTCACTCTTTAAGAGACAAGAATTCGTGTTAGTAGTAATAAGGTACATAGGAGATGCAATTGGTGTTCTACATTAATTTTGTTTCTTTAGATTAGATCAGTTAAACTGGAAATTTAATAAAGAACAGTGAAGAAGACTTGGTGGTCCGACTATCAGAACAGGTAACTATTTGTGATTACGAGCATCACTGAACACATAGACAACTGAGTGATATTAGATAATTTTGGTTTGTCCTATTGAGTATTATACTCTCATTACAGTTCATTTAGGGAGCAGCAGTTACGGAAGAAGTCTAATATACTTTGGAGCTAGAAGTTGAAGAGTTAGAAGCCTACTATCTGATAATTACTGTGAGTGGCTAGCAGAATGAATTCATCTGCAACAGTCTAACGAATAAAACTATTATTATTTTTAACAACTGTATCCTTATTATTGACAGATTTTAAGGTGCACATTGAACTTGCAGGATATTCGAATTTCATATTAATACTGTAAAATAAGAACAGCTATTAACGATAGTAAGTAGAGCTGTTTAGTGACCTTTCTCGACATCGGACACGAGCTTTTGGGTTGGGACTAAGAGTTCCCTTATATCATTGCAGGTTCAGCCTTTAGAATCTTTACTACAAAGAAAATGTTGGAATGAAGATTTATTGACTATAGGTAAACTATACTTGATCATTTATGAATTGTTAATTTGGCTTAAAAAACCGAATGTTTTGTAAATTAAATTGAGACACCGGGAGTCACATTATGGATATACACTTGGATCAAGCTGTCACAATTATGAAGGAACTATGTTTTCTCACTTAGGTGGTGATTTCATATTTAAGCATATAAAAAATCTTTGGATAATGGTATATACTCTGGATAAATTTATAAATAGAGGTATATTATATTATGTTCCTATTATTTTTCTGGCTTGCAGCCCTGAGGAAGACAGATGCCCAACGAAACACGTGTTGGCTGCGGATTGTGTTATGAATTGTGAAGTCTGAAGTCTTAAGAATTGTGAAGTCTGAAGTCCAAAAATAAAATAAAGTGGATCTACATTACGTTTACTACAGAACTCTGGTGTCTGACTTGAAGGACTTGCAATGGACTTGTATCTACTATTACTGATGGTTGAACTCTGATATAAGGATATTTCATTTATGAGTGCTCAGCGAGAAATTTGGATCTTGAATACCCAGAGCTTTGCTCAGGAAATTCGGGGGGAGTGAGGTGACCTTCCCTGTCTTGCTTTCGAGCACCTACTGTGATTTGTTCATTTTTACTTGAGCCAAATCCCTGCAGAGCGCCCGCTTTCTATCCCTATTACCTCAAATTTCAATTTACATACTTGAGCTCTGAGATTATCCTCGTGCCAGGGGCGCATCACTGTGTGCGACCTAACTCCTCCCACTCGGGTAGGAACAACTTGGTAAACAGTTTATCCTTATCGATTGTGGGATACCTTTGGACGACGTTTCCTTGCACCGGGATCCGGGACGCGTGTGACTGTCTACACTTTTACTTTTACTGGTTCATATACTCTTTGGGACACCTTTCTTTAAATTTGAATTGCCCTGACGAAGTTCCGTCCAGGATCAAAACGCGTTGGCTGTGCAACTTGTTTGGCATAATTGCTATAATAAAGAATTAAAGATTTTGGACTAAAGAAGACTTTTTGCTTATATTTGAATGAGTGCGCCGTCCACCATCTGAAGAAACCTGTTGACCTTTGTTGTGCCTTGTCGCGACGGGCACGGGAAGTGTGCTGCACCGGACTTACACTCATTATATTTATGTTATGGTTGTGCTGAACCTTGGTCAGGTCGTCTGTGTCATACATGCAATTCATATCAGGCAGGCAGGCAGACACATAGCACACAGAAATGCCAACTTCTAATGGTGGCACTTCTCCACCAGTCATCATAAATCTGCACACACTATTGTGCAGCATTCATTCTCATGAGTTCATTCATACTAAACTAGCCCCTGTTTATCCTCTCTTAACAGGAATTTCCATGGACACACTTATCCCCCATGCATTCCTATGGGAGGGCAGGCCCATCTTCCCACACGTACTCAGAGAGCGCACTCTCTTTACACTAGACCACAGTGCTAAAGTGCCTATAGGCCTAAAACCACTACCACCATGTCAGAGCTTAAGGCAACAAGTTCAGGGATGAACCTGCCAAAAAGGGCCAAGTCCAACAGTCCATATCCAGTTTATTTTAACAAAATTTATTGAACACATGAGAGTAACAAGAAGACGGTAAAACTAATTTATTCAAACGTAGCGAAAATCTGAACTTATCATTTAAAAGAATAATAGAAGAATGTCGGCTCGGAGTCTGGAAATGAGAAGATCTGACTTTAGAAGGGTGCAAGGGTGTATTGTAATGTTCAATGGTGGCAGGCTGCTTACATTACTTATACAATAAGGAGGGATGTGGCGAAACGGCCAGGTTCTAGGTTTCCTGTCTCGGGTCAGCATCCTGTGATTTTGGGCAAATTACCTAATCGTGCCGTGTATACAAAAATGAGCGTGTTCATTAGTTACCGATGCTTTTGTAAATTCCTCAAATACCTTCGGGTTGACTGCTATACAAAACTGAAGAAAAAAAATAATATTGATTTATACACAACTGTTCTGTTCTCTTATTATTATGTCAATTATTCCCCTCCCCCATGTGTCTCATGTGCAGCAGTGGGCTCGGATGGGCAGTGTCTGGAGTCTTATGTCCGGCACACCTGAGTTTTTCACAGGACTTTAAAGACCATTTGCATATTTGCATTGTAAACTGATTACGAGGCTTCATTTGAACCCCCTTGAACCTCCACTCTGCCAATACTTACATTTGTATTTTAGATTTACTGCCATAGTGTGAGACATTTCATCAAAAGGAATATAAAGTAGGGTTGCCAACACGACCCTCCCCAACCCCCAGTCCAGTCCCCATACTCAAACACTAACCCCCCAGCACTACCCTAAAACACTACCCTACACTACACATAAACCACAATAGTATAATAAGGCATAAAAATAGTATAATAAATAAGGCACCAATCTACCATTCAGCATGCAGCTTGAATAGAATGGTATTAGTAGTCTGTGTAAAGTCCAGTAGTATTCAAATTGTTTGTATTCACAAAATGTTCTGCATTGTAAATGAAGACTATACGATTACTAATAAGTATGTGCTTAGTATTCTGTTAGTATTCAAGAAGTACCACTCACATATCAGTAGTCTTCATGCACTAGCCTTCCCAAAAAGAATACTACTGAATACTAAAATTGGCATAAATCTGTCTTCGAATGCTATGAAAAGACAGGTTAACCACTAAATGTAGTATTCCACTTTGGTTATATTTACAAAAAGCCTGAGTGAAACCACTTCAGAATTAAACGCTCGTTAATCAATGAACTATTATTGTATGGCTAATCGAATGTATTGTCCATACCTATGTTCAAATGGTGTAGAAACTACTGCAAAAAAGCGGCTGAATTTCAACAGTAGTTTTTTGTGTTGCCTTAAAGAAATGTGTTTAAACTGATTTATATGTTCCTCGATAATTGAGCTTGAAGTGAATATAATTAACTTGATATATGATATATGAAAAATGAAATATATTTGATAAAAAATAACTCAGTTTCGCGTGTAGATAATTTATGAGTTTACTTTTTATTTTTTTTATTTTTTTTTAGCATTGTATAAAGCCCCACTTTTAATGTACAGTTGACAAGAGGTGAAAAGGATTTACACAAGGGCCTTCTCCACTGTAGAAGGTCGGCCCTTTTGGGAGGTAATTTTGGTCTCTTTATGTCCGGTTCCCTTGCCCTTCTGGGCATGGATGCTTTTTAGGTCTCGCCTAGGTTTTTTTTTTTAAACTTGTTTTTTATTGTTGCATTAGCAAGCATACGGTTGGAGGAATCATCTGCTGGCGCGGCGTCAACATTCAGCCGCGGTCAGCCAATCACGCAACTTTTCTGCATATAAAACTAGGCAATGTGGCATTTCTTCCACTGAACAACACAGGTTTCTCAAACTGGTAAGTGAGCAGGGATGCAGGCAGGGAACCCCACCTGGGGGGACAAAGAGGAACAGTAGTCGTAGAAGTCCCTGCTGTGGAGGTCGTTGGGACAGGGCCCGTGCAGGTCGCATAGTGGTGGTGTCGTGCAACTGGGGGGACAAAACTGTGGGGGGAGCATGGTGGCAATAGCAGGAGCGTTGCTAGAAGGGTCGGGTGTCGGGCGAAGGGCTACGAGAGGGATTCACAATATCCATGCACATTGTGGCAGTGCAGTCAGTAGGCGAGGTCGTCCCATGCGTGGGGCAGCCGGGCGGTCGGTGTGGGGGGGGGGTCAATGTCTCTGAGAGGGCGCATGGCGTCGGGACCTGGCACTGGCAGTACGGGAGTCAGCTAGGAGTCGTGGGTGCGCCCGGGCGGGCGGGCAGGGGGGGGTGAATGGGGGGTAGGCATGGGTGGGGCAGCAGCACACAGGGATTGCCGGAAGCTGTGGAGGAGCATGGCCCAGTCCATCGAAATGGGATGCTTACGCGCGCCCTCAGCTTCTTCCTCCCGGAGGGCATCTTCCTCGGCTGCCGCCCACTTACAAACCGCCCCCGACCAAGCCGCTATGGGTGGGCCCTCCGGGGATCGCCAATGCATAGCTATGCAGCGTTTCGCCAGTAGTAGTGCTAAGGACACAAAGCGCCTGTGTGCTGGGGCCCGTTTGGTAATGTGAAAGATGCCCTGTGCACTAGCCTCCCAGGAGGTCAGGGTCGTGAGGCCTGTGAGTTCCGTCAGTGTGTCATGTACCGTCTGCCACAGAGAGTGGAGGTTGGGGCAGCTCCAGAACATGTGTCGAAAGTCCGCAGTGGAGGAATGACATCTAGGGCACAGGAACGTTGTCGTGGGGTAGAACTGTTGCAGTCGCGCTGGCGTAAGGTATGCCCTGTGTAGTATGTACTATTGAATGTTTTTGAAACGGGCGTTCCTAGAGACTCGTTTTGGGGCCTCGAGTGCCTTGGTCCACTCCGAGTCATGTAAAGCACGTCCGAAATCTTCCTCCCACTTGGCCCGTAGGGTCGCCAGTGGGGCTTGCGAGAGTTCTTGAACCGATTTATATTAGCCAAGTGACTAAGTGTCGCCCCACACCCATGAGTAGGATAGTGTGTATGACTGGATGCGTGTCTGGCTCGCCGGACTGGAGATTGTGGTAAGGACGAAAGCCCTCAAGCAACTGTCGGTGTTTGAGGAATTGACCTGGGGGGAGTGCGTACTCGGCGGCCAGCCGGTCAAACGACTTCATCTGGCCGTCCTCAAAGAGCGACTCCATGTCCGCGATGCCGCAGCGAGTCCACTCGGCTAACATAGGAGCTGAGAAATAGAGTTCCCGTCTGGGGCAGCCAACCAGCGGCAGCGACGGGGAGTACGGAACTCTTCTGGGGGAGATCCGATGGACCCGCATCATGCATCGACGCGCTATCGCAACCTGAAGGGGATATGTACGCCGTGGTTTGGTGCCCGGAAGGAGAAGACCGAGAAGCTCCGGGTTTGTAATTCTACCAGTCGGGGTACAGGTTTCCTGGGTGTATCGGTCCGCCGTCCAATATGATAGGCATTGGAGCTGCGCCGCTAAGAAATATGATTCGAAGGAGGGAGCCCCCAGCCCCCCTTGTGTCGTGGGGAGTTGGATGGTTTTCAAGGCCACTCTGTGCCGGCCCGAGCCCCAGACCAGGCTGCCCAGGAGGGAGTTGAGGTCGCGGAAGAAGGACTTCCGCGGTATCACCGGTAGGTTGGTGAAATGGTAGAGGAGCCGGGGGAGCATCACCATTTTGGCCAGTGCTATCCGTCCTATCGGGGCGAGCGGGAGCTTGGTCCAGAAGGCGACTGTCGGGCGGAGGCTAGCTAGCATCCTACGGTGATTCCCGTCAAAGATGTCGGCCGGGGAGTGATACAGACGGACGCCGAGGTATCGGGGGGCCTCAGCGGACCATGCGAGCCTATGAGTCCCCAGTTGAATGTCTCGGGGCGGTAATTCGGGGTGAAAGGGGTAGATCGTGGATTTGTCCCAATTCACTCGAAGTCCCGAGGCATCTGCAAATTCGGTAAGCGCCACTGCTATGGGAGCAAGATCAATCTCAACGTCTCGGACGTAGATGAGAAGGTCATCCGCGTTCATCGAAACGCAGTGCGTGATGTCCGCAAGCGGAATGCCCCAGAGTACTCCCTCCTGCCACAATCTGATCGCCAGCGGCTCGACGGCCAAGGCAAAGAGAAGAGGCGACAGGGGGCACCCCTGTCTAGTGCCCCGACGGACCTCAAATGCGGGTGAAATGTATTTCCCAATTTTTACACGCGACGTCAAATCGGTGTACAAAAGGCGTGTATATGCTGTAAGTCTCGGGCCTATGTTGAGTCGGTGTATGACCGAGAAAAGGTATGGCCAGGTGAGGGTGTCGAACGCCTTCTCTAGATCTAAGATGAGGCAGGCGGCGCGAGGGAACCTGTCTCGCACCTGGTCCTGGACATGAAAGACCCGACGGATGTTCTGTGAGGTATTTCTCCCCGGAACGAAGCCACATTGGTCAGGATGGACCAGCGGGCATATGATCTGGGCGTACCTGTCAGCCAGGATCTTCCCCAGGATCTTGCAATCCGCAGATAGAAGCGTGATGGGGCGATATGAGCCCATGAGGTGCGGGTCTCTGTGAGGCTTTGGGAAGGTGACAATCACCGACTCGCGCAATGAACAGGGGAGCACTCCTGCATCAAGTGCCGCTGCAAACACCTGGGTCAGGCGAGGGACCACCAGGGGGGAAAACGTCTGGTAGTATTCTAGTGGGAAGCCGTCCAGGCCCGGCGCCTTGTTGCGAGACAAGGCTCGTAGCGCCTGTGCGATATCTGAGGGTGCTATTTTAGCGTCGAGCGTGCGCTTGTCGGCATCCGAGATCGTGGGTAACGACAGCGGGTCAAGGAAGTGGTCCACAAACGACAGAGAGGAGTGTGTCGGGGTGCCGTACACCCGTGCATAATAGCAGTGGAACGCCAAGAGGATATCAGCTTGGGACTGGACTAATATCCCTTCCGGGTTGACAATGTCCGTGATTGGTTTGTTCTTGGTGTCTTGCCTCGCCATCCAGGCCAGTAACGCACCCGTTTTGTCTCTGTCCTTGTGGACTCTGGCGGCATAGGCTCTAAAATTGAATTTCCGAAGGTCGGCACAGGCCTCCTGGTATGTGGACTTTGCCTCAGCTATGTGTGCGGCGTGTTCTACCGAATCATCAGTTTGTTTAGTGAGTGCAGCTAGGCGCTGTTCCGTGGCTGTGAGTGTCTGTTCTAACGTGCGGCGGACCCCTGCGATCTGTTTGATACATTCTCCCCGCGCCACCACCTTGAATGCATCCCATTCCACCAGTGCCGACGTTGCCGTGTTTGCATTGTGCGAAAAATATTCTTGTATACTGCGTTGGTGTGAGTCCCTGAACACCTGATCTGTCAAACAGTCCTTAGGAAGTCGCCAAGAGGGGACGGGTGGGTGTGGGGGACGCCAGGACAGGCGTAGTATGTGGGCATCATGGTCTGAGACAACCCGGCCCAGGTAGTCCGAAAAGGTCAGTTTAGGGAGGATCGGTGCAGAGCATAAGAATCTGTCCAGCCGGACTCGTAGGTTGTTGGGTATCGAGTGGAAGGAGTATATGCGAGCCTGGGGGTATAAGTGTCGCCAAGCATCAGTGAGTGGCCAGTGTGCCGTCCATGCTCTGAATAGTTCCACTTGCCGGGGGATTGGAGAACGTGCAGGGGGAAGGTGTGAGCGGTCTAGCAAAGGGTCCAACGTGCAGTTGTAATCCCCCCCCAAGACCCAGGGGACGTCAGTGAACTGGGCCAACACTCCTGTGAGGTGATCCCAAAACTTATCCTGCTCTGTATTGGGGGCGTAAATGCTTCCTATAAGGATCCCCTGACCGTCCAGTAGACCCTCCAGTAGCGCATATCTGCCGTCTTTGTCTACCACCCGTCTAAGTTCTCGGAAAGGGGTCCCCGGCCGAACCCATATCAAGGCGCCGCGCGCAAACGCTGACTATGTCGTGGCACAAAGGGTCCCCCGCCATTTGGACTGTAACCGGCGTAATTCAGTAGCATTAATGTGAGTCTCTTGTAAGAGAGCAATATTAGATGACATGCGCTTTATGTAGGAGTAGACAGAATATCGTTTGCTGGGCGTGTGAAGACCTCTTACATTGAGTGTGAGGATGCTAACATCCGGTCGTGAGGTCGTCATGACTATGGAATTGCGTGTGTGAATCTAGCCCCCTTGTAATCCCCGAGGGAGTGTAGTTGTGAGTCTCGTGTGAGCTCCTGCGTGCCATGCTTCCATAGGTACGATGGGGGAACTGTCGGGAATAAACAGGTAAAAACCAAAGGTGAGAAACAGTCCCAATACAAGGGATATATCACCGGAGGCGGCATATCCAAACCAAGAGTCCCACTAGGGAAGAAATTAAGCAAAATTCAGCGGGGGCGGCGGCTTGTGTTGTCGCTGGGCTGTGCGCCGATCGGGCTTCTGTAGGAGAAATATCGATTGCACGTGTACACACACATTCAATCCATCATGTAACCAGTGGCTCACAAACAACACAAAGAGCGAACAATGTAAGAGGATACAGCAGTACGTATGTCTCTGTTCAGGAAGTGGTTCCAGGCTGTTCAATCAGGATAGCGTCCATCTCGTGCGTAACAAGAAGAGGGGAAGAAATCGGGCCAAACCCGACATAGTTCCGTCGCTGTCTCGGTCTTTCTCAGGGCTGAATAGGTGCGGTTGGCGTTCAAGGTCCGGAGCCAGGGGGGAGAGGTGTAGATCCGTCACCGCCTTCAGTGCGTCTCGTCGCTCCTTCATGATCTGCGTGAGGTCGGGTGAGCCCGATGGGGAGGAGGCCTGACTTTTGGACGAGCCCGTCTGGGTGCGCTTCGTACCTCGTTTCCTGGGTCGACGCTGATCACTAGTCTGTTCTCTTGGAGGTCTGGCTCTGGGATCAGCGGGCAGTGCAATTCAGCCCAGTCCTGTGCCTCATCCGCATTGGTGAAGAAAAGGGCCTTTCCTTTGTGTAGCACCTTGAGGCGAGCCGGGAACAGCAGAGAGTATTGAACATCGTTCGCATGAAGGCGCCTTTTAACGTCCAGAAAGGTGGATCTCTGTTGTTGGACCTCTCGGGCATTGTCCGGAAACACCGTGACTCGCTGGTCTTCCACTTGCAAGGAGCCCGCTGCCCGGGCCGCTCGGAGCACCGCATCTTGGTCTCGGAAGTGTAGGAACTTGGCCAGCATGGGGTGTGGAGGGAGACCTGGTTTAGGTGCCCGGGCGGGGACCCTGTGCGCCCTTTCGATGGAGAAGAACGCCGACCGCTCCGACTCGGGGGTGAAAGACCTGGTCCAAGACTCCATATATGTCAGAGGATCCGAGTTCTCGATTCCCTCCGGTAGCCCCAGGACGCGAATGTTGCATCTCCTCGAGCGCCCCTCTAAATCCACTGTACGTTCCTCGAGGGTCGCCACCCGGCGCAGGATGTCCTGCATGTCCGTCGCTTGAGTCTTCACCTTGGGCAGTAACTCGGCTACAGCCTGCTCACCCTCTTTCACTCTGTCCGCCAATTTACGATGGTCATCGCGGATCAGGCTGATGTCAGTCGTCAGGACTCCCAATCGTTCTTCCATCGAGAGTCTGGATAGTTCAATGGCTGCTAGCACCTGATGCAGTTTCGCTGACATCGTGGGGTCGGTGGGTGGGGTATTGCTCTGTGTCCAGGCCCTTGTTTGTGGCATGTTCTCAGGGGCCGTTTCAGGGACGGCGGCCGCCTGCTGGCCTCTTGGTTTCCCCATGGGATCGACGGGATGGGCCCTGTACTGCCGCGTGGTTAGAGGGGAAAGCAGGCGTCAGACAACAGGTTACCTGGGTGATAGTTGGCCAGTTATACAGTCTGCACTGGTGCGGGGGTGAGGCAGAGGCTCCTTCAGTGCTGTGTTCACGGCTCCTCGGCGTGGCGGGGAGCAGAAGAGTCCGTTAGCAGCGGGGGCTGCGGGTGCCCCCCGGTGTGGTCAGGTGACTGCGCAAGCACAACAGAGGACGCCTGGGGGATGAAGACCAGGAGGGTCCGGAGCCGGAGCGGGTCGACGGCCTGTGGTGACTGATGGCTCCGAGGTAGGGGTCCTCCTTGTGCTGCAGAGTCTCGTCCCCTCCGCAGGGTGAGCGGTGAGTCAATGGCGTCCCAGGGGATATGCTGGAGGGTTTGGGGGGTCCCGATGTGTTGGAGGGCCCTTAGTGGTGTCCAGATACCGTCCGGCTCACCGCGGGGCCCCCGGGGGTCCGGGGACTGCAGTGGTGATGAGGTGGTGAGGGGGCCCCTCACAGTAGCGCCTGCAGGTGTGCAGCGGCCGGCCGGTGACCAGGTAGGAGGCCGGTCTCACTTCACCCCCCTCGAGGCAGAGAACAGCACCCGGCAGGGTTTGCGGGCGACGGGCGCCTGTGAGGTTGTGGCGGTGATGAAGAGTCCCCGTCGCGGAGCATCACCGCCGCCTCCCGGGGGGTTTCGCTGCCGCCGGCATCATGAGGAGGCCCGTGCCGGGCCTGGCAACCGAGTCCCACCGGGCGCCATATTAGGGTCAGGCAGTCCGCGTCAGGAGCGCTCAGGTCTCTCCGCTCCCACGGTCAGGGGGTGAAGGTGTTGGGCTATCCTCGGGGGGCCCCCAGGGGAGGCCTGGGGCCGTTGGGGCGGTGGTGTCGGGGACCCCCAGGGGGGGGGCCCGAAAAAGAGCAGACACTCACCACCGCGGGAAGCTCCACAGGCGCTGGGAAGTCCGGGCGCCGCGCTGGCGGTGTGGCTAGTAATGTCCCTCAGTCCTCGGTGGCCCGGCAGGTACCTGGCCGGGCGGGAGCGCCGGTGGGGTGAGGCTCCGGGTCGGCGGCCGCCATCTTGCGCATCAAGATGCGCTCGCAGGGGTGGGCCCAGCGGTCAGTGTATCCCCGGGAGTTAGCTGTGTCGCCCGGTCAGGAGCTCCGCCACTCTGGTCTGTGCGGATGGTCCTCGGGATTCAGGTCCAGAAGCGAGGGCGCAACTACGCCGAGTTCAGGGGATCGGAGACGCGGCCGCCATCTTGCGGTTCCGTCCACCGCTCCGGCAGACTCAGCTCCCCTCTCCGGTGCCGCTCTGGAGCGGCGGTCGTTGTGTCCGGGAAGGATGCCCCCGGTATGCTCGCAGCTGCCGGTGATTTTCTGTGTTGGCTGAGGCTCCCGGCGATTCCCAGGAACGGGCAGGATGCAAGCCCGATCGCGGAGCCTCAGCAACACACAGCCGCCATCGTGGCTTGCTTAGCCACGCCCCTAATTTATGAGTTTACTTCATGTGACAATTAATAATTAATAAGTACCATATGGAATAATTCCTCAAGGTTCAACTTTCTATGTTATCGTTAATCAACCAGAGCAGTAAATTTCTTTCATCAAGAATCATGTACACTTTTGAGACTTGCAGGCTGCATTAGGACACCAAGAGAAGAAAGGTGGGCATGAACATGCGTGAAATTCGGTGCAGTGCTCCTGTGAAGGGTGCATTATACATTAAAAAAATTTACCTCCAATATTTCTTGCCACGGTCCTTACCATTGAAGTATTCCTAGCCCTGCACAAACCTCTAGCGAGCAGATAGCTTAAAAACCTCTTTACTCCACTGCTAATGTACCTGATGGGTAATAGGATATTACCCAGAACGTCATGTGTCCTGTTGCCAGAGGCTGGATGTGTTGCAAGCGGTGGTGTTGGAGTTACATTTGCTGAATGATTGAAGTTTTTTTTTACATTTTACTGTGGGTTCTGTTTGGATTGGTGCAGTTGTGTGATTCAATTTGTGTTCCCTGCACTTCAGGGTCTCGTTCTGGGTATCTGGCTCTGGGCTGTACCAGGTTGCTCAGTGATTCCCAGTATGGTGCTTCTCTTCAACCCCCTGGGACCACCCTGCCCGCCCTTTATGGCAATGTGGACAGCTGCTGATGCTCTGACCTTAATTGAATAGGAGCTTTACTCATTGGGATGACACCTCTGCAGGTCCGCGTCACGTTTGGTGCAGAAGAAGGCAAAATGGATTCCACTGATTAGGTCTGTGGTTTGTAAGAAAGTGGCTTTATATATACTGGACCAAAGTAAGGTACAGTGTGCATAGAGTCCCCAATCCCCAGTGGTATAACAGAGGTTAAAGTCAGATCTGACCTTACTCTCTAATGTGGTAGCTTAGGTCGAGCAGTAAGGCAGTATCAGAGGACAGTGTAAAGCATTTGTTGTACACACTCAGTCAGCAAAAGGTTTCACACTCTCAAGAACTGAACTCTAGGCCAATTGTTTTTATATCAAAAGATATAGTTGTTTTATTTTAGGACCAACAGGTATCAAAATATACTTTTCTCAATATGAGTGTCTTTGGGTAATTACTTTGCAGACAGGCAATAGACTTAGTAAGTACAATAGTTACTGGGGTTGCAGTAGGCAACACAATTCTAAACACAATTTAACATTGAGCGAAATTGGTTTTTCTATAAAAATGCAATAGATTACTTGCAGGATTACTTTGCTACCCAGAGGACTGGATCCTGGATTCAGTCCAGGGACCTAAGCTGTAAACAGTTAAGTAAAAGCGTTTTGGTTACAGTGGTACTTTTTAAAGGATATAAATGTATTTTCAAAGTTGACACTTAGAAACTAGCAATGTTATACTTTGGAAGTATATTCATGTCACAGGTAGGTTTTTGTTACTTTTGTAATCCAGTACTGGACTCCTAGTTCCAGCACTTGGACCTCTACCTAAGACAGGTAAGTATTTACATTTCAGCAGTTGGTACGATTTTTCAGGAATATTTGTAATTTGCAAAAATCGACACTTAGAAGAAATGTCAGAGAAAAACAGTCAATGGTTTCCTATGGAAGAAAATGCAGGTAACTGGTAAGTACTGTTAAGATTACTTTTGCGGTTCAGCACTGAACTAGAACGCACAGTAATGGCTTCTCTCCTGATCCCAGGTAGGGGTGGACGGAATTTGCAAAATTGCCTTTTGCAAAATGTCGCGAAACGGCAAAAAATCTCCGCAAACAAGTGGAATTTTGCGTGCTTGCGGAGATTTCGGGGGCAGGGCTTCTTTGCGAGTTCACATGCCTCTCTTGTGTTTATAAATGGTCAGAGACCGATCAGAACAGCAGATGAGGAGAAAGAAGCTCCTAGTCGCAGGAACTGCACGGGGATTGCGCTCGTGAAAGTCAAGGATGCAAAGGCCTCCAACAAGCATCACAGCTAATTTTCGACCGTAGATATGGGGAGAAAGCACTTCTGCCTAGCCTCGACAGAGCTCATGATTTTTTGGGGACTGATTAATGAGTTACTGAATTTGAGCTTAAACTCGGGCACCTGCTTCATTTATATCTGTAAGTGCTTCCTGTTGAGCTTTAATTTATGTGATAGGAGCATGGTGCCAGAATGGATCCTACCCTGCATATTTATCAAAGAAGACGCAACCGTTTTGTGCGATACCTCTACTCAACTGGAGTACTTTCTACTGGCCAATCAGTAAGTGCTACCCGTTGGGTAAATGTATAGTGCTTCACTGCTTTTCCAACACTACAGCTGCGTAAAGGGCCAGAAGAGTTGTCTCCAGTTACCATGTGTGTGTAACTTTGCCATCGTGTCAAATGGCGCCAGGGTCCCTTGAGTGAGATGTCCATCATAGTGGGTAAAGGGCAGGAAGACGGTGCACACTGCTAGTGTGTGGGGCGGGGCCAAATGGGCGGGACTTCTATGCGAGTTCACATGCCTCTCATGTTTATAAAAGATCAGAGACCGATCAGAGCAGCAGATGAGGAGAAAGAAGCTCCTGGTCACCGGAACTGCACGGGGATTGAGCTCGTGAAAGTCAAGGATGCAAAGGCCTCCATCAAGCATCACAGCTAATTTTCGAGGGTAGATATGGGGAGAAAGCACACCTGCCCAGCCTTGACTAAGCTCACAAATCTTTTGTGCTGATTAATGAGTTACTGAATTTAAGCTTAACCTCTGGCACCTGCTTTATTTATATCTGGACTGTAAGTGCTTCCTGTAAGGCTTTAATTTTTGTGTCAGGAGCATCGTGCTAGAATGAATCCTGCCCTGCATATTTATCCAAGAAGATGCCACCTTTTTGTTCGATACCTCTACTCAACTAGAATACTTTCTACTGGCTAATCAGTAAGTGCTACCTCGTTGGGTAAATATATAGTGCTTTTCCCACACTACAGCTGCGTAAAGGGCCAGAAGATTTGTCTCCAGTGACCATGTGTGTGTAACTTTGCCATCGTGTCGAAGGGCGCCAGGGTCCCTTGAGTGAGCTGTCCATCATAGTGGGTAAAGGGCGGGAAGACAGTGCACACTGTTAGTGTGTGGGGCGGGGCCAAACGGGCGGGCTTCTATGCGAGTTCACATGCCTCTCGTGTTTATAATAGGTCAGAGACCGATCAGAGCAGCAGATGAGGAGAAAGAAGCTCCTGGTAACAGGAACTGCGTGGGGATTGCGCTCGTGAAAGTCAAGGATCCATAGGCCTCCATCAAGCATAACAGCTAATTTTTTAGGGCAGATATGGGGAGAAAGCACACCTGCCCAGCCTCGACCATCCTTACGATTTTTTTGGGCTGATTAATAAGTTACTGAATTTGAGCTTAAACTCGGGCACCTGCTTTATTTATATCTGTAAGTGCTTCCTGTTGAGCTTTAATTTTTATGACAGGAGCACTGTGCCAGAAAGAATCCTGCCCTGCATATTATCAAGGAAGATGCTTCCGTTCCGCCGCGGATCGCAGAAGTTTTGACATTTTTGCGTTCCGCGCAGAACACAAAACTGCCGAAATTTCACACTTTCCGCGAGCGGAAAGGAATTTGCTGCCCACCCCTAATCCCAGGTGAGTATTTTGTAAATTGTTATTCAGCTGATTTTATAGGAATATTTTAAAGTTGCAAAAATCAACAGAAGAAATTTCAGTGAAAACCAGTCAATGTTAGCCTATGGAAGGAAAGTGAGTTATCGGCATTCAGGTGAGTACTCGACTGGTGAGGTTAGGGTTCTGGGCATAGACTGAGGGGGTCTCCAAGGGTCGGAGAGGTACAGTTGTTACACCATGAGCCGCACAGGGGCTGCCGGGTGTAGAGGGAGCAGGTCCAATGCAATCCAATGGGGGGTAGGTGGCCTTTGGTTGTGGGTGCAAGCAGGCAGGCCACGCGGCTGTGGGAGCTGAGCTCCTGGTCACTTACTCAGGGCAAGTGGGGAAGTAGAGTAGGGTAGCAGTTGCACTTCCAGCGGAATTCGGGCGGCTGGGTGCAGGGTGCTTTTGAGCTGTCAGGCGTACATTGTTATCCAATAGGAAAGTTACAAAGTGAACAAAGGCTGCAGGCTCGGGATAGAGATTCTTCAGGTGCGACCACCACTTCGAGAGGTAAGTTGGATTCTTGGAGAAGAGGTGAGTACCCCAAAGGAGGGCACAATGGGCCTTGGGGGACCGGGTGCAGGGGTGTCTTTGGGTGTCAGGAAATCTTACCCTCGGCTGGATGCGGTTAGGGGGTCCCTGGTTCTGAGGCTGCAGACGTCATCTGGGTCGTCGAGGAGGGTCTTTGGGCACTGGACTTTGGGTCCCAGTCGCATGGGGGATGTCCTCATGGTCTTGGATCACTCAGGCACGGGCTGGGCTCGGCAGGTGCAGAGTGGGCTGGATCGCGGTTCCTGGATGGCACCAGGGGTATGGTTGTTGGAGCAGAGCCTCTGCTCAGGGTAGTCCCAATGTTTGAGAGGTTCAAGGCAGGCAGGTCCTCCGGGTTTCCAAGGTTGCTGTCTGCAGGAGTCGTCGGGATTTAGCAAGGGCAGGTTCCAGGGTCGACAGGCCGGTATGGCTGGGGCAAAGTCAGTGGGTGTCGTACTGTTGTTAGCAGCTGCACAGTGGGTCTTCTTCTTCTTGATCTTCTTTCTGGCTTTCTTATCGGGATCTGAGGAAGGAAGGTTCAGGCTGCCCCTAAGTACTGAATTTAGGGGTGTTACAGGTAGGGCAAGGGCAGGGACCAATAGGTCCCTGTCCTGGGGTAGGTACACCCCCTAGCCTGCTCCTCTACTGTGGGAGGGGGGCAGGAGCCTAGCTGTGATTGGGCAGGGCTCCCCATCATCAGATGGCCGGAGCCCGGGGTCGTGCTTCACCTTGCCTCTGCCACCTGATTGGTGGAGTTGGCACAGGCTGGCACACCCCCCTTCCTGATGTATGGTTTCCCGCCAGTCTTCATACCAGGGTGGGGGCCTTAACTGGTGGGGGCCAGTTGCTGAGTACAGCAGGTGGCCTGGAGAAGCTCACAAGGGCGGCTGGCATTTGAAGCTTCCTGCTACACATCCTGGGGGAGGAGGCCTAGCACCTCGCCCAGGATGTGCATTGTTGCAGGCCCAGGAGAGTGGGGGGCTCTCCTACCAGGGGTCCAGCAACATGTCTGCCGTGTGGCAGCCAAGGCAGCCTCTCAGTCCAGACGTGGATTGTAGGTTAGGTTTTCAGGGGGCATCTCTAAGATGCCCTCTGGTGCATTTTACATTAAATCCCAAACTGGCATCAGTGCAGGTTTAATGTGCTGAGAAGTTTGATACCAATCTTGTCAGTCATCAGTGTAGCCATTATGGTGCTGTGGAGTTCGTAAAGACGACCTCCCAGTACCATATACTCTTAATGGCAGTACTGCACTTACAGTGCCCAGGAATTGCCCTGGGTACTGTAGGGTCACAGGGCTCATACATCGGCGCCCACACCACTGGCATAAGGCATCCAGCTAGAGGGGTGACTGAGGTTTGCCAGGGCAGTGGGTTTTGTGGGCATGGCACACAGGGATGTGTGCCATGTCGACTCTCTGTTTAGTTCTGCACTTAGACACTCAGCCTGCAAAGGCAGTGTATGGGTGTAATGGTACAGGGCACCTAAGGGTGTCACAATAAGTGCTACAGCCCTTAGGGGTCTTCTCGGGTCACCATGCCCTGGGTACCTAGGGTACCATTTACTACAGACTGACAGGTGGCCAGAGATGCCCATTGGGTTTTGATTTCAACACCGTTTTAGGGAAGGAACACAGGCCCTAGGCACCTGGTTGGCAGGAGCCCAGGGCACACTCAGTCAAAGCACATCAGCAGTTCAGAAAAAAGTGGGGACATACCAATGCAAGAAAGATGGCACATTCTCACACAACCACCCCCCAAACGAAAGGTGATGAGACTAACCTTGCCCTAGGGAGTCTTCATTGTCTAAGTGGAAGAACCTGTAAAGTGTATCTGCATTGGCATGGGCAGTCCCTGGTCGGTGTTCCACTTCAAAGTCCATTCCCTATAGGGAGATGGACCATCTTAGTAGTTTTGGATTTTCGCCTTTCATTTGCATTAGCCACCTGAGAGGTCTGTGGTCAGTTTGAACCAGGAAGTGAGTTCCAAACAGGTAGGTTCTCAACGTCTTCAGGGACCAAACCACAGCAAAGGCCCCCCTCTCAATGGCACTGCAACACTGCTCTCTGGGGAGCAGACTTCTGCTTATAAAAGCAACAGGTTGGTCTTGGCCTTCCTCATTGATCTGGGATAGGACCACTCCTATCCCCAACTCAGAGGCATCAGTCTGCATTATGAGCTGCTTGGAGTAGTCTGGTGCTTTTAGAATTGGTGCTGAGCACATTGCTTCTTTCAGGGTGTCAAAAGCCTTTTGGCAGCTAACAGTCCAGTTCACTTTCTTGGGCATTTTCTTGGAGGTGAATTCTGTAAGGGGAGTCACAATGGACCCATATCCCTTCAAACATCCTGTAGTACCCAGTCAAGCCAAGGAATGCCCTGACTTGGGTCTGGGTTGTTGGAGCTGTCCAGTCCATGATGCTCTGGATCTTGGTCTGTAAGAGTTGTTCCTGGCCTTCACCCACAGGGTGGCCCAAGTACACCACAGTGCCCTGCCCTATCTGGCATTTGGAGGCCTTGATAGTTAGCCCTGCAGATTGCAGGGCTTGTAAGACCTTCCCAAGGTGGATAAGGTGATCTTGCCAGGTGGAGCTAAAGACAGCAATATCATCAAGATAAGCTGCACTAAAGAACTCCAACCCAGTCAGGACTTGATTCACCAACATCTGGAAGGAGGCAGGGGCATTCTTTAACACAAAAGGCATTACAGTAAACTGATAGTGCCCATCAGGTGTGGAGAATGCTGTTTTCTCTTTTGCTAATGGGGCCATGCCAATCGGCCAGTACCCTGCAGTTAAGTCAAAGGTACTGAGAAATTTGGCTGCCCCCAATTTATCTGTCAACTCACCTGCTCTTGGAATGGGGTGAGCATCTGTCTTGGTGACAGAGTAGAGCCCTCTATAGTCCACACAGAACCTCATCTCTCTCTTTCCACCCTGTGGATGATGTTTGGGGACCAGAACCACTGGGCTAGCCCAGGGGCTCTAAGAGGGTTCAATAACCCCTAACTCCAGCATCTTGAAGACTTGGTCTGATTGTCGATAGATTTTGTTTTTGACAGGGTTACTATCACCAGTGTCTACATCATGGTTACATCAGTTGGTCAGACCAGGGTCAGGGAAAAGAGACTAGCATACTGTTGCAAACCTTGCTTGCAGTCAGTCTTCTGTTGGGCAGACGGAGTGTCTGAAAAGACTACTCCAACCACTGACCCATCTTTTGGGCTGCAAGAGAAGAGATCAGGGAGAGGTTCACTCTGCTTCCTGCTCCTCAGCAGTCATCATCAGCATGGTCAGCTCTGTCATGGTAGAGCTAAAGGCAGTTCACATGGATAACCCTTTTGGGTGTCCTGCTTGTGCCCAGGTCCACTAGGTAAGTTACCTCACTCTTTTTCTCCAGGATAGGTTAAGGGCCACTCTATCTGTCCTGGAGAGCCCTTGGTGCCACTGGCTCCAAAACCCACACATGTTGCCCAGGTTGAATTTCAACCAGTGCAGATATTTGTTCTTACCAGTGCTTCTGAAGCTCCTGGCTGGCCTCAAGATTCTTGGATGCTTTTTTCCATATACTCAGCCATTCTGGACCTTAGGACAAGCACATAGTCCACAATGTCTTGCTTGGGTTCTTGGAGAGGTCTCCCCCAACCCTCTGTCAAAAGATAAAGTGGTCCCCTTACAGGATGGCCAAACAGAAGTTCAAAGGGGGAAAACCCTACTTCCTTCTGTGGCACTTCCCTATAAGCAAAAAGCAGGCATGGCAACAGGACATCCCATCTCCTTTTGAGTTTTTCAGGGAGTCCCATGATCATACCTTTCAATGTCTTGTTTAATCTCTCAACAAGGCCATTGGTTTGTGGGTGGTAGGGGGTAGTAAACCTGTACTGCACCCCACACTCCTTCCACATGTGCTTTAGGTAGGCAGACATGAAGTTGCAAACTCTGTCTGAAACCACCTCCTTATGGAAACCCTACCCTGGTGAAGACACCCAGGAGGGCCTTGGCTACTGCAGGAGCTGTAGTAACCCTAAGGGGAATTGCTTCAGGTTACCTAGTAGGGGTGGACATTGTGGGTCCACTGGAACCTCCCTCAGCCTCAGGGAACAAATTAATTCTAGTCGTAGTGGCCTGGGTGTTTTGCTGTGTAGAAGCTGGTCCCCCAGTCTTCTGGTACTTTCTCTTGGTTGGTTGGGCCATACATTCAGGCTCCAAACCTACTTGTGCACCCTTCTTTTTGCTCTGTGCTCTGGTTTGCACACACAGCAGTCTAGGCATACCCAGCATGGCTGCATGGGTTATTTGCTCAACCTCAGCCCAGGCTGATGTTTCCAGGTTATTTCCAAGCAGACAGTCAGCTGGTAACTGTGGAGAGACCACTACTAGTTTCAGGCCAGTAACCTCCCCCAACCTAGTGTCACCATAGCCATTGGGTGATTAGTGGTAATGCTGTCAGCATTGTGACTGGGTAAGTTTTCCCAACCAAGTATTGATCTGGGGAAACCAGTATAACGGGCACCTGTATCCCTCAGGGCTTCTACTCTAGTTCCATTAATAGAGGCGTATTGCAAATACTTTTTCAAGTTGGGTGGTAACCCAGCTACATTGGCGACCCTTGACCCTGTCACCAGGCAGGTCGCTCCCCTCACCGCCCCGCCGACCCCCTGTGTGCCCTGAATACCGCTGCTGCTGCCGCTCACTTGGTTTAGCTCGCCTGCATTCCGATCTGCTGCACAAACCCCTGCCTTTTTTTCACTGTATTTTTTGTGTCCCTGACCGTCTCCAGCACTGATATCCTTCCCCCTTGTGCCCCCTTGTTGCCCAGTGTCCCCTTCTGCATTCTGTGCCCCCCGTCCGCTCCCCCTCCATATCTCCTGCTGCTGCGTCCCCTGCAGCCCAGCCCCCCTGCTTCCCATTCACCGCCCCTCTCCCACCTCCTAGCTGCTCCTCCCTCCCTCAGCCCCACATATGGAGGCCGCGCAGTGGTAGAGAGAGTGACCCTTGACCCTTTCACCAGGCAGGTCACTCCCCTCACCACCACGCTGACCCCCTGTATGCCCTGAAGACTGCGGCTGCTGCCGCTCCCCTGCATTCCGATCTGCTGCACTAACCCCTGTCTTTTTTCACTGTATTTTTTGTGTCCCTGATCGTCTCCAGCACTGATATCCTTCCCCCTTGTGCCCCCTTGTTGCCCCAGTGTCCCCTTCTGCATTCTGTGACCCCCGCCCGCTCCCCCCTCTGTATCTCCCGGCGCTGCATCCCCTGCGGCCCAGCCCCCCTGTTTCCCATTCACTGCCCCTCTCCCGCCTCCTAGCTGCTCCTCCCTCCCTCAGCCCCACATATGGAGGCCGCGCAGCGGTAGAGAGAGGGACCCATGACCCTGTCACCAGGCAGGTTGCTCCCCTCACCGCCACGCTGACCCCCTGTGTGCCCTGATGACTGCGGCTGCTGCCGCTCCCCTGCATTCCGATCTGCTGCACTAACCCCTGTCGTTTTTCACTGTATTTTTTGTGTCCCTGACCGTCTCTAGCTCTTCTGCATTCTGTGACCCCTGCCCGCTCACCCCTCTGTATCTCCCGCCGCTGCATCCCCTGCGGCCTCGCCCCCCTGGTTCCCATTCCCCGCCCTGCTCCCGCCTCCCAGCTGCTCCTCCCTCCCTCAGCCCCTCATATGGCGACCGTGCAGCGGCCGCACTGCTGGCACGCCGCCGGCGCGCCTTAGGCAAGCCCGTCTGCGCCCGTCCGCGATGGGACGGCGCCCAGCGCCAGGACCCCTGGCCCCCACAAACACCACGACGCCCGCCTCCCCTACGACTCCAACACCCTCTATGCACTCAATGCCGTACGATCACGCACCAGCTGCCTGGCCGCCCCAAAGCGCCTCCCAAGAACCCTTCTCCTGCCGGAACTGCAGCTTCACCAGCATCCGCCCCTTCAACCCGCCCATCGAAGAACTCAACTTCCTCAGATGCATCCTGCTCAACACCCGCTCCACCCGCAAACACGCCGTTGAACTCTGGGACCTACTCGACACCAACGCCCCAGACGTCGCCTTCCTGACGAAGACCTGGCTGAACCCCTCCTCGGCACCCGACATCGCCATAGCCATCCCGGAAGGCTATAAGATCACCCGCAAGGACCGCACCAACGGAGTAGGAGGAGGAATCACCATTGTTCACAGGAACACCCTCAAAGTCTCAACCAACACTGACGATAACCTTAGCACCGCTGAACACCTGCACTTCCAGATCCACACCGACCCCAACACCACCCTCAGAGGCACCCTCATCTACAGACCCCCCGGACCCTGACCGCAGTTCAGCAACTCCATCGGCGACTTCATCAGCACACACGCCCTCGCCTCCACGGACTACATCCTCCTCGGGAACCTGAACTTACACCTCGAGAACAATGACACCAACTCCACCACCCTGATCGACAACCTCACCAACCTCGGATTCAGACAACTCGTCACAACACCCACCCACTCCTCCGGCCAGGCGCTTGACCCCATCTTCTCAGCAAGCACCTACGTCTCCTTCAACCACTCCACCAAACTCCACTGGACCGACCACCACTGCATCCACTTCAACTTCCGGAAACCCACCACACACCACACAGATGCCTCGCTGCAACTGGAGCAAGGTCACCAAAGACCAGCTTACCTCCGATCTCGGCCAGAGCCCACCTGCAGTCCCGACCGACCCCGATGCCGCAGCCCATAGCCTCAGACAGTGGATCAGCGACTGCACCAATACCCTCGCCCCACTCAAGAAACCCCCCAACACCCACACCAGCAAGAGAGCCAACTGGTTCACCGAAGACCTCCAGGCCTCCAAGCGAACCTGCCGAAAACTCAAGAAGAACTGGACCCGCGAACAAACACCAGAAAGCCACACAGCTCTCAAGAATGCCACCAGCAGACACCACCACCTCATCAGATCTGTCAAAAGGACATCCTTCAAAGACCACCAAGACAACAACGCACACAACAGCAAAGAGCTCTTCAGCATCGTTAAGAAACTCTCCAACCCCAGCTCCAACACCAACGACATCCCACCGTCTCAAGACCTGTGCGACTCGCTGGCCACCTTCTTCCATCGCAAGATCGCAGACATCCACGACAGCTTCAACTCCGCCACCACCCCAGCAACAGATGTGACCCCCACTCCCACAACCACCACCCACACCAACCATCTGCTGGCCTGGACTGACATCAACAACGACGACACCATCAAGCTGATGAACACCGTCCACTCTGGATCCCCAGAAGACCCCTGCCCACACCACATCTTCAACAAAGCCAGCAGCATCATCGCACCCCACCTCCGGAAAACCATAAACATCTCCTTCGGGACAGCGACTTTCCCAGAGAGCTGGAAGCACGCAGAGATCAATGACTTACTCAAGAAACCCAGGGCGGACCCCAAGGACCTCGAGAACTTCCGACCCATCTCCCTGCTCCCGTTCCCGGCGAAGGTCATCGAAAAGGCCATCAACAAACAGCTGACCAACTTCCTCGAAGAAAACAACATCCTGGACCCGTCCTAGTCCGGGTTCCGCAGCAACCACAGCACTGAAACTGCCCTCATTGCCACCACCGACGACATCAGGACCCTGCTTGACAAAGGAGAAACCTCGGCCCTCATCCTCCTGGACCTGTCAGCCGCCTTCGACACGCACACTAAAAACACGCCTCCACGATGCCGGAATCCAAGAGAAGGCCTTGGACTGGACCACCTCCTTCCTCTCCGGCAGAACTCAGAGAGTCTGCTTTCCCCCCTTCCGCTCCAAAGCCACCGAGACCATCTGCGTCATCCCCCAAGGCTCAACATCATCTCCTATGCCGACGACACCCAGCTGATCCTCTCCCTAACCAAAGACCCCCACACCACCAAAACCAACCTCCACAAAGGAATGCAGGCCATCACCGACTGGATGAGAAACAGTCTCGGACTCGGACAAGACGGATGTCCTCATCCTCGGCTCCACCCCTCGGCCGGGATGACTCCTGGTGGTCGACTGCACTAGGAGCACCCCCTACACCCACCCACCACGCACACAACCTGGGGGTCATCCTCAACCCCACCCTCTCCATGACAAAGCAGGTCAATGCCGTGTCCTCCTCCTGCTTCAAAACCCTCTGCATGCTTCACAGGATCTTCAAGTGGATTCCCACCGAAACGAGAAAGACAGTATCCCAGGCCCTCGTCAGCAGTAGACTGGACTACGGCAACGCACTCTATGCAGGAGCCTCGGCCAAACTCCTGAAACGGCTCCAACACATCCAGAACGCCTCCGCCCGTCTGATGCTCGACATCCCTCGCCATAGCCACATCACACCCCACCTGAGAGACCTGCACTGGCTTCCCATCAACAAGAGGATAACGTTCAAGATCCTCACCCACTCGCACAAGGCACTCTACAACACCGGACCAGTGTACCTCAACAGCCGTCTCAGCCTCTACACCCCCACCCGCCAGCTCCGCTCCGCAGACCGCACCCTTGCCACCGTCCCCCGCTTCTGAAGATTGACCGCCGGCAGCAGATCATTCTCCCATCTCACCGCCAAGACATGGAACACCCTCCCCATCCGCCTGCGACAGACTAAAGACCTCCTAACCTTCAGGAGACTTCTCAAGACCTGGCTCTTCAAACAGCAGTGGCATCCCCCCCTCCAGCACCTTGAGACCCTCACGGGTATGTAGTGCGCTTTATAAATACCATGATTGATTGATTGATTGATTGATTGATTGGCAAACTCCACTTCCCCCAAGGAGACTAGGCTAGCTTGAGTGTATTCCCAGATTTGCCCTGGGCACTCCTCTGATCCCATCTGTAGACTGGCTGTCCCTGGAGTAGCTGTACTGGGTGCCTTAGGGGCTTTGTTGTTGGGGCAGTTTTTGTCTACAGTTAAATGTCCCAATTTCTTACAGTTGTTACAATAGGACCAATTAGGATCAAATGTATTTCCCCTATAGGGCTGTGGCACATAGGGAGTAGTTTGGGACCCACCCACCTGTACAGGTGTTTGGGGCCCTTTGGAAGACTCAGACTTTTTAGAGGAATCCACTCCGGAGTACCTTCAGACCCCTGTCCCCCATGTCTTCCACAGGGCCGCCATTGCACCAGAACTACGCCGGACGATCAACTGCTCCCTCTAGACCGCCACATTCCCTGATGACTAGAAGCACACTGAAGTCAACCCCCTCCTGAAGAAACCGTCCGCAGACCCGACTGACCTCAAGAACTTCTGGCCCATCTCACTGCTTCCATTTACGGTCAAGATCATCGAAAAGGCCATCAACACCCAGCTTGTAAACTTCCTCGAAGCTAACAATGTTGTGGACATTTCCCAATCTGGATTCTGCAACAACCACAGCCCCAAGACCGCCCTTCTCACCACCACCAATGACATCAGCGTTCTCGGTGATGGATTAAAACCATGATCTCTTGACTTGGTAAGAGTATTCTGCATCATTCAGAAACTCTGTCCATCACCACCCCCCTTTTCCAAAATCGGTTTTATCCACACTATGGGGCCGATTATGATGGCGGACGGACCTGAGTCCGTCCGCCACCAGAGAGAAGGAGGGACCGTCCGCAGGGGCAGCGGCGGTCCCTCCGTGCAAATTAGGATGTGACCACCACCCTGGCGGTCACATCCTGTATTTTTATCATTGCGGCGGGTGGTGCTTGAAGCAGCACCCGCCGCAATGATAAAAAAGTAAGTTGTGCATTTGCATGCACAAAGCGGCAGGCACCTCGCGGTGCCTGCCGCTTTGTGCAGGCAAATGCAGGGGGGTACCATAGGTACCCCCCATGTGCACCCCCCACCCCTCCCTTCACCCCCGGGGGCCCGCAACGGGCCCCCAAACACAAATCCGTATGCCTTTACTTGGCGGAAATGCCGCCGTGTAAAGGCATCTTTCCGCAGACATCCTAATAGGGCTGGCGGTGTCTGATAGACACCGCCAGCCATGTTAATGCTTTTCCGCCGCGGGCGGAATCCGCCCGCGGCGGAAAAGCGGCGGACAGATAGTAAGACCCACCAGCCATCCTAATATGGCGGTGGGTCTTTCAAGGCTCCCTGGCGGATTTCCCGCATCCTCCGGGCCGGCGGTGGCTACCGCCGGCCCGGTGGATGCGGGAAATCCGCAATCGTAATAGGCCCCTATGTGTGGGAGGGTATGCTCAGACGTGAGTCCCTTGCTCATTGCACCATCAGGATTCAAGCAAGCCGGGCCGAAGAAGGCTGTGATGCCAGAAACCGGTCCCCGGAAGCTTGTTTCCTTCCCAGTATAAGAATTGGCTTGGTAGTTTGGTTTGCCCTGTTCCCATCATGCACTGGGACAGGAACAGACTAATTTGCATATAGCCAGGTTCTGAGCTGGGATGGTGCATTGAGCTAAAAAACGGTGATGGATTAAAACCATGATCTCTTGACTTGGTAAGAGTATCTGCATCATTCAGAAACTCTGTCCATCACCACCCCCCTTTTCCAAAATCGGTTTTATCCACACTATGTGTGGGAGGGTATGCTCAGACGTGAGTCCCTTGCTCATTGCACCATCAGGATTCAAGCAAGCCGGGCCGAAGAAGGCTGTGATGCCAGAAACCGGTCCCCGGAAGCTTGTTTCCTTCCCAGTATAAGAATTGGCTTGGTAGTTTGGTTTGCCCTGTTCCCATCATGCACTGGGACAGGAACAGACTAATTTGCATATAGCCAGGTTCTGAGCTGGGATGGTGCATTGAGCTAAAAAATGGTGATGGATTAAAACCATGATCTCTTGACTTCGTAAGAGTATTCTGCATCATTCAGAAACTCTGTCCATCACCACCCCCCTTTTCCAAAATCGGTTTTATCCACACTATGTGTGGGAGGGTATGCTCAGACGTGAGTCCCTTGCTCATTGCACCATCAGGATTCAATCAAGCCGGGCCGAAGAAGGCTGTGATGCCAGAAACCGGTCCCCGGAAGCTTGTTTCCTTCCCAGTATAAGAATTGGCTTGGTAGTTTGGTTTGCCCTGTTCCCATCATGCACTGGGACAGGAACAGACTAATTTGCATATAGCCAGGTTCTGAGCTGGGATGGTGCATTGAGCTAAAAAACGGTGATGGATTAAAACCATGATCTCTTGACTTGGTAAGAGTATTCTGCATCATTCAGAAACTCTGTCCATCACCACCCCCCTTTTCCAAAATCAGCGTTCTCTTTGACTAGGGCCAAACGGCAACCCTCATCCTCCAGTACCTCTCAGCTGCCTTCAACACTTTCTCCCACAGCACACTAGCCACCAGAATCCACGACGCTGGCATCCGAGGAAAGGCCATTGACTAGACACGCTAATTTCTCACCGTCAGAACGCAGCGAGTCAGACTCCCTCCCTACCTCTCGGAACCAAAAGCCAGATGTGGAGTACCCCAGGGATCCTCCCTCAGCCCCACCCTCTTCAACATCTACATAGCCCCCCTTGCAACCATCGTCAGGAAACATGGGCTCAACATCTTCTCCTATGCCGATGACACCCAGCTCATCCTCTCCCTCACCAAGGAACCCAACATCACCAGGCGCAACCTCCAAGAAGGGATGAAAGCCCTCGTAATTAGGGGTGGGCAGAAGACGCGTAAGGGACTTTTCGCGGAGAGGCACGGAGATTGAACCATCTGCATATTCCCGTCACGCGGCACCTGCCCGCCGCCCGCCTTCCACACGCAATATTAAACATTAAAGCCTAAAATAAGATTTATAAAACTTACCTTATCGTGGGGTCATCTTCCTTGTCCATCCAGCCTTCTTCTTGGAACTGCACATGCGCGGGACCCTGCGCTTGCGCATTCCTCGGCATGTGTATGCCAACTTTATAAGGTGCACGCTATCACCTCCACCTCCACCAAAACAAATCACAATGTGTCAATGATGTACTTCCCATGCACAATTAAAAACATGCGATCCAATACAGACCTAAGAAAGAAATGGTCATATTAGGGGTCCCAAGTGGTTCCTATATGTATGTATATATATATTTCTCCATAAAAAATTATACAATCAACATGCACACCAGACTGGTGAGCACAAGCAGGGCACGGAGAGACTGGGCTGAGAACATGCACACAGCAAATCAGCCACAGCCCGACCAAGACATACCCACGTCAAAATAGAAAGTTCGAGATGGGGTTTAGCTATCCCAACACAGTTTCAAAAGCATTTTTTTGCAATTTTATATAGCGCAAGTTCGACCCAAGGTATAGGAGCGCTTCACATGAGCACGAGTTACATTACACAAGGATACATTCTTTAATGTATTTGTACTACAAAACCTTCTTTAACTGAGTTAGAGGGATTGTCCCAGGGAGATATACAGCAATAAGGACGATGCAGCCGCACATACAACCGGCTGGAGGTTTGGGTGGCAGTGAGGGCGTCCATGACGTAACTCTAAACCCACGATCGACACAAAGATCTCAGTCGAGCTACTAGTGAATGTTGAAAGAGCTATTCTAACCCCCTCCATGAAACCTAGAAGAATGCTTTTTCCATTAGAGATAAGAGTGCATGTTGGACACGGCCTCGTGGCGTGGTCCGACCCCGTCCGCATGGAGGGCCCAGGACGACATCGGCCCTCCATTTCCCTACTATCGACCCCCCGGACACGCACCTTCACGAACCATCGGCGCGGGCAGCCTCCCCGGCCACCTACAGCTCTCCCCCTCCCTGGTACCCCGGCGGAACCTGCTCGCCAACGCTGCCAGCCTGGCCCCCTGACCAGGCCACCCCTTCCGTTCCGACTCCATCTTGGGACCCTCACGCCCCGAACACGTGGCCGCAGCCGTCCCGGGGCCGGCCCCAGCGAAGCCCAGACATTGAGGCACCAGGATCCTCCTAGGTGGTAAAGTGGCCACTCGACCAGATCCCGGAGGAGGGGAGTCTCGATGGGCCTTCCACCGCCCCCGGACGCCTGGTATCGATCGCTCTCCAGGCTCCCTAGGCGCTGGCTCCGCCCCCCTGCTGGGTGTCTGGACACCTTCATCCCGGCCCCCTCTGACCCCCGGGCGCGAGGGTCCGGACATCAAAGCCCTCCAGTCCTATATCTGGGCCAGCCCCGGATCAAGACGGCAGTTGTATCTGGAGTCGAAGCCCTGCTGACCTCGTCGCGGCTGATCCTGATCCTAACTCTTGCACCTGGAACTATCTTCGAGGCCCTGCCGACGCTGTCGCGGCCTGTCCGAGCTGAACCACCTTCGAGGCCCTGCTGACGCTGTCGCGGCCTGTCCAAGCTGAACCACCTTCGAGGCCCTGCTGACGCTGTCGCGGCCTGTCCAAGCTGAACCACCTTCGAGGCCCTGCTGACGCTGTCGCGGCCTGTCCAAGCTGAACTACCTTCGAGGCCCTGCTGACGCTGTCGCGGCCTGTCTAAGCTGAACTATCTTCAAGGCCCTGCGGACACTGTCGCGGCCTGTCCAAGCTGAACCACCTTCGAGGCCCTGCTGACGCTGTCGCGGCCTGACCAAGCTGAACTATCTTCGAGGCCCTGCTGACGCTGTCGCGGCCTGAACCCTTGAACTATCCCCGCACCAGTGGGTGCCAAGACTGTCCCGCTACCCCCTTTCCCCGAGACCACGACATTACGGATCCTTCGATCCTTGCCGCTACCCTGCCAAGAACTTGCTTTGAGTACTTATATAAAGATTCTTGTGAACATCCTTCCTGTGTAGCGTCTATCTGTAAGTAGTGTGATTGCTCTGCTGTTACGATTGTAGGAGAGGAGCCTCGCCAAGGAGGCCTCCCTACGGCGCTCGGCCTATTCCATACAGAGAGGTGGGCCGCGGGGCGGACAGTCAGACACCTTCTGTCTCCCCTGGGGTCGCCTTTCCAACATTGGTGGCAAGCGACGGGATCCGAGCCCACGCAAATCGTACAGCGAGTAACACGTCACTACTGACAGAGACCCACAGCCACGATGACTACTAAGGAAGCCGGAACGACTGCCGAATTCCAGAAAGACCTGTTAGAGGAGTATACCCATAAAGAACTTAAACAATTTTGCAAAGACTTGGGTATCGCTACCACTGGACTAAGCACAAAGGACGATTTTAAAGAAGCGCTGCAAACCTGGGTGGAGACCAGAGAGACCCCACCCCAAACGAACGATGACATTGTCCGAGAAGTACCCGTGAGTACCGTCATAGCCCCCATAGAGGAAAGAACCGCCAACAAGGACCCGGGCCTCTCCCACGAAGATGCCCGGGAGCGAGAGAGGAGTCGGCTCCATGAACTAGAGCTCGCCCGACTCCGGCTGGACGGAGAACTCCAATTAGCAGAAAAGAAAATGGCCCTTGAACAACTGCGATTAGAGGGAGATCTGGAAGAGAGGCGGCGGCAAAGAGAATTGGAAGAAAAAAAACTCGCATACGAACACGAGCGTGGCCTCAAAGAACTCGAAATCAAAGCCAAACTCGAAGAGGCGAGCGCCACGGTAGCCCGGAACCCCCCACCTCCTGCCGACCCAAAGGTCCACATCCCGAAGGATATCGTCAAGGAGTACTACAAGAATGACGATATCCAGCAATGGTTCAAGGCGTACGAAGTTGCCATGACCGCGCACCGCATTCCGCGAAAAGACTGGGGTGCCGGCTTATGGGGGAGGTTCGTCAGCGAAGGAAGAGACACCCTGCTGGAGCTGGCCGACGACGTAATGTCCTCCTATGACCACATGAGGGACGCCCTGCTTGTCCGGTATGGCCTCACCCCCGAGATGTACCGGCAGAGATTCAGAAACTGCAAGAAAATCCCCGGTACCACGTGGGTCGAGTACGTGAACTTTTATAGCAGGGCCCTGGAAGGATGGATAAAGGGCAGCAAAGTGTCCACCTACGAGCAGCTGTTCGACCTCATCGTTTGGGAGCACCTCTCCAACAACTGCTTTGTCGAGCTCAGACAGCATCTACTCGACAGCAAGCTAACCGAGCCCCGGAAACTCGCCGTCGAGGCGGATCGATGGGTGAGCACCCGGGTCCCCCGAACACCGATAGGAGAAACCGGTCAGGGCGGCCGGGGGCACCCCCGCCAGCGGGGAGGCGGAGGAGGACAGAACCAGAGCCGAAGCTTCCCGCCGGCCTCGGGCCGGGGTCCCCCTCCAGGGAACCCCCCGAGTAACACTTCGCCGTCCCTAAAGAGGGACCCCCCAGCACGGCCGGGGCCCCACCCGAACATTACTTGCCACAGATGCCAGCGGACCGGTCACTATGCCAGTGACCCCCTCTGCCCCATGAACCAGCGTCCCGGCACCACGGGGCCTCCGACCCGCCAGTTCGCTGCTGCAGCTCTGGGAGAAGAGGGAGAAGAAGACGTAGAGGTCTACGAGGAAGATCAAATCGAGTATGAACCAGCCGCCATGGCCCTAGCCTGCCTGGGCAATAGAGACCTGGTACCCCAGGCCCCGCTACCGAGCAACACTCGAAAATACCGTCAGTGGGTCCACATCAATGGACGACGGACCGAAGCCCTCCGAGACACGGGAGCCAGTGTGACGGCCGTCCGCTGCCACTTGGTGACCCCCGAACAGATCATCACGAACGTACGCTGCCCCGTGAGGGCCGCCGACAACTCAGAAACTCTATGCCAGTTGGCCCAAATTCCCTTCGAATGGGGGGGAGTGTCGGGCACCCTCAAGGTGACCGTCCGGGACGACGCCCCCGTGGACTGCATCCTTGGGAACGACCTCGAGAGCTCTCCCTGGGCCCAAGTCGAGCGGAGAGAGCACCTAGGAATGATGGGATTACCAGAGTGGGTCTGTGCGACGACCCGATCTATGGCAGCCCGAGCCCCGGCAGCGACCGAGGCCGCCCCGACCGAGGAGCCGGAGTGGCCCGAGCCACCCCCCTCTGCCATCCCCGAAGAATGCGACTCCGAGACCAGGCCCTCGGAGCCCGGAAACCACCACGAGCTCAGCGACATCCCCGAACTAGCCCAATGGCGCCAAGAGGGTGGTCCCACCCGAGAACAGTTTCGGCAGGAACAGAAGACCTGCCCTTCCCTCGAGGGGACCCGCCAACAAGCCGCTTCCCAAGCTACCGGGGACACCTCCGGGTCCCACTGGGTCTACTGGGACCACGACCTCCTATATGGTGAACAGAAAATTGCCGAGCTGGGGGCCAGCCGAGTGCTAGTGGTTCCCCTGCGATTCAGAGACTTCCTTTTGAACCTGGCGCACGATGTGCCCCTCGCAGGGCACCTGGGGCAGGACAAAACTTACAGCCGCCTGGTGACCCATTTCTACTGGCCCAAAATGCGCACTGATGTACATAACCACTGCCGCACCTGCCCGACATGCCAAGCCAGCGGAAAGAGCGGGGGGAAGGTGAAGGCCCCGCTCCAACCTTTTCCAGTAGTGACCACCCCCTTCGAGCGAGTGGGAATAGACATTGTGGGGCCCCTGGACCCTCAAACCTCGCAAGGGCATCGCTTCATACTTGTCCTGGTGGACCACGCCACCCGCTATCCTGAGGCCATCCCCCTCAGAACCATCACCGCTCCCGTGGTGGGGCGAGCCTTGATGGGGATCTTCTCCCGGGTAGGATTCCCCCGGGAGGTCGTGAGCGATCGGGGCACGAACTTTATATCTAAATATATGCGGTCCCTGTGGCAACAGTGCGGGGTCACATACAAGTTCACCACCCCGTATCATCCCCAAGGGAATGGACTTGTGGAGCGGTTCAACCGGACACTCAAGGGAATGATACAAGGCCTAGAAGAGCCACTACGACGCAGATGGGATGTCCTGCTGCCCTGCCTCCTGTTTGCCTATCGGGAGGTACCACAGAAATCCCTGGGGTTCAGCCCCTTTGAACTCTTGTACGGACACCCTGTCCGAGGTCCGCTCAGCCTGGTCAAAGAGGGCTGGGAAACTACCGTCCAAGGCGCACCACCGGATGTCTACCGGTACCTCCTGACCCTCCGAAACCAGACTCGGAAGTTCCCGGCCCTTGCAGAGGCCAACCTGGAGGCCAGTCAGGAGGACATGAAACGCTGGTACGACCAGCACTCCTCCTCCATCGAGTTCGAGCCGGGCCAGCGGGTCTGGGTCATGTCCCCGGTCGAACCCTGTGCCCTCCAGGACAAATGGTCGGGGCCCTTCAAGGTGATCGAGCGCAAGAGACCCGTCACTTACCTCGTGGATATGGAGTCTCCCCGGAACCCCCTCCGGGTTCTGCACGCCAACCGGCTCAAACCTCATTTTGCCCGCACAGAACTGAGCCTGCTACTCGCTACCGACGATGGGACCGAAGACGACTCCGAGCCCTTGCCCGACCTCCTAAAGTGCACTGAGAAGGACGGCTCCGTCGAAGGAATCTCTCTCTCCCCCGACCTGACCCCCGCACAGCGCCGAGACTGTCAAGAACTGTTGGGACAATTCACAGATCTGTTCTCCCTCACCCCCGGGGTTACCCAATGGTGTGTCCACGATGTCGACACCGGGGACAGTCAGCCAGTACGACACCGGGCCTACCGGGTCCCCGACCGAGTTCGGGCCTGCATCCAGACGGAAGTCACCAAGATGTTGGCCCTGGGGGTAGTCGAACCCTCCGACAGTCCCTGGGCCAGCCCAGTGGTAATGGTCCCCAAGGCCGCCGCACCTGGCACCTCGCCAGAACTCCGGTTTTGCGTCGACTACCGGGGGCTGAATGCTGTTACGAGAACCGACGCACATCCCATCCCCCGGGCCGATGAACTGATCGACCGCCTGGGGGCCACCAAGTACCTCAGTACCTTCGACCTCACCGCCGGGTATTGGCAGATCGGCCTCACCCCTGGCGCCCAGGAGCGCTCCGCCTTCTCCACACCCGACGGCCACTTCCAGTTCAAGGTGATGCCCTTCGGCATGAAAAACGCCCCGGCCACCTTCCAGAGACTAGTAAACAAAGAACTGGCGGGGCTGGAAGAGTTCAGTGCCGCCTACCTAGACGACATTGCGGTCTACAGCCTCCACTGGGCTGAGCACCTGAAACACCTCTGGGAAGTCCTGACAGCCCTCCGCCGGGCCGGGTTAACGGTGAAGGCCAGCAAATGCCAGATAGGCCAAGGGTCCGTGACCTATCTGGGACACCAAGTGGGGAGCGGCCAAGTAGCTCCCCTCCAACCCAAGATCGACGCCATCCTAGCCTGGGAACCCCCGGTCAACCAGACCGCCGTCCGAGCCTTCCTGGGGCTCACGGGGTACTATCGGCGTTTCATCAAGAACTATGGGAGCATTGTGGGGCCCCTCACGGAACTGACCTCGAAGAACCGGCCACAAAAAGTGCAGTGGACACCCGCGTGTCAGGTGGCCTTCGAGACCTTGAAAGCAGCCATGTGTACCGCTCCTGTGCTCCAGGCCCCCGACTACAGCCGAGAGTTTGTGGTCCAGACCGACGCCTCGGAACACGGCATCGGGGCGGTCCTATCGCAAATGGACTCCGCGGGAACTGACCATCCTGTGGCCTTCATCAGCCGGCGGCTGCTGGCCCGAGAACAGCGATGGAGCACCATCGAGAGAGAAGCCTTCGCTGTCGTGTGGGCCCTCAAGAAACTCAGGCCCTACCTCTTCGGCACCCACTTCCGGGTGCAGACTGACCACCGGCCCCTAAGGTGGCTGATGCACATGCGGGGCGAAAATCCCAAACTGCTGCGATGGTCCATCTCCCTCCAAGGCATGGATTTCACTGTGGAGCATCGCCCTGGCAGTGACCACGCCAACGCTGATGGCCTGTCCCGGTTTTTCCGCCTCGACGAAGAGAGCCCCCAGGAAGATGGGTGACTCTCCCCGCCTTCAGCTGGAGGGGACGTGTGTTGGACACGGCCTCGTGGCGTGGTCCGACCCCGTCCGCATGGAGGGCCCAGGACGACATCGGCCCTCCATTTCCCTACTATCGACCCCCCGGACACGTACCTTCACGAACCATCGGCGCGGGCAGCCTCCCCGGCCACCTACAGCTCTCCCCCTCCCTGGTACCCCGGTGGAACCTGCTCGCCAATGCTGCCAGCCTGGCCCCCTGACCAGGCCACCCCTTCCGGCCCGACTCCATCTTGGGAACCTCACGCCCCGAACACGTGGCCGCAGCCGTCCCGGGGCCGGCCCCAGCGAAGCCCAGACATTGAGGCACCAGGATCCTCCTAGGTGGTAAAGTGGCCACTCGACCAGATCCCGGAGGAGGGGAGTCTCGATGGGCCTTCCACCGCCCCCGGACGCCTGGTATCGATCGCTCTCCAGGCTCCCTAGGCGCTGGCTCCGCCCCCCTGCTGGGTGTCTGGACACCTTCATCCCGGCCCCCTCTGACCCCCGGGCGCGAGGGTCCGGACATCAAAGCCCTCCAGTCCTATATCTGGGCCAGCCCCGGATCAAGACGGCAGTTGTATCTGGAGTCGAAGCCCTGCTGACCTCGTCGCGGCTGATCCTGATCCTAACTCTTGCACCTGGAACTATCTTCGAGGCCCTGCCGACGCTGTCGCGGCCTGTCCGAGCTGAACCACCTTCGAGACCCTGCTGACGCTGTCGCGGCCTGTCCAAGCTGAACCACCTTCGAGGCCCTGCTGACGCTGTCACGGCCTGTCCAAGCTGAACCACCTTCGAGGCCCTGATGACGCTGTCGCGGCCTGTCCAAGCTGAACTACCTTCGAGGCCCTGCTGACGCTGTCGCGGCCTGTCTAAGCTGAACTATCTTCGAGGCCCTGCGGACACTGTCGCGGCCTGTCCAAGCTGAACCACCTTCGAGGCCCTGCTGACGCTGTCGTGGCCTGACCAAGCTGAACTATCTTCGAGGCCCTGCTGACGCTGTCGCGGCCTGAACCCTTGAACTATCCCCGCACCAGTGGGTGCCAAGACTGTCCCGCTACCCCCTTTCCCCGAGACCACGACATTACGGATCCCTCGATCCTTGCCGCTACCCTGCCAAGATCTTGCTTTGAGTACTTATATAAAGATTCTTGTGAACATCCTTCCTGTGTAGCGTCTATCTGTAAGTAGTGTGATTGCTCTGCTGTTACGATTGTAGGAGAGGAGCCTCGCCAAGGAGGCCTCCCTACGGCGCTCGGCCTATTCCATACAGAGAGGTGGGCCGCGGGGCGGACAGTCAGACACCTTCTGTCTCCCCTGGGGTCGCCTTTCCAACAGTGCACAATTGAGGGGGCAGGCTTTACATAGCCCAGTCCACCGAGATTAACTATCCTATTTGAACAGAGGTCACAAAATAAACCCTATCCCGGCAGAAGAAGTGGAATATATATGTATGTACGTTGTCCCAGATTGTTTTTTAATTAGTCCACTCTTTTTGAAAAAATGAGCAGGACTGTACACACTGAGAGTGAAAGGGAAAGTGTGAAACTGTCATGCTTCTCCTTGAAACAACATGTTTCAAAAGATAACAAAATAAAAAAAAGACAAGAGCGGTGGTGAGACAAGCATATAACACAGTTAAAGTTAAAAAAAAACGTAAATTACGGAGCAAACATTTAAATATCAAGTAGAAAGACAGGCGGGAGATGGTGGGGGGATGGCACCGAACAGGGAGATTAATTGAATTGCAATGGCGCGAGGTGGTTGGGAGAATCTAACTAAATGTGCAGAAGTGAACTGATCCGTGTAGCATGGTCAGTCTCCATGGCAGGAACATAACAGCCAAAAGGAAGGACAAATGAAAGTCCTTTACCAAAGATACTAGAGGAATTTTGAAAGGTGTTGTAAGGCTATTTCTTCTCTTCTTTCTTTATTTATGTATTTATTTTAGGTTTTTATAGAGCGCGTAGTCACCCAACGGGTATCCCAGCGCTGAACCTCGTGGTCCTGAAGGAAGGAAGTGCGGGAGAGAGGGTGAATTAAGGGAAAAGGAGGGTTTTAAGCGATTTCCTGAAGCGCAGGAGGTTGGGTTCTGATCTGAGTTTCAAGGGGAGCGCGTTCCATTGTTGCGCTGTGTGGACCGAGAAGCGGCGGCCTCCTGTGCGGGCCTTTTTCACCCTGGGGACCACAATAAGGTTTTCATGGTCCGATCGAAGCGCTCTGGTAGGTTTGTAGGGTGTGATCCAGTTGCTTAGGATTGGTGGACCTACGTTGTGCAGTACTTTGTGAGCCAGGCACAGGGCCTTGAATATGACTCTTTCCCTGATCGGTAACCAGTGTAGTTTTTTCAGTGCGGGTTTGGCTGAAGTTCTGGCTGGGGTATTCGTGAGCAGCCGGGCAGCGGCATTCTGGGTTTTCTGTAATATTTGGAGAGTGGCTTCCGGGGCTCCTAAGTAAATGGCGTTGCTGTAGTCCAGCCTGGACACAACTAGACCTTGGATCAGTAGTAGCCGGGACTGGAAAGGGAGTAGGGAAAGCACCTTTCTGCATGATCTAAGTAGGCCGTAGCAAGTGCCCGCCGTTTTCCTTGCCTGCGTTCTAAAGGTGAGATCTTTCTCTAACCATACTCCCAAACTCTTAACTTCCATCTTAGGGGCAGGGGGTTCACCCATACAGATAGGCCAGATGTTTGGTGGAAGATTCTGTGTTTTACGCCCTAGGAGAAGAATCTCCGTGTTTGACCCATTTAATTTCAGGTCGGAGTCGCTCATCCATTGATGGATATTGGAGAGGCAGTCATGGGGAGATTGGAAGGCTCTAGCTTGGGGTGAGATAGAGTTACCACCAGCTGAGTGTCGTCAGCATAACTGACGATGGTGACTCCAAAGGGGGAGACCAACTCCTCCAGTGGGGCCATATACACGTTAAACAACGTGGGGCTTAATGAAGAGCCCTGTGGCACACCACACCGGAGGGGGATGGAGGAGGAGCGACTTTCACCTTCCCAGACTTGGAAAGAGCGTTGGTGAAGAAAGGACGCGAGCCATTTCAGTGCTGTGTCTTTCACTCCGATGTTTTCTAGGCGTTGGGTTAGGACCTGGTGGCTGACAGTGTCGAAGGCCGCGCTCAGATCCAGGAGGACCACTGCCACTGATCCTCCTGAATCGAGAATTTCTCTGGTCTTCTCCACTGCCGCGAGGAGCGCGGTGTCAGTGCCCTGGCCTGGTCGAAAACCCGTCTGAGAGTTCTTGAGGAGACGGTTGGATTCCAGGAAATGAGACAGCTTTTTATTTACAAGTTTCTCTGCGACCTTGCCTATCCAGGGGAGGAGAGAGATAGGTCTATAGTTAGAGAGGTTCTCTGGGTCTAGTGATGGTTTCTTAAGAAGCCCTTTCACGGCCGCCTCCTTCCAACTCATAGGGACTTCGCCTTGGGCTAAAGAGGTGTTAATAAGGGCGGTCAGCGGGGGCACAATGGAATGGGCGATGTCTTTGAGAAATCTTATGGGTACTCGGTCGCTGGGGGCGCCACTCTTGATTGACGTAAAGGATACTGCGACTTCCTCTATGGAAACCGGGTCAAGTAGCGCTAGCTGGGGTGTATCGGGTTTCGCGAGGGAATTCCTCTGTGGGGGTTGTAGATCCTTAGTGTTCCCAGAGGTGTCAGGTTTAGCAGCAGGGAGAGAGACCAGGATTTTTTAAATTTTTTCGTCAAAGAAGGTAGCTAGATTGACGCATTTTTCTTCTGCTGCTTTGGGGTCCATAGGTTTTTGAGGGGGGTCAGGGACATGGAGGAGCTCTTTAAGGATAAGGAAGGTCTCCTTGGCTGAGCAGGAGGAGTTCTTTATTTTATCCTCATAGAAGGCCCTTTTGGCGTTATGAAGTGCTAGTTTGTATGCTTTCAGGGATAGCTGATAAGCATCTTTCTCCTTCGCAGACTTGTCTTTCCTCCAGATACGTTCTGTCCTTTTGCACTCCTTCCTTAGTGCGTTCAGAAGAGGTGTGTACCATGGGGCTGGATTGATCCTTTTGATGTGTTTAAGGGTGCTGGTTGGCGGGACAAGACTGTCTAGGGAGTGGGTGAGCCAGCCGTTAAATTCTCTATCCGCCGTGTTGGGATCCGAGGAGAGAGGTGCGGTGGATTCTCTTAACTTCGCTTCCCACTCCTCTGGTATCAGCTTGTGCCACCGTCTCCCGAGTGTCCTGGTTTTGTGTTTTAGAGCCGGGGTGGTTTGGAGGTCCCAGTACATGGGGACCAGTAGGTGGTCTGTCCATGGGAGGGGGGTTGGGTCTTGGGTTTTGAAGGTCCTGATGTTAGTGAAAATCGGGTCCAAGAGCTGGCCCTTCTCATGGGTGGCTTTTGAGTTCAGGAGATGAAGATCGACTGATGTAAGATCTTCTAGTAAGTTTGCTGCGGTATTATCCGCAGGGTCCAGGAAATGCAGATTAAGATCCCCTAGGAGTAGGAAATTGGATGCAGTGATTGTTTTTAGTATGACATGATCCATTAAAGTGCCAGCGAATTCCCCTAGCGGGCCTGGCGGTCGGTACACTAGTAGTCCCGACAGCGAGACTGTTGGCGAGATCTGGAAAGTGAAGTTGCAGTTTTCACAGTCTTGGACATTTCCCTTTTCAATTCTGCACGTGATAAGGTCTTTGTAGAGTATGGCTAGCCCGCCGCCTCTGCCAACCGGTCTGTTCAGAGAGCAAATTTGGTAACCTGGTGGAACTGCATTAACCATGTCAGAGTCACTATTTGCTGTCATCCATGTCTCTGTCAAAAACAGTACTTCCAGCCTGGAATTCTGGACGAGGAGATTTATTTCATGGGCATGTTTTACAAGGGATCTGCAGTTCAGAAGGCCGAATCGAAGTGCGTGGCCGCGTTCCGTTTCCTCTGCCGGATTGCAGAGGGTGCAGCCCGTGAAAGGGGTGTCTTCCTTGAGGATGTACTTACACTGAGGATGTTTATTCGTGCACCAAACTCGAAGCGTATCTTGGGTATAGGTTATGCGCTTATGTGAGTCGGGCATAGTGTCTGGGTCTAAGGCCGTTTGGGCCCGGACGGGCCCAGACGGGCTTGCCTTAGGCGCGCCTTCGGCGCGCTGATGGCGCGCCCGCTGCGCCCGTCCGCTGCGCGTACGGTGTGGGCACATATTTTTGTGGGGCGAAAAGGGCGGGAGGGGGCGTGGCCTCCAAGGGGGCGTGGCCTCCAAGGGGGCGTGGCCAATCGTCACACCGGCAATGGCGCTTCGTTAGTTTTTGGCGTTCGTGGGGCCAGGTGAGTCCAACTTTAAAATCAGCGGGTGCTCAAGTGACACAGTATTACAAATATACACAATTTTAAAAATGAGAAGCCTATCTCCCGGCTTTCCGCCTCAGGAGTTTGCGAGTGTTCTGGCAGGCGGCGCTTGCAGTCAGCGCTTAAATACCTGAAGGGCGGGAGGGGGCGTGGCCTCCAAGGGGGCGTGGCCAATCGTCACGCCGGCAATGGCGCTTCGTTAGTTTTTGGCGTTCGTGGGGCCAGGTGAGTCCAACTTTAAAATCAGCGGGTGCTCAAGTGACACAGTATTACAAATATACACAATTTTAAAAATGAGAAGCCTATCTCCCGGCTTTCCGCCTCAGGAGTTTGCGAGTGTTCTGGCAGGCGGCGCTTGCAGTCAGCGCTTAAATACCTGAAGGGCGGGAGGGGGCGTGGCCTCCAAGGGGGCGTGGCCAATCGTCACGCCGGCAATGGCGCTTCGTTAGTTTTTGGCGTTCGTGGGGCCAGGTGAGTCCAACTTTAAAATCAGCGGGTGCTCAAGTGACACAGTATTACAGATATACACAATTTTAAAAATGAGAAGCCTATCTCCCGGCTTTCCGCCTCAGGAGTTTGCGAGTGTTCTGGCAGGCGGCGCTTGCAGTCAGCGCTTAAATACCTGAAGGGCGGGAGGGGGCGTGGCCTCCAAGGGGGCATGGCCAATCGTCACGCCGGCAATGGCGCTTCGTTAGTTTTTGGCGTTCGTGGGGCCAGGTGAGTCCAACTTTAAAATCAGCGGGTGCTCAAGTGACACAGTATTACAAATATACACAATTTTAAAAATGAGAAGCCTATCTCCCGGCTTTCCGCCTCAGGAGTTTGCGAGTGTTCTGGCCACCAATACTCTCCCTTCTGTTCAGCCTGAAAGACTGGAGAATGTTGTATGATGTCACGGAATGTTGGTATGTGGGCTTGATGAGAGTGGCAGTTGAAGATGAGAGGCTGAGCATAAGGAGGCGGCTTCTGGTGGGGCTGCTATTATAGCTATCACTAGTATTTACCAGCTTACTACAATTTACCATCTTTCTGCTTACCTGAACTGGATTTAATAAAGTACATCTTGGAACCTACCACCTTGTCTTCGATTTGGACTGCCTCACTTAGTACAAAAGACAGGCCAAGGAAAAAATGAAAATGATGGCCATGGTGAAAGCTCACAGAAGTAGACACAGTATGTCGAGAGAGAGCGCATGCAGGCTGCCTAGGCTTGACCTAAAAGCATAGAAAAGGCAGAGCCCACAGTTGGGTACTCGTCTGGCAGCTAATTAGAAGTCTTACAATAGTTTGAAATCATTTGGCATTGTTGCTATTTCATATAAGGCAACTGGGTTTTGGGCAGATTATTACTCCTTTCCATGACATTTGTATAACCCTCAAGGAGCCCATTTATTTATTTATTTAGAAAGGTTTTATATAGCGCTGGCTACACCCATGGGTATCAGAGCGCTTTACATAAGTATGAAGATAATACAGTCGAAAAGTATCCGAAGAAATACACATTGTAAAGTAAAAAATACAGTAATAAAGTGCGGTGTTAAGATAAGATCAGTATAGGGAACAAAGTAAACATAAGATTTTCCGTTGGTAAATAAGTGACGGAGGGAATTGATTGAAGGAAAAGATATAGTGCGTATATACAATTATTTACAGCAAAGAGGATTAACTACTTGGTTAGTGTATATAGGGAGCAGGTTTGATGTGCGTGGAGTGGTGAAGGAGTGGAGGGAAGGGGTCAGGGAGAAGGGGAGAAAGGGTAGGGGAGAGGGGGAAGAATAGTCGGGGGAGAGGCGGGTGGTGGATAGGTGGTAGGGAGAGGGAGGAGTAGACAAGAAGGGAGAAGATTTAAGGGCCCCAATATTTGTTAAGCAGGTAGAGTTTGAGGTCTTTTTTGAAGCTGAAGTAAGAGGGGTTGCAGCGTAAATCAATAGGGAGGGTGTTCCATATGTTGGGAGCATTAACTGAGAAGGAACGAGATTGAGAGGTTTTCTTTTTTTACAGAGGGGGGACGAGGAGGAATGTGTTGGTGCTTCTCAACTGTAGGGAGCAGCCTGCTATTTTGAGTTTGCTTGAGAGGTAGATCAGGGACTTAAGGTGAAGGGCTTTGTGTGTAATGCAGGCAGTTTTGTAGGCTGATCTGCCTTCGAGATGAAGCCATTTAAGGACTTTAAGGGCAGGAGAGATGTGGTTGAAACGTCTAGTGTCCGTTATAAGTCTGGCCTCCAGGTTGATTATGGTTTTGAGGGGGGCAAGGTGGACTTTGGGGGTTCCAAAAAGGATAGCGTTGCTGTAGTCAATTTTCGAGAGGACTAGGGATTGGACTACTGCTTTGAAATGTTCATCTGGGATGAATGGTTTAATTTTTTGGAGCTGGCGGAGTGTGCAGAGTGCTTCTTTAGCCGAGTTTTTTATATGAGAATTGAGAGTAAGCTTATTGTCAAAGGTTATGCCCAGAGTGTTAACTGTTTTGGATAAGGAGAGTGGGCAATTGAGGGCATTGAGGTCAGAGATCCATGATTGGGTAGGGAGTGAGTTGTTTTCAGGGGAGAGAATAATAATTTCAGTTTTATTAGGGTTGAGTTTGAGATGGTTGGAGTGGAACCAGGATTGGATCAAAATCAAGGTGTTATTTAGGTGCAGGACATCAGAATGGGATTTAATTTTGCAGTATAGTAAATGTCATTGGCGTATAGGTGGTAGTTAATTCCAGCTTGTTTTAGTATGGCAGTGAGGTGTTCCATAAAGAGGTTGAAAAGTGCTGGAGAGAGAATTGAACCTTGGGGAACACCAAGAGAGACTTGAGAAGGGTTTGAGAGACAATTTTGGATTTTGACTTGTTGAGTTCTATGTTGAAAATAGAAGTGAACCAGTTAAGGACAGGGCCATTAACCCGTTGGCTGCTGCTGTCGGCCAACGGCCGTCGCGTGCACTACCTCGGTAGTGCTGTGCATGTCCGTTGGCCGACGCGGCCCCGCCCGCTCAATAGAACGATCGGACTGGTGCGGAACGTTCAGAGCAGCCAACGGGTTAAGGCCAAACCGACATTTGAGTGTGTTAAGTAGGGTTGTGTGGTTGACAGTGTCATATGCGGCAGAGAGGTCGAGGAGAAGGAGTAGGGCGGACTCACCCTTATCCAGGGCGTGGTGGATGTCATCAACTATTTTTAGCAATGCGGTATCAGTGCTATAGCCTTTACGGAAGCTGGATTGTAGAGAGTCAAGAAGGTTGAAAGTATCAATGTGTTTGTCCAGTTGAGTAGGGCACATTTTTTAAGGGCTTTGGAGAAGAGGGGTAGGTTGGAGATAGGGTGGAGGTTGTTAGGATCGTCAGGATCAGCTTTAGGGTTTTTGAGAATGGGGGTGATTTGATCAAGTTGAAGGGAGACGGGGACACACCCCAAGGTAAGGGAGGAGTTGAAGATATTGGTCCAGTATGGGACAATGACATGTTTAAGATCTTGGACAAGGTTAGAAGGGAGAGGGTCTTTTGTGTGAGAAGACGGTTTTAGTTTAGACAAGATATTAGAGACTTCAAGTTCGGAGACAGGGAGGAAATTATGCCACTAGGCTTTGTTTTTAAGTTGTTGGTGGGCGGGGTTGGTTTCAGGTGTGATTGCGGCCGGAAGGAGTGGGGATGAAACAGGGGGCAGGGTGGCTAAGGCGGGGAGTACAGGGGTGGGGTCTGAGGTATTCTGTCGGTTGGGAGGGGTCTGAATTTGAGCGAAAGATTGATCAATCTTGGCAATTTTTTCAGAGAAGTAGTTGGCGATTTCTTCACATTTGATAGTGGAGGCCGTAAGCTTAAGGGGGTAGCAGGGGTTGGTTTTCCAACATGGGTTGCGTCCAATACTGCTCTGTCTTCACATTAATATGTTCTCATATTTCCACTTGTATTTGGAGTGACCACTGCTACCTTTGTATATGTCCCTTAGCTGCCGCCCAGAGAACTGTTTTGCAGTCCCTAATTGCTTCATGGTTGGACTACTGCAACCTACTGTACTTGTTTATCTCTAAGGCTCTCATGAACAGAGTGCAAATAGTGCAAAACACTGCTGCTATGCAACATCATACTTCTGTCTCCGCTCACCTGCGTGAGTTTCATTGGTTACCCATTGAAAAATAGATTCCGTTTAAGGCACTGTGTATTATGTATAAAGCAATGGCCCAGAAGGCTCCTGATCTCATCAACAAGCTAGTTTCCCATTACGCTCCCAAGTGTGATTTAAGCTTGTGTAATCATATAATCTGAGCCTGGCAGTTATTACTCGGGTGAAGCTGGTTAGGCAAGGAGGACGTTCTTTTAGATATCTTGGCCCTAAGCTCTGCAATCTGTTTCCCCTGGAGTTCAGACTGCCACTTCCCTTGAGGTTTTTAATAAGAAGCTCATGACTTGGCTTTCATATCCTTTGTGGGTGCCTCTAGCCTTTCTGGTTTAGTGCTGGGAAGCCCAAGGGGCAGCCATGAGTGATACAAATTTAATAATCCTAATAATAATACTAGTAATAATAATAATAATAATAATAATATATTATTAATAATAATAATGATAATGACCCCCTGGGGACACAACCGAGCAGTGAAGGTCCACCAAGAAGTTGTTTTAATCCAGAAACTCCCTTCTTTTTGGACTCTGCACCTTCATCTACACTTGAAGTTCATATAGGCAGTATCCAGCCAAAGAGCTAATCTTCAATGGAGTTGCAGCCCATGCTTACCACATTGGTGTGGCATGAGGTAGAACTCCAAGATGAAGCATGCCACCTAAGAGTGGGTGAGGGATCTCATCTTAAGCAGATTCCTGTTTTATGTAGCAGTTGAGACACTTCTTTATCCTTCAGTTCAGCAACATTTCTTGCTACTGGTAGGGACCAGAGTACTTGTTGTCATTCAGTTTTAATTTTTTCACGTACACCAGAAGGAGGAGTAGTGTTCAGAGGTGTACTCTAATCTCTTCCTGGTGATGAAACAAGTTGGTTATTTCTACCCCATCATCAATTTAATAATAATAATCCACATTTGTAAAGCGCAAACAACCACCTGTAAGGGTCTCCTGGCGCTGGGGGCCATTGGGAAGATTAAGCAAGCTATTGCCCAGAGTCACATGGTGCTGGACTAATCTGCCGCTGGCACTGGGGATCGAACCATGATCCCCAGATTCCAGCGTCAGTCGCCCTGGCCGTGGTGCCACACCTCTCCCCTATTTGAATGATGTGAACTAGTTCATTGGGAATGGTTTGTCCTGAATGGCATTTGTTCAGTAGTTCAAACCAATAATAAATCTGGGCAACTTAATGCTTCAGATTGATCTGGAGGAGGCCTACTTCTACGACATCAGAGTTTCTTGAAGATTACCAGTAAATTATCTGGGCAATGTCAATGCTTGTTTCATTGGCATTGATTTCTTTAAGTGCACTATAGCATGTTGTTTCTAATGTCAGAACTCCTTCCAGAGGGCCATGGGGCATACGAGGGCTACTGAGCCCAGCTGTGTTGGTTGAGGTCTCTTACTCCTGATGTCCCGGGGGCCAACCTACTATGGATCTTAGTCTAGTAGACCAAGTACCACATCTGCACTTGACTCTCAGGTGTAGCTGTGGTTGAACTATCAAGGCTACCTCGGAGGGGGATGTAGATATAGGCGAGTGAACACGACTCATAACTGAAAATGCAAACAGTGAGAACAATACATCAATATTCAACCAAACATTCAGATGCAACAACAGAATCCCCAGTGAGGTCAGGACTCTAGTAGTTGTCAGGCAAATCCCTGTCCCATACTACTTCAGGTAACGTGTTCAGGGTTATTCCCCATTCACTGGTGGTCACCTCAGGGAATGTAAACTATCAGGCCATACTCAAGAGTTCCTTTCTAACTATTCAGGATTCCAGTCAAAAGTGTGGCACAGCAGCATCAGCAGTGAATTCCCGGGACTCTCTGGCAGTGTTGTGGAAAAGTAAATTTTGCCATGTTCTGTGTCCCTACGCCTCATCCATCATATGTTATGTGTGCATGACCAATATGCATATGTTATTCCCCATGTCCGATTAATGACGCAATTCCAGTTGTGTCCACCTCTGGTATGTCATTTTCCAGTCCTCGTGAATACTACGAATATCAGGCCTATGTAAAGTAATGTTGCCACGTTTCCCAGTGTGCGCGTTATTCCATTATAAAGTCCCCGTTTCCAGGCCTCAAAAGGGCCCGGACCACAGATTCAGCTCCTGTCTCCTGAAGCCTCGTTAAGGAGCGGTACAGCCCCCACCTGTATCCTCGACCCTTCACTTACTTCCTGCCTCGCAGTGCCCGGTGCAGCTTGGCTCTGCCTCTGAGTCTGCCAAGAGTATGTTATGATTCCAGCTATCAGTTCAGTCCTCCTTCTCTGCATTCCTAAGCTACTGAACTGCATCAATAGTTTCCGTCATTGTCTAGCCTTCTCGTCTCCATGTTAGAGAAATACTGCATTTACTGGTCATTTAATATTCTTCATCACGCACTACATGTAGAATAATGCATGGTCCAGTCTTAGAATCAAGTTAGCTTTTCCCCTCATGACTTCTAGTTTATATCAACATGTTCTCTAAACATCAGATACCAGATAGGGTTTAGGTACATGTCGCTCCGACCCTCCAGACTCTAGTCTCTGCTCCTAGCACAGAGTTCTTAGCCCCCAGCTTCTCCTAGTAATACGTCATTGCCAGTTTACGCGCACCATTAGGTTAGAGGTCCCGGCTCCTTAGGTAGCCCCCTCCAATGTTTCCGCCCATTCATGACATATTCTGTTACGTTTGCATCACATGTCTATGTATACTCCCAGTTACACCTCTTTTCACTGTTATCTTTCGCGACTGCTACGCGTCACGCCTTCTGCTCCACCCACTGCTACGCCTACTGCAATGTAATACTATGTGTTTGCGCTATGTATATAAGTTGATGTATTGTTATTAAAAGTTAGCGCGCTCATCCCAGATCAAGCCCCGGCAGCTGCTGGGCCCCAGTTGTCCTGCTGGGCCCTGTCACTCTGTTCCTATGCAGGTTGTCCTGATCCTGTCCTTATGCTGTAATAAACCTGCAGAAACTCCTACTACCTCGAATCTTGACTCTTATTTATTGAGCTATCTGTTATACTATATGCTTAGTCAAAAATAGGGTATTATTTATTTATTTACCACATAATGGCGCCCGAATAGGGACTTGCCCTTTCCCCACGCGTCGGTGAAGCCACGCCGACCCCCTGACCCTCTGCAGCCGTGACGGAACCATACCGGCCACGTGCAGATATTTCTGCTTCAAGTATCCCTCAGGCCCACGGAGGAGACGGAGGAGGCGGTCCAGCATCCAAACGAGACGGTGGAGGAACGCGGCGAGTCCCGACCAGAGCCCAAGCCGAGAGTCCAAGGTCCGAGGTATCCGGAGGCCCACCCGTAACTGAAGTCCGAAGTCCGAAGTCCGTCGTCGTAGCAGTCCAGTCCCGTCCGAGGCTTTCCGTTCCGTGCTGCCCGGTGAGTACCATTGCTGGGGTAGTATCTAGACAGGACCAATCTAAATTGACTCCTGGTCCGTGGGTTGGTGGTGCCCAGACTCACAAACGAAGTGTTCACCTAGGTGGATACGGGTCTTGATGCGTCCCTTTATGGGACCGGTATGTTCCGTACTGTCATAGCAGTGCATCCAGTAACTCTAGTCTGTTCCGTTCTCGAGAAATTCTGTTCTGTTTCTGTTCTCAGTATTCCAGGTAATATTCTGTTCGACCTGTCATTTATAATGTTGTTCAATGTATTTCCAATGTCGTGGTATGCCTGAATTGTTTTCCCAATTGTTATTGTTTTTCGTGTATTGTATTGTGTTCCGATTCAAGTTTACAATGCCGCTCTTTTCCAAGTTACGTCAGTTAAAAACTAGAAAGGGTCTGCTGGAAGCAGCAGTTCCTGTTCCGCCTAGGGATAGTCCAGGTCACTTTATGTATCAGAAACATGGCATAAGCGCCATATTATATCTAGATTTATGGGTAGAGTATACCAAACAGTTAGAAGAAAAGTATAGATGGCCTGTATCAGGTACATGGGATGCCGAGTGCATCATGCGAGTAGAAGAAGCATTATGGAAAAAGAAAGCCAGACAGTCACAGAAAGATGCCATCGAGTTATGGCGTAAAGAAGCTCATAGAAGAACGGAAAAGGAAGTCAGAAAGTCAGAGTTAAGTAGAGAATCCCAAGAACGAGCCCAAGAAAGAGAATTAATCGAGATAGGTGAACGAGTCAAAGCCGAACAGTCAGACAGACAGAGGCATGCCCTTATTAAGGGTATGTATCCTCTGCTTGCCGAAGGCTTGCCAAAAGCAACCCCAGAGGCATCCAGTAATTTCCCGCCACCATTAGTTCCGACCAAGCTACGTCACAAACCGACCGCAGCTGATATTTTTATTTCGTCCTATTTGGACGACACAGTCCCAGAATATGCGAATCCTGTTCGCGCTCCGCCAGTCCCTGCAAATCAGGCACTTCCCGCTCCTCCAGACACCGGAGTACCTGTTACGGTACCCCCGGTCCAGCCTACAGTTCCATTTCCCACTCTGCCAGGACGTAGAGCCTCAGTAGACGACTCCAGTCTAGGGGCCGCAGGAGGAGCTACTCCTCAAACCCCGCCGCCACACAAGCGTTTATCAGCACTCGAATTACATGCTCAAGCATCACAGCGTACTCCTAAAAGTAATAAGTCTGTCACAGAAATCAGACAAGCCCTTAACGAATGTGTCTATGATCCGGTCGCAGGCGAGTATAATATGGTTTTATATTCCTTACGTGTAAGGAGGGTGACCGAGTATCTAGTCACCTTACCGAATATGAAAGAAGATCTAGACAGAATATATCGTTTCATCCGTACAGGGGATGATCCAGAAAGTATTGGCGAGATTATGTCTCAAAGGAAAGCCGAGATCCAGCTCATGATATTAAAGTTCCTGATCAATTGTCTAATAAGAGAACAAGATTACCCGTCTAAAGATCCCGCCGAAATGAGAATCCTGACAAGGTGGAATGATAATATAGCCGAGGGTAAGCACAAGACCGTCAGTGCCATGGAGAGTATGTACAAGAAAATCCGTAAAGAAATAATAAGGTTACACGAACAGCGTAAAGCAGCACAAGTAAGCGAGAAAGAAAGTATCTCTGATCCTGAAGAGGAAGACGAGAATTCCGACAGAATAGCGTATGTAGGAAAATCTAGATTTCCAGATCGCCATTTACGCCTAGAACACAAGTCTATTTTTCATCATTCAGCACCAGAACAAGGTTCTCTAGAGCAAGTATTTCAAGCTACCGATCACATTCTGAAATCACGAATCGGTTATAGCGAATTAAGTACTATGCATGAACAAGAACTAGCCCGATCAGCAGTCCGATGGATTACTGATTCTACCACTTTTCCAGACGAAATAGTGGCACAAATGTTTCTGAAACTGCCCCCAGCCGAACAACGACTGGTGGGTATGTATATGATCCAGTACCTCATTACTCTGTATGAGGGTCAGCACTCTGATCCAGGCCCGTTACACGATGTCCTGAATGAGTTACTCCAGTATAGATGGAGAGGTCTAGGTACCGATTTAATTAGTGTCATTCTAGAACAGCGCCACAAATATAGAACGTTCCTGAATCCGCATTTTGTTCATGTCTCACCCCCAGAAAATAAGCCATTCTACATAGACAGACAGAATCCATTACGAGAAGTCCACCCAGTCAGAGGGACGGGTGGCGAAATGCAACGAGTGTTTGTATACACTCCGATTTCAAAGATGGAACTTCTTGAAATGAAGAAATTAATTCCCTGTCATGACAAAGATCCAGCAGGGTTCCATAGAGAATTAAAAGACATGCTCCGTATGAGAGAATACACTTACCCAGATATCATTAAAATGTTAAAGGTCCTGTTACCCGCAGGGGTGTATGAAAAGTTAAAGGAAAAAGAATGGGAGGTGGGAGAGAAAAAGATCGATTGGACAGCTCTAGAAGCTGAAGACAAGGCACGAGTACCAGGTACCGGTCTTGGAGATAAATGTAAAGAATTACCAGAATTATTGATTCAAGTTTTACCCAGATTATTGACAACGAGAAAAGAAGACTGGGATGCAATCTCAGCCTGTAAACAGAAACAAGATGAAGATATTAGTGATTTTTATTCTAGATTTGAGAAATGTTTCAGTATCAATAGTGGTCTCAAGACAAGTAGTGAGTCATACCCTCACCTATTCGTTACTAAATTAGTCGAGAATTCAAGCCCACAAATTAAAAACCGAGTTTTGAAAGTCGAAAGCACCTGGCAAGCTAATACCCCGTCCCAGATGCTCCAGATGCTCCAGTATCACCAGAATAGAATCAGGGAAGAGCAAGAACACGAAAGAAAACGTATGAAAGACACGAAAATGAAAGTGCTAGTTGCACAATCTGTTCCTCAAGACAGTCAGAAGAGGGGTCCGAATCAAGCCAGTCATCCTGCAGCTCCCGTTAAAGGGAACTGCAATTATTGTAAACAGCCAGGTCATTTTATAAATGAGTGTGCAGTCCTGAAACACAACATAGCTACTGGTAAGACTAAAGAAAGACCACGTCCGCCTAGACAAGAACAAGTTTCACAGATTCCTCAGCCACAGAATGCACCACAGACAGTTACAGCTCCGCAGCCTATTGCTGCAACACAGCACGTTACATCACAGATGTATCAGTATGCACAGTCCGAGTATCCAGAGTACCAGCCATATTCATGAAACAGCCTAGAGAGGGAGGTAGGCTTGCCTCTCATCGAGATACCTGTAGATCAAGAAGGTCCCTATGTTCACAGTCAAGTATTAGGGAAAGACAGAAAGTTTTTGATTGATACAGGGGCAAGTAGGACCACAATTAGTCATGCCGAAGTTCCAGGGGCTCCGCTCTCAGGCTCAAGAAATGTTTTCCTTGGATTTTCAGGAAAACCCATCGTTAACGAGATATCAAAGCCAGTCACTCTAGAAGTAGGTCCATTGTCCCGTACTACTGATCTGTTACTTACTAAGTCATGTCCAGAAAACCTGTTAGGCATTAAGACACTGAAAGAATTAGGTGCAGTTATTTGCTGTTCCCCAGAGGGAATACGTCTGTTCCTACGTGACTTTAAGGGTCACTATGTATTACGAGATTTTGATTCAAGATTGTCTAATGTTCCACAGCACTTATGGGCGCAAGGTCCAACTGATGTAGGTTATATGCAAATCACACCCCATCGTGTGACTCTCAAGCCAGGTGTAGTGTTACCCCGAATCAGACAGTACAGATTGCCACCTGAGGCTGTAGCAGCCTTATCCAAAATTATAGATGAGCTCATGGCTCAAGGAGTAGTTGTAGAAACTGACTCCAATGTATGTAATTCTCCGATCATTCCAGTCATGAAACGTACTGATCCAAATGCACCCCCAGTATATCGATTAGTGATTGATTTACGAGAGCTTAATAAATGTATTATTCCTCAGTACCCAGTTGTCCCAGATATTTCTTCCCTGTTAACCGCTATTGATTACGAAGCCATGTTTTTCACTGTCATAGACCTTAAGAATGCATTTTTTAGTGTTCCAATTCATCCAGACAGCCAGTTTCTTTTCGGATTTTGTTTAAATGGAAGGAGCTATATGTTCACACGCGCTCCTCAAGGTTTCACAGAAAGCCCTAGTATTTACAGTCAAGCACTTAAGAGACAACTAGACAACATTCACATGCCAACTGACACTGCCCTGCTCCAGTATGTCGATGATCTACTGATCACAGCCCGTTCTGAACGTGACTGCGAACGAGCGTCACTTACAGTTCTGTATTTTCTAGCCGAGATGGGGCACAAGGTGTCACCTTCGAAGCTTCAATTCTGTGTCCAGCAAGTGGTATACTTAGGACACTTGCTGTCCAAGAGGGGTAGGCAGTTGACACCCGACCGTATCCAGTTAATAGCGAGTCTTCCCCAGCCCAGAACCCAGAAGGAGGTACGTGCCTTTATCGGCCTTACTTCTTATTGTAGACAATGGATTCCCCAGTATGCATTTCTAGCCAAGCCACTGATACAGTTAACGACACAGGAGGCAGCCGTATCGACTGTCCTCCCTTGGACATCTGAACACACACTTAGTTTCAATGAGTTAAAGAAAGCCCTATGTCAAGCTCCAGTTCTAGCTACACCGAACTACAGTAAGCCTTTTACACTTTTCGTTACTGAACGCGAAGGTACAGCATTATCTGTTCTTACACAAGATCAAGCAGGACAATACAAGCCCTGTGCTTATTTTTCGAGCACATTAGATCCAGTCGCCCAGGCGTTGCCTGCGTGCCTCAAGTCAGTTGCAGCCACAGCACTAGCTATCAGACAAAGTGATTCCATAGTTTTAGGACATTCCCTGACAGTACAAGTTCCACATTCAGTAGAAGTTCTTTTAAACCGAACACAAACTCAGCACTTGACAATTGCACGATTAACAGGTTATGAATTGACACTGTTCCAGCCACACATAGAAATTAGACGCTGCAACGTCCTGAATCCTGCTACACTGTTACCATCAGTTAGTTCAAATCCAGACCCACATGACTGTGTGGAAGTAGTCAATATTACGACAAAGCCAAGACAAGACCTGACAGACATTCCGTTACCAGATCCCGACCTGACACTTTATGTGGATGGTTCATGTATGAGAACTAGTACAGGAGAACTAGTCGCCGCGTATGCAGTGACTACTGACACTGAAGTTATTGAAACACACCGTATTGATACCCTGTCCGCTCAAGCAGCAGAGCTAGTTGCTCTGACACAAGCCTGTATACACGCCAAGAACCTGAAAGTTAATGTTTACACAGATTCACGTTACGCATTCGGAGTTGTACACGACTTCGGAGTGCTCTGGCAGGAGAGAGGTTTCATGACTTCTCATGGAACCAAGATTCAGCATGGTCTCCTTATTCAAGCCCTGTTAGATGCCATACATTTACCGACATCCATTGCTATCATGAAATGCAAAGCACATACGAAAGTTACTGACATTATTTCCCAAGGTAATGATCTAGCAGACCGCACAGCCAAGCTTACAGCACAGACTCCAGACATTCCAGTTAACATGACACATACTCCAGATCCGATTACATGCATGACAGTTAAGGACCCCACACAAGACGTCATAGATATCCAGTTACATGCTACTCCCGATGAAATCAAGAAATGGTCTGAACAAGGAGGGGTCCAGACAGATCAAGGATGGTTAACGAAGGGTAGAGCCACATGGTTTCTCCCCGACTCTATGGTTCAAGTCATTATCAATACCGCACATAGTCCAGCACATTTAGGAGAAAAAGCTATGTTAGACAGTATCCAGAACATTTGGTTCAACAAGCATTTACGAGCTGCAGCCAAACAGAAAGTCCGTACCTGTATGATATGTTGTCAGTTTAATCCAGGTAAAAGTGTCCCGGTGGAACAAGGTGGTTTCCAGCCCCCTGACCACCCTTTTGAGGTCCTCCAGATGGATTATATTCAGATGGAGCGATGTCGAGGTTTCAAGTATGTCCTTGTAGTTGTATGCGCTTTATCCAGGTGGACAGAAGCATATCCAGTCCCAGATTACACAGCCGCGACCACTGCCAAGCAGTTGGTTCGTGAATTTTTCCCTAGATACGGACTCCCTAGAGTCGTATATTCTGATAACGGTCAGCCATTCTCATCTGAACTCATGAAGCACGTTTCCCTTTTGTTAGGGTACCAGTGGAAGTTTCATTGTGTACGCCATCCTGAAGCAGCCGGTCTGGTCGAGAGACATAATCAGACTCTGAAAATCCGCATTGCAAAAGTCTGTAAGGAAAAAGGTGTGGACTGGCTAGTAGCTCTGCCAGTCGCTTTATTTTATATGCGCATGGTCGCACATTCCAGATCAGGTCTGTCCCCGTATGAGGTCGTATTCGGCCGCCCCCCTAACATGTGGGGTACTCCTAGACCCCGAAGTATTACTGATGTTTCATGTAATATGCTGACAGATTACCTAGCTTCCTTGATGTCTGCCCTCAACTCATGTCGTTCACAGGTTGCCGCCGCATTTCCAGACAATACCGAGGTGGCACCGCACGAAATCGTTCCAGGCTCCCTAGTGATGGTCCGGAATTTCGACAGATCAAGTCCGCTGGAACCACGTTGGAAGGAGCCACGTCAGGTCCTCTTGACCACCCGTACTGCCGTCAAGTTGGAAGGCAGGAAGGGGTGGGTCCATCTTTCTCATGTAAAACTTTTCAATGGATTGAAACCCGTCTCCAAGAACATTTCCCAGGATTCCCAGGATTTTAAAAACTGTCAAGACATTGTTTTAAAGGACTGTCCCGCAAAAGACATTATTACAACCCCTCCCTTGTTAGAGAAAACTCCGCAGCAGGAGTATAAGTTAAAGCTCAGGTCTAGTAAAATAAGTCAGTCAGTTTGATTGTATAAGTCCTCCCCTAGGTGAAACGGTTAGATTGTTTCTGACATGTATAAAATAGACCCCCATAGTGAGAGAGTCAGTAATAACTCAATTCAATGTATCGTTTTTCTGAGTTTCGTATTATTCATCAGCATAATGATTTCCTGCACCAGCTATGCATTCTATCTGTATTTTCCAGTTCCTCATGTAAATATGTCTGCTAATGCTACAGTAGAGCACACGTTTAGTGATCTGCCTCCTCACGAATATTCATACCGCCTCGCTATGCGCAACAACACATTTATCCGTATGTTACATTACTCACACCAGACCAGCAATGCCACTAATTGTTGGGTGTGTGGTCGACTCCCCCCTTTCCAGACACCGAAGGGAGTTCTGCCACTCTTTCCTTATCCATTCTCACACAATGGTTCGTGTGGAGCATGGTCCACGTTAACGTCATCCTCAACAGATAGGTCTTTTCTTAACAGTACATGTTTCCCAGACAAGCAAGGTCTCCCCCACAGAACAGGTTCAGATCTAGAAAATGAAGTATATAATTTAGGTAATTATTCGTCGAATTTCATGGTCCTGAATGTTCAGTCTGATACTACTCCAGACTTACCTGCTATTTCAGTATTACCTGTCAAAGGCGAATTATGTGTCCGTAGTTATGGTTCCATACATGTAGGTCATAGTGAATGTACTACTGTTATCCAGTATAGTGACAGTGGGAAATCTGTTTTCAAAGCTTCACGTCATTCTTATTTTATTTGTGGTCAGACCGCATATGTCCGTCTGCCCCTCGATTGGGAGGGAACCTGTTACATTGCCTTCCTACTGCCACCTGTTTTCCTAGCCCCATCTGATTATCACAGAAACACACATCTAGTACACATTAGACATAGAAGGGAGTCCCCAATTGTCGATTATACTGAAACTACTCTAGAACAGTATACAGATTTCAATAAAGGTTTCTTCTTCTTTGTAGGGCCTGTCCAGAATAGTAAACTGATCCGTAGGTTAACAAGAACCCTTGAAGCTGTAGTAAATGAGACTGCCTCTGCTCTAGGTAACCTAACCGAAGAACAATCTGCTATGAGATTTGTCGTTTTGCAAAATCGTCTCGTCCTTGACGTCATACTGGCCGATAGGGGCGGGGCCTGTAGAGTCATCGGATCTAGTTGCTGCATTTTCATTCCAAATAACGCGCCGTCTGTTTATTCAGCTATAACCAGACTCCATAAAATTGCCCATCTGTTACACCAAGATCCAGGCACCTGGACATGGTCTGGTTGGTTCTGGAATATAATTTCCGCATGGGGATGGAAAGTCCTGTCCTTTCTAGGTATTGCAGTAGCGATCATATTTAGCTGCTGCCTCTGTATACAATGTGGCCCTGCGATTTGCAGCATGTGTGCTACCTCTTGTATTCCTAGTCCCAAGCCCCGTTCTAAATCCCGTTCCAAGATAATTCGAGACGAACAAATGGTACTGTATGAAATGATAGACGGTATCATGAAAATTGATGTTTCCTGATGGAAACGTAGTGACAAGGAGGGAATGTGGAAAAGTAAATTTTGCCATGTTCTGTGTCCCTACGCCTCATCCATCATATGTTATGTGTGCATGACCAATATGCATATGTTATTCCCCATGTCCGATTAATGACGCAATTCCAGTTGTGTCCACCTCTGGTATGTCATTTTCCAGTCCTCGTGAATACTACTAATATCAGGCCTATGTAAAGTAATGTTGCCACGTTTCCCAGTGTGCACGTTATTCCATTATAAAGTCCCCGTTTCCAGGCCTCAAAAGGGCCCGGACCACAGATTCAGCTCCTGTCTCCTGAAGCCTCGTTAAGGAGCGGTACAGCCCCCACCTGTATCCTCGACCCTTCACTTACTTCCTGCCTCGCAGTGCCCGGTGCAGCTTGGCTCTGCCTCTGAGTCTGCCAAGAGTATGTTATGATTCCAGCTATCAGTTCAGTCCTCCTTCTCTGCATTCCTAAGCTACTGAACTGCATCAATAGTTTCCGTCATTGTCTAGCCTTCTCGTCTCCATGTTAGAGAAATACTGCATTTACTGGTCATTTAATATTCTTCATCACGCACTACATGTAGAATAATGCATGGTCCAGTCTTAGAATCAAGTTAGCTTTTCCCCTCATGACTTCTAGTTTATATCAACATGTTCTCTAAACATCAGATACCAGATAGGGTTTAGGTACATGTCGCTCCGACCCTCCAGACTCTAGTCTCTGCTCCTAGCACAGAGTTCGTAGCCCCCAGCTTCTCCTAGTAATACGTCATTGCCAGTTTACGCGCACCATTAGGTTAGAGGTCCCGGCTCCTTAGGTAGCCCCCTCCAATGTTTCCGCCCATTCATGACATATTCTGTTACGTTTGCATCACATGTCTATGTATACTCCCAGTTACACCTCTTTTCACTGTTATCTTTCGCGACTGCTACGCGTCACGCCTTCTGCTCCACCCACTGCTACGCCTACTGCAATGTAATACTATGTGTTTGCGCTATGTATATAAGTTGATGTATTGTTATTAAAAGTTAGCGCGCTCATCCCAGATCAAGCCCCGGCAGCTGCTGGGCCCCAGTTGTCCTGCTGGGCCCTGTCACTCTGTTCCTATGCAGGTTGTCCTGATCCTGTCCTTATGCTGTAATAAACCTGCAGAAACTCCTACTACCTCGAATCTTGACTCTTATTTATTGAGCTATCTGTTATACTATATGCTTAGTCAAAAATAGGGTATTATTTATTTATTTACCACAGTGTGAGAGTATTTAGCGGTGCACCAAATGCCATTACTTCGAGTGCTTCCAAGTCTGGAGCCTTTCCAGTGAAGTTTGACCGCTCATGATGGAAGTGACGGCTCAGGCTCTTCTTACCGAGCAGCGCTGCTGGTTGGTTTCCAGTGATCAGAGCTTATCCCACACGGTGTACACAAAGGTAAGATGCACTTCTCCTAGTAAAAAGGGGGCTCCCGTACGATTTCTTCAGCAGTGTCCTGTGATCTGCGATCTGTGAGTAAACAGTTAGGCACATTTGACGGGCTAGACCCGCTGGTCACAGCAGTGATCCTTTCATCTGGGCTCAACCCAAACTGTTGGCCTCAGCGATACCAGCTGCCCCTTCTGGCCTATGGCCTTTCACATTGCTCACTATCAGGTGGAGACTCTTTGATGCAATAGCTGTACACATGGGGGCCAAAAGTCTTATATTACTGGTGGCACCCTCTGGCATTGGGTGGCACTATTACAAGGCCGTGTTGGCTCAGCGCCCTCCACAGAGTGTGAATATATGGCACAGTCTACGGCAGCCCCTCCTAGTATATGGGGGTCAGAAAAACTGTCTTGCACATGGGCTGTAGCATAATTGGTGCACAGTTAAATACTCACATCTCGCAAAGGGAATCCTCACGGTTGGGTTCCCCACTGGACCTCGCTCCCGCCAATGCTCTCTTTTTCTTCAAAGGGCAAACTAGTATTGGCAAGCAGGGAGGCGCTGGTGCTCCAGGACAAGTGGCCTCAATTTCCCAGGGTGATGTCCACTCAGGTCTTGGCTCCCATTCCTGGTCACCGGCAGAAGTTTTGTGGAGTTTTCCCTCCTCCATCTGGCAGTTTGACAGATGACCAATTTTTGGGGACTCACCCTCTCATACTTATCATACTTTTCCAAACACTAAATGTAATTTAGGGTCTGTGTCTTAGAGGTTTTCTGTTGGGTTTCTGCTTGTTTTGAAGTGGGCACTTTTCCTTTTCATCTGCTGAAACGTATACCCAGCATGACAAAGCACAGCGCAGCAAAATTGATACATACTCGGCTTGTGATTTGCGAGTACCAACTAGGTACTCGCAAATTGCGAATGCAATTTCAAGGCCAATAGGTGGGGCTAAAAGGCCAGCCTGTTGCACCCCCTAAAAGGTAAATGTGCACATGTGGCACACATTCAGGCCCTAAAGGCATAGATTGTGCTTGACAGGAATTGCTCCCTCGTTGACCTGATTTTGTGTTTGAAGCCATTAATTTTACTGAGGGAAGTAGCAAACACTACAGGGAATGCACAGCTTTATTCCATTGCCAATTCATCACACTCGACCACTCGCACCTGTTCTTTAGCCAATGGTCTGAGAACATACCAAAACAAACCCTGATGAAACTACCCCAGAATGTTCAAATCCTTCACCGCAACATAGATTTTCCCCTAGCTTATCCTTTCTTTGAACTCAGATACATCCTCTATGTACTCTAAAAGTTGAATGTTTCACCCTTCATAGGAAACAGGAGAACTAGCATGTGGGAACAAACTCCTATGACCACATGTCACATTTTTTACGTGACATGCTGACCATTCTTGTGATGCGAGGAATTTCCACAATGGAAACACATATTAGATGGAGACGTGTCCATTTTGGAAGGTCTGTCACCACTATTTTTTTGTGTGAAACTTTGAATTTTTTTGCAAACATTTGCCAGATTTTACAATATATTCACTGACTATATAGGTTTCTCCTCTGATTCTTTGACCGAGGTTTGAGAAATTTCTATACTCTTTGCTTTCTTGATAGAATCATTCAGGGAGGAGATTCCCATGGACAACAATTTTTGACAAGTTTGCTTATACATGCAATGATTAACACACTGGTCTCTAATCAATTATTCCAAGAAATCTTCAAAATGACACTTTGAAATAAGTCTGCGAAGAGTTGTGATGTAGGTGTCCCCATCTTCATCGATTTTCTGTTTGTGTTTTAAAAACGTATGCCTGAGGACGATTAAACTGGGTTGGCTATCAAATTTAATTTGAAGTTTTTTAACCTCCACTTGATACTCATCAAGCAATTCACTCTCATCCACAACCAGTTAAGGCAAATATTTGAAAGTAGACCTCTCTTCAAATCCCATGCAGTGTATAAGCGGACATTTTTTCTTTTCCGCTCTGAACTTGGAAACTCCAATTGCTTTTTAATAGGTCTCAAATGCATCTAACCAGACTGATCATCTGACAGGAGACTCACAGGGAGAATCTAGAAAAGAGTGTGGAGGAGTAATTGACTGCATTATAAATTTAAAAGCTGTGACTGCTGGCTAGGGCTGTAGGCACAACATAAATAGACACAAATAAGAACTACGGCCTCGTCAGACAAGCAGTGGATACTAACTAGTGTGGTAGTCACTGTAGGCAGGACTTAGTACAACTGTAGTAGCCCTAGTTAAAGAAAAACAAGAGTGCTTCCCACTTGTTAAGACTGTACTAAAATATATCTGAACTTTCCCAGGATGGCTTGCTGTTCGAAGTTATTAAATTCCAGATCTCTGTGTTTTATTTTGTTCTTCCTTATTTTGTAATGTTCAGACAGAAGATGAAGAGAGTCGTCCCTGGCGAATTCAGAAATAGCTTTGAGGGGAGACCTTTTGCCAAAATAGTACCTTAAACGAGTCATAATTGGCACAAACAAGAGTCTAATTAGCCTACCAGTTATAGCTCCTTGCTCCAGCTCACCAATGATGCCCCAGGCCATAGGCACCACGAAGCGAAAAAAAACAAAATAAAATGGTGGAAACCGCTGCTAAGAAATGCTTGTGAATGCAGGTCACTTCTCTAGTCGTTCTTTGTTTATAGGTTGAAGCTCTTGATATGATGGTTGGTAGAGCACACTGCTCAAATATAGCTGCTGAATGCAGGTAAGGTTGCTGCTCTGGCATTGTCCCAAAATGGCAGACGGGATGGTAGCCGCATTTGTCCTTGTTTTGTTTTTGAAAAGGGTGGGGCATGCTTGGGAAGGTTACCACTCTAGTCTTTCTGTTTCCATTCATGCACAGCACGGCCCACCATCCCACGAAGACTGGGTAGAAGCCAGCAGCTCCACAATGAAGGCTAGGCCATTAGCACCAACAACAACTGTACTTATGGCAGCTGAGGAACATGTTTCAGTGGAGGAGCAGAGTGGATGACACCAGTGGACCCCATGAAGCTGCTGCCACGATGGTCAAGTTGGAAGGCAGGGTTTGTTATGCAGCTCCAGATGTTGCCAACACTACTGTAGTACTAACTATAGAAGCTGAAGGTGATTCGAACAGTAAGTTTATGTATAAAGTAAGGAGCTGCCCAGGAAGAACACTCAGAAACTCCTCCGCTCCCCAGATCCAACATCAACTCCCAGTATCAAAACACAACATTTCTATACACAGAACCTGAAGGGCTAGAACATTGCAAAACAGGCATCAGATTTAAAGGGATATAACACACCAGAACTAAGAGAGAGCTGACACCAGCATCAAAGAGAGAACAACAAGGCGGGAGAGCAGGGGTGAGGGAAAGAGCAGAGAAGAAAAAGGGACGCTCCTTGCGCGGCAGCAGGGAGAGAGGGCCTGCTCTATTCCCTTGCGAGAGCGTGCGACCATATGGCGCCACCATATGGCACCGCACGCTCCTGCAAGGAAATCGCCAGACATGCACGCGTTGCCATTGCAAGCAATGCAACGTGTGCATTATTTTGCCCCCAAAGCTGTGCCAATGGCATTAGGTCTCTCTCCTACGCAGCGCATGCGCGCTGCGTAGGCGAGACCTAAAAAAGAATAAGCACGACAGAACAAAAAGGTTTTCATTCTTGTGCTATACAGTGAGTTAAAGAATACATTGTAAATAGCAAACATAATGAAATTAGTCATATATAGACACTTGCATGCATTTACTGCATGGTATCATGAGTGAGAGCAATACAAATCAAATAATTTGACACCATTGGAGACATATTCCAGCAAATAACATGCAAGCTGTCATCTTTGCTTCCCAGAACGTTTAAATGGGAGACCAAGCAATATGTTTACTTTGTCTTTTCTTTTGAGATTTCAGTAGTGTCAGTTCCAGTCACTGGTAGTTCTATGGTACTGGTTGTAGTTGGAAAAACTGTGCCCTCTGGGAACACAAATTCATTTAACATACAGTAGTCCCCAAAATACGCATGAACATTGGCCATTAGGCAATGCATTTTTTACTCTTGGCCGAGCCTCTGCATATTGAACCCTCTTATCCTCTCAGGACTCCCTCTTCTTCTGTCTGTCGATACCTGTGTTAATTCGTAAAAATTAAGCTGACTGCTTGTTTTCGACAATCTGAGATCCATCGTTAGGTGGTGTGAATATGGCCATTTCTGTCATTGCTTTTCATAGCGTTATGTGTGAATCTAGAATAATATACTTTTGATCCATTGACTGTTAGCTACTTTACATCAATGTACTTAAAAATATATCATATAAATCTGGTTGTGGCATTCAACTTCATTTATTATTTTGGCTCATGCATCCTTAATTGTCTTTATGAAATGTTAAGAATAGAAGATCAGGATAGAACCCATGATAATGACATTGTGCTTGCCTCTAGGTTCATTCATCTAATATTACTGGAGTATGTATTTCAGTCCACCGCCCTTTTAGTATTACGCTGTCCTTATCATTTTTCTGGTGCCTTTCTTACTAAGGTAAAATGGATGATCCTTGTGCCATCTTTGGGCTGTGAAAAAATGTAGTACTACCATATATTTATAGACAAAACAATTTAGAAAGCTATGTAGTCTGCTAAAAATATCCAATGTATTTCTGATGATAAAAAGTGCTGTAATTACCTAACAAATCCCAAGTTGCATCACTGCAAACTTATGTATATTTCGAACTTGGGTGCTAAAGATGAAAGAGAAGATTTGCCAGGTTTTCACGCAATGGAGCACAGTAACAACAGTTGCAGGGCAGCATTGTGTGAAAGGGAGAGAGCAGAACAGCATCATATGTACTCAAATTAATCCATTAAATGAGGATTTGCACTGGAAAGGAAATCCAAAACGACAGATTGTGCGGGGTAAAAGTGATGGTAAATCTGCTCTGCTAAATTAAAACTGCGGTCAATCTGCATATCACGGATAAATACCCAGTGGTTGAAGAACCATTGGTAATAGACTGCTAATATTCAGACATCATCTAACCAGACATGGGAGCTTGTGTACTGCCAACTCTTGCCCAGGGGAGCTAAAGCGGAGCACAGTACATTATAACAACAGAGAAATTGGCCACCATTCCAAGCAGGTGTTTACAGAAAGAATTCACATTATAAAGGTTTTTATAGGCTTCATTGGCATGTTGGCAGAGGTACCTGGCCGTATCAGCTGTGCCCAGGATTGCTTCATTTGCTTTCCACACTCGTTTCTAGGTGGCTAGACAAAAGGCTCCATTCTAAGGGGACAACACAGCTTGGCTATAGTAGCGACATGCAGAAACAAAGGGGAGAGGGTATGCAAAAGACTCAAGCTGGGAATGGAGATTGAGGATGGTGTGTCAATCTTTTGACAGATGTCAGGCAGCAAACGTCTGTTTTTTGTGTCTGCTATGCCTATGACAGACAAAACCCATGAATAAAATGCCTCATGAAGAGTCGTGGATATGGCAGAGATGAGAGTGTGTCTTTACATTGACATGGTCTAGTGTTGCCACCATCAACAACAAGTGCCACTTACACTCACGGGGGAGCCAACAGGATATGACATATAGAAATAAAAATGCATCATATGATAAAACACTAGGTGGCATATTAGCAAGAACCGCGTTAAAATTATTGCCATTTTAGCGGCAGGAAAATGCAGCTACAACGGCTATAATGGGCTTGCTAATAGTAATATGCATTATAGAATTCCAATAGAAGCCCAGGTTAGATGTGCAAACATCTAACCTGGGCTTCTATTGGAATTCTATAACGCATATTAGCAAGTCCATTATTGCCGTTTTAGCTGCAGTTTCCTGCCGCTAAAACAGCGATAATTTTAACGCGGTTCTTGCTAATATGCTTCTCGAAACCTTAATAACTAGTGGATGATGGTTTGGGCAAAGTAAATTATCGAGACTATGTAGTGTTTTTCGCCATTTCACTAGCCGAAAAATATTCCGGGCAAAAGGGCATATTATCAAACAGGGCATTAAAATTATCGCTGTTTTAGTGGCAGAAAACTGCAGCTAAAGCGGCGATAATGGGCTTGATAATATGCCTTGGAGAATTCCAATAGAAGCCCATGTTCACACCAGAACATGGGTTTCTATTAGGATTCACAAGGCCATATTATCAAGCCCATTATCGCCGCTTTAGCAGCAGGTTTCTGCCGCTAAAACGGCGATAATTTTAACGCCCTACTTGATAATATGCCCCTAAGTCCTTTTGGAGGGTCGAACGAGCCACTCAGGACATGGAAGAAGCAGGCTGGAATGCCTGGGGGTCCATCAGCTGATCCCGCTATGAGGGTAGCCCTGTGGGAGAGTTCTTATAGGCACACGCACCATTTGCTACTAAAAGGAAATACATAAGGGTTCTTGAAACATTGTAATATTTCATGTATTTCTCTTCAGAACTGCTTCTAAAACCTATTACTTTTTAGTCAGTATATTTTGAAATCTGTACTCGAAATGTACTGGACTAATTAGTTTGCTCAATCCAATTGGGAGCTAGAATTAAGATATATCTGTGCTTTTAGCGCCATTGTCAGCCTTCCCTCTTAACTGTACACTCTACACAGAAGGGCATTTCGAATCTAAAAATAAATGTGAAGCACTCATTTGTTCTCTGTTTGTCTCTCGCTAGAGACTAGTCCGCCCAACAGGTAGCCTGTTTTTAGGTCTGGTCTTGAGACAACTTTATTTGTTTCACGTGTGTCAAGTTTTCAAAAAAGTCTTATTACAATAACATACATATATGCATGCACAGTGGGGCTACGGGTCAGCAGTCTTCATTCACTTTCACTGGCCTGATCATCTGTCATTCAGCGTTTGCTTCTGCTAACCACTGCACAGAGCATGAGGCCAGCCTACTTTATCTTTATCCATTGTCTGTCTTGCATTGCTAACTTGTGTTCTGTAAAGATGGGCTCTAAATTTAGATGACAGCATTGTTACTTTTTTTACTCTTAAATTTTTGATTTCAGTTGCAAATGCTTGCAAGAAAAATGTATTTGTAAAACAAGCACACCTTCCAAGGTTTTGCTCGGGTTTGTTTCTCAAGCCCCCTTCAGGACTTGGTAACAACGTTTCAGCATGCACAGATGCATAATTATGAAGCAGTCACCTACATTTATTGTTCAGGAAATCTTTAATGTGTCCAATGGGATTTGTTATAAGTACATTTGTTTGGAAAAGAAAACAGATCGCAGTCAGTTACAAAATTAAGTATTCCTTTATGAAGGAAGTCTGTGTATGTGCAGCAGATTGCACACTAGTTGGCCATTTACAGGTTGTGTGTAGTGATACCTCTGGGAGATACCAGCTTGCACAGTTAAGAGGTGCACCTGGTAGGTACTCTTTCATTTGCACGAACAAATAACTGAAATTAGTGAACAGAAATGAGTCGGGAATTTGGGATAAACATGCAGTAAGGGGCGAAGTAATTTTCAGACACATGTAATTCCCCATTTTGTGCTTGAACAGTTTCAGTTGTTCTCTATGGTGGTGGGAATACCATTGGGAAACAGTAATTACGGACTTGATATTCCCTTGCCCCAGGTAATTCGGTGTTGGTACCGAAATAGTATTCACCAAGATGTATAAACTCCATGTAATGAAAGGTGAACCTGTTCAGTTTGAACCTTGGCAGTTATGTTGTAAAAAAAAATTATTGGGTGTTAGTGTGTGACCTATTCTGTAGTCAACTGTGTGACTGCTAATGTGACCACTTTTTGAAGAAAACATCCTAAGGTTTATATGTTTTGGATATTTCCTTTGTGCTGTCCACGTTCATGGGGCCTCTGTTTGTGTGATGCCATATTGATTGGATCGTGTTTCTGTGATGTGTAATCAGGTAGAATAAGATGCTATACAAAGCTCTGTAGCTGGATGTTCATAATTCTTTGGGAGAGCTTCTTGCAGAGAATGGTCTATCCTGACATTAAGTGTCTTCCAATGATTAAGACTAAATATGGCCCAGCCACAGGAATATCCTGAAATTGGACTCTAGGCATCTTCTGCTAGAGACTTGTAATATTATTAGTAGATGACTAAGTCAAAAGAAGGGGCATATTTACTAAAAATAAATAGTGCCGCACAGGTAGTAGAGTGTGGGACCTGACCTCCCAGGTGTGGTTTTTCCCCAATGTTTTACCTTCCATCCTCCTGTTTTTGTTGACTTCGATTTTGCTGGCTTAAGGATTCTGTGCACTTTACCACTGCTAACCAGTGCTAAAGTGCTTGTGCTCTAACCATGTCAAAATTGGCTTACACCCAATTTGCACATTTAATTGACTTGTAAATCCTTATTCAAGTGGTACTAAATGTACTCAAGGCTCTTAAATTGTTAAATTAAATGCTACTAATGGGCCTGCGTAATAGCAGCAAGGGGTTTGGCCCTAGGCGACTGAACGGGGCCGTAGTAAACTAAGAGAAAGAGGTGTCCTAGCCGTCACATTCAAATGCTGCTAAACCAATGTAACAGACTAAAAGCCATCAATTTAATTGATATGGACTGGAATCATTTATTTGCTACTTCATTCTTTACACTTTACTACACATTTAATCATGGGTCAGATAAGTGCTGATCCGTTTCAGTCAAGAACAAATTATACATATTATGCAACAAATAAAACAAAAACATACAGACTTTGTGATGAAGCAATGTGATGTAACGAACAATACATGAAGCGTGATACATAACAACAATTATATAAACTTATATCACCAGTCTTAGTTCACAAAAGGGGCAGCTACTAGGACATCCACTTGGGGTCGCGTAAATAGTTAGCATGGAGGAGTCTCGTTCGTGAATTAACCAGACAAATCGCTCCACCAAGAACGGCCATGCACCACGACCCACAGAATCGAAAAAGAGCTATCAATCTGTCAATCCTTTCCAGTGCATGGCCATTCTTAGTTGGTGGAGCAATTGCCTTGGTAGCTTGGCACGAGCTGACAGGCTTATCTCAGAGGCAGTGTATAAAGCATTTGTGCACATATACAGTAATACAGTGAAAACACTACAAATGGTCACCACAAAAGTTTAGGAATATAAGTAATCTTTATCTAAACCAAACAAGACCAAAACAACAAAAATACACAATACATATACCAAGATATCCTCACGAATAGGTTATTTGCACAATGAAGGCATGGAGCAACAAATAACTCCACTTGGAGCTATTACAATGTTGTGAAAGATGAAAATCCAAAGTACGGCGCCAACCGTGAGGTGCGCGGCAGCAGACGTGCAGTCACTCAGACATCCAAAGAAAAGTACCTTGGCAAACGATAACAGCAAAGACGGTACACAGCGTCAGGGAGGTGATACTTTGTTGGTGCTGGGCGAAGTCGGTTTCTTGCAACCACAGGGGAGGTGATGCGTTGGTTCCTTATGTACCCAGGGGAGGTGAGCTCTTGGTTCCTTACTGTATCCAGGGAGGTGATGTTGTGGTGGCGGCGAGGCATGGGTTCCTTGCAACTGTGCGGTTTCGATGGATTCAGGAAGTCACCCCAGCCCAATATCGGCTTTGTGTCATTGAGGCACCGTGTGCATCTCGAGCGGTACCCTCAGCTCCAGTGCAGGTGGCGGCCTCGGTGACAGAGTCTGAGTTGATACGGTGTTGCGTCAGCAGGTGTCGGGCTGTGGTGCACATCGGTGTGGCGCGCCGTGCTCTTCACATGCGGTAAACATGGCTTCGTTGCAGGTCGCTCGCCAGTGTCAGTGTTGCAATTTCCCTCTGAGGCAGCTGAAACAGCAGTTCCAAATGCAGGAGGACAGAGGAAATGAAATCTTTGTGTCCCTGAGACTTCAGAACAGGAGGCGAGCTCTACACCAATCCCTAGGAGATCCGCTCCAAGCAGGATACACAGCACACAGCAAAGTCTTGGTCCTCTCCTCTTGCTTAAACAGCCACTGCAATCCAACCCCAGACATCACACAGCAAAGGATCAGTACTTCTCCTTCAGTTTTCCCAGCTCTTCTCATTGGTAGAAGTTCCTCTTGAGTTCAGAAGTATTCTAAAGTTCTGACATCCGGGCCCCAGCATTTTCCTTTGTTCTCTGGTGGTAGAGGGGCTCCGTGCTCAGTCAAAACCAGTTTTGTTCTCCCTGGTCCAACTTCCTGGCAGGAGGTGGGGACGGCATTAAGTAAGGCAGACCAGGCCTATTCAGATGCAAGGAAATCTCCTCACCTTACTCTAAATGCAGCCCTAGTCTAGTCAGCCCAGCCCTGACTCATTCAGGAAAGTCAGGAAACACCTCACACCTTAAGCCCCCCAGTGGCTGTCTACAGTGAATGTACACTCCCAGCCCCTGTCACTCCAAAGCCAGACAGTCAATCCAAAAACCAGCAGAGGCACACAGAATGGCTAAGCAAGAAAATACACACTTTCTGAAAGTGGCATTTTCAAACACACAAAGTGTAAAAATCACTTTAGTTATATTTACAAGTTGTTATTAAAAAAAAACTCTCATTCTATCCTGTGGGACAGATAGCCTTTCAATAGTGAAAAACGAAATACACTGTATTTCACTATCAGGACATGTCACACACACCAGTACATGACCTACCTTTCACATACACTGCACCCTGCCCACGGCGTTACCTTGGGCCTACTTTAGGGGTGACTCACATGTAATAAAAGCGAAGGTTAGGGCCTGGCAAGTGGTTGTACTTGCCAGGTCGACATGGCAATAGAGACTGCGCAGACACTGCAGTGGCAGGTCTGAGACCCCTTTGAAAATCTTGACTTGACTTAGCCAAACAATCGTTCCCCTACATTTTAGGGGTGCTCTGGCCGGTTATTTATGGTGAAATGAAAGGGGTTTTGTTTCATCAGGTCCCAGATGTGTTGATTAACAAGCTGGGGCAATTGAGTGTTTCTTTCACAAGATAATATTGCAATGTAGTTCTCTAGGTGCCAAATACAACTTATGGTGCGGTGGGGCGAGGAAGGTAGCCCATCAATGTGAGGGAAGGGAGCAATACTGTTGAATGTAACTGACCATCTACGAAGTGGATTTATTGGAACGTGGGGGTTCTGATTCTAATTTAAGAGAATGCTATTATTGGGCTAGCTTTGGCCTTAGGGATCTTGTACTTATTATACCCTCTTTTGAAGTATAGGTAAGGAGGGTAAGCATATTGATATTCAGGTGTTTATACAGCATGAAATAATACAAATGTATGTATTAGGGAAAGTGTGTAAGAGGAAGTATGTTAAGGAACTGACACTGAAGAGTGTATGTTGTTCGGACATCAAGTGGAACATGAGCCTGGATCATGCCAAAACAATCACCTGGGAAGGTTGTAAAAAGGTTGTAAAAAGAATGTAATTGTGCTGATTACAGGAGAAACAGTTATTTTTATGTGGTTTTTGCAATTAGCAGATAACATTATAGGATTTCTTTATAGATAAGCAGGATCTTCTGCATACTCTATTGAAGGATGAAACTGATTACTTAGGGAGCAGGGGGTAAAGAGGAGTTTCCCTTTCTGAAGGAATGGACAGTATGGCCTCCTGCTGATATGGTACAACATGGGGAAGATGTTTACTTTAACTGTGGGTGTGAGTAATTATGGAGAGGAGAATTGTCTCTGCCATATCTAAGTATGGTGTATACTTTGTTTGTCTCTTTAGTATGCTATAAGCAGCTGAATGAGGTAGTCTTGGCCTGATGCATGATGCATGTATGCGTGTGGGAGCTACAGTACTGCATGTAAAGCACATGAGGTAATGTTTACAGGTTTAAGAAGGAATGCAAGGCATTGGTATATATTTTATACCCAGGGAGAAGAGCCAGGGTTGTGTGACTTGGCTTTAAGGAGCATGAGTTCAGAATGGATTTGGTGTATGTGCTAAGGAGAAAAGATATTAATGTGGCTTGTAGATGCAATGTGAAAAGGAACAACAAGCGGGTTATGGCTAAGTTGCTGGTGCAATGGCCTTGAAAATGTTTGGTATGGTTTGCAAGTGGTGTAAAAGAGGTATTGCATGGAGGAAGGGAATACGGTTTGGGATGGTGTAGTTTGAGGATGGGCAGCACTCACTGAAAGGCCTTGTAGAGGAAGATGGCACGTTTTCTCAAACTGATGATGAATTAGCTAGTGATGGATTATTATTGAGGAGGGTGAGTAAATGGATGCCTGTTAGGAGTTGCGGTAGGCTTTCATTGACTAGGCACATGTGAGTCATATGAGGATGTGTCACTAAGAGTCTAGATAGAATTGTGCCCGCAACATAGCATGGGCAAGAAGGTGGATATGGTGGTGTGAATGTACCGTGCATGTGGGACAAAATATTTTTTGCTCTAGTGCAGCTGGTTAAAAGGATATGGCAAGCATGGCAATAGCAGGCATTTAATAAGGCGTGCCATTCTGAACATTACCAATGCAGTTTTCTTTTGCTCTGGGCAATCTCTTGAGGGCCACTTGTATTTCATTGTGAGGTTTTTTGACTTTTAGAGGACATATTTTATGCACAGTTGATTTGACAAATTATATCAATACAAATTATAATGAATATTACATGTTTGATCACTGAGCGCTTGAGTATGTGCTCTTCTGGTAGAGTAAATTGATGTTTCATTGACAAATAGTTGGGTGCAACTATTGCATGCCCAGGGAAAATGATGGAATACATTATTTCACGTTAGCATTATACAGCCTGCAATCTTATAGGCGAGTGCAAAGATAATTTGAAAAATGATGTACAAATAGCGCTGGCAGCTGAACCATCTTGAATTCACTCTAGTTTAATTGAATGATCACCCTTTCTAGAGCAGGAGTTTCAGGGCTCTTCTCGCAATCAGCAGGTGCAGTCAGAGGCTCCAGGGTGGTTTTCTGGAAAGAAGCTGTTATTTGCCACTGGAGTTCCACTGCATGGTTACTGTTAGACCTAGCATTTCTTGGCGTGGTTACCCCAGACTTTTTGCCTCTATCTCCTCTATTTTTGATGCTGTGATGGATTGCGTTTTGCTGGCTTAGATGCTTTGGGCACTTTGCCACTGCTAATCAGTGTCAAAGTGCAAGTGCTCCCTGTATAAAGTGTTATGGTAATTGGTTGTCCATAATTGGTATGTTTCTCTTACAAGTAAAGTCCCTTGTAAAGTGCACTATGTGTGCCAGGGCTGGTAATGCAAATGCTTCTAGTGGGCCTGCAGCACTAGCTGTGCCACCGACACAAGTAGCTCTAAAAAGAGATCTCAGGCATGCCACTGCAGTGCCTGCTCGCAATTTGTTAACTGCCTTGTTGTCCTGACAAATGCACCCACTTGCCAGGCTTTACCCTTCGCTTTTTATGCACATCAGACACGCCTATAGTAGGCCCAAGGTACCCCCCTGGGCAGGGTGCAGTGTATGTGAAAGGTAGGACAAGTACTGAGGTGTGTACCATGTCCTGACAGTGAAATACTGCCAAATTCGTTTTTCACTGTTGCGAGGCCATCTTGCCCATAGGACAGAATGGGGAATGCTGTGTCACACGTTTCCAGCATATCTTCCCATAAGCATAAGATGGAGCGATGGAGTTTAGTATGCCTGAACTCAGAGTTTAATAACACATCTTTTTGTGAAGATAGTTGTTTAGAAACCACACTTTTAGAAGTGGCTGGTTTCTTGTCTTAAACCATCCTGTGTGCCTCTGCCTGGTTGTGTATTGACTGTCTGGGTTTGGATGTGACAGGGTCTAGGAAGTATCCTGACCCCAGGGAGGAGAAGGTGAGACAGCAACAGGCTGGCCTGCATTTGATGTGGGGGGAGGAGTAGCCCCCTGGATGTGAAGAGGGCTGTTTTACTGCCACAAAAGGATGGCTCCACCTCCTGCAGAGCGTCTGGGCCCCAGACCCTGACTAGCAAAGGAAGAGGGTGTGCACTGGCAGGAAGACAGCCAGGTCTGGTTTGGACTGGGCTCAGAGCCCCCTGAATAAAAAAGACTTCAAAGGTATTTAGGGGTATAAATGTGAGAGCTGTAACCCCTGAACTCAAGACTGAACTCAAGCCTGAAAAAGGATTGAAACTACTTCATGCTCAAGAGGAATCTCTGCCAAAGAAGAACAGCTGAAGAGACTGAAGGGCCCGAGGAGAGCTGGTCCCCCGTTGTGGAAACTCAGGAACATAAAAGTTTCTAACTGTGTCTCAGCGACGCTCGGTGCGTGGTGCTGTGAGACTGCCGTGTGGTCTGTGGTACTGTTTACGAGGTGCCCCATGATCGCATTGCCCCCAAAGCGTGAAACATCTTCCACGCTGCTGCATTGCTGTTTGTGGCCCGAGCCGTCATCGTAACTCAGGCTGTGAGTAAGGATCGCCACCGTCGGCCTTAGCCGCAACGTGCTAACGGATTTCTGGAAGCTAAGGAAACTGCAAGGTGAAAGGGATAGTGATTGTTGTTCTCCAAGAGGAATCGGCCCAAGATCGTAAATGAAGGAGAAGGCAGCTCCGTAACCCGTCCCGCTACAGCGTCGCAAAGCACCGGAGCTGCGTCGTCATCGGGACAGGCCAGCAGGATGTCCGACGAGCCGGGAGAGAGCGAGGCAGCACACCCCCCAGTTAAGGCTTGGACTCCGGTAGGGAGCCGTAAGAGTGAGTTGCTTGGGGAGGAGTACAGGAGGAGTACAGGAGTGCTCCGCTCTCTCTCCCGCTGCACCGTGTTAGACGCACTGAGTCCACAAGCGGCCCGTACCTGCCCGGCAGTGCCGGGGCCGCCCCTTTAAGTTTAAGACCATTGTCTCGGTTGTTGGTGCTTAGTAGTGCCCGAGCTGATCGCGCAGATTGGCTTACCGCGTTATTCCTTGCATTACGAACCGCATATTTCCTGCATTATGAACTGCATTATTCTTGCATTACGAACTGCATTATTCTTGCATTACGAACTGCATTATTCTTGCATTACAAACTGCATTACTCCTGCATTAAGAACTGCATTATTCTTGCAATAAGAACCGCAGTATTCTTGCATTACGAACTGCTCATTAATACCTCAAGAACCTACAAGTGATTGTGGACCTAATAACCGGCCCAGTGAAATATTACGAATACGCATGTGTTGGATTTCTATCGTTTGGTCTCGTCATATTTCTTTTGATAAAGATACCGCTCTTTTTTATAAAATCAGTGTGTTGTCCATTTGTGGTGTTATCACTGTGTTACTGGAGTGTGTTTGTAAATACTTTACACATTGCCTTGGAGATAAGCCTGGCTGCTCATGCCAAGCTACCAGGGGGTGAGCAGGGGTTATCTAAGAGTGGGTCGCTCCTTTCCCTGACTAGAAGCAAGGGTCCCTATTTGGAGTAAGCTACCTACCTCAGCCAACTAGAGACCCCCAGGTCTAACAGTTAGTATTACATTATTGTGAGAAATTGGGTCACTGGTTGACTGGAGTGTGAACCCTGGTCAAGCAGCAACCACAATCCTAGTCAGGGTGAGGCACAAGCAACCCCCAAATTAGCCTATGCTCATCCCCCCTGGTAGCTTAGCATCGAGCAGTCAGGATCAATTTAGAGGTAATCTATAAAGAATTTGTGAAACACTTCAAGTTACAAAAATACAGCAGAATTTAATAAATAAAACAAGACCAATACAACAAACATCCAATCAGTAGAATGGGAGATATGATTTTTTAAAAAGGATTTAGTGAAATTAGCGCCACAAAGCACCCACTCGGGATATCTGGTCATGCTGGACCGGGTCAAAGTCACACTTTGAGGCCAACCGCGATGGAGAGCAGGTCTGATACAGTCACCAGGCTAGGCCTGCTAAGGTTTACCTTCTCAAGTTTGTGCCAAGAGTCTCATTTACATTGAAGAGAGCTGCAAGGAGCAGGGCGAGCGTCACAGGAGGCTGTCAGCAAAGCACATAGAGCTGGCTGGTATCGTGGGCAGGCATGGCTGGAGCTTCGCATTAGCAGCCCAGAGAGTGGTTGATGCTGCATTGTGAAGAGCTGGGTTGACTTGCTATGTGAGCAACAAGGTCTCAGTGTGAACAGGCCTGGTTGCAGTTGCGAAGAGCCAAAAGCTTGGTTTCAGCACTCATGAGCCACACCAAAGGTCCAGGAATTCACTGCCGCTGGGTCCAGGAGCAGGTGCAGGAGGAGGATGTTGAGGAGCCTTTTATGTCCCTACGGCTCAGATCCGGAGGCTAGCAGGCTAGCCCTTGGAGTATTGCAAGGGTCCTGGGTTCAAGAAAAAGTTGCAGGTCCAGTTCTTGTTCCCCAAACAAGAGGGCAGCAGGGCAGCACAGCAGGGCAGCAGGTCCTTTAGAGTAGTAGTTCAGCAGAGTAGCAGTCCTTGTAGCAGCACAGCGGTCCTTCGTCCTGGCAGAGTAACAACAGGTCCAGAAGTGCACTAAAGTGTTGGTGCATGAAAGTTCATTATTTATACACAGTTCTGCCTTTGAAGTCGGGAGTAGTTTCTAGAGGCGGGTCACAGAAGCTCTGGCTACAGGGAGTATGTAGCCCTTTGTGTGGAGACAGGACTCAGACTATTCAATTCAAATCAAATTGGTCTTTATTCAGCTAAAAAGCCATAAAAACACATAAAAACTAAGGAAATATATATAGTCAACTTGATATGAAAAATGTGCACTGCTTGAACTGTTAGTTATTTAATTTTAATTCAATAATAAAATAAATAAGTAAAACATTTATACAATCATCTTGATAAAATCATTGTGCATGATCTGGACTGTTTCACCAGAATCCAATGACAAGATAACATATAATAATCAATGTCTCCAAAACTACAATATTTTAAACATATAAAAACAGAGTCTCAGCGACTGACACAGATCAAATTATTGCACAGACTTCCAAAAGTGGGAAGAGAATTTCTTGAGCATATAAGATCGAACCCCTGTTCTAACAAACAGCCATCTCCCGGTTACAGAATGCTATGGTGTCTGGTACTAAAGGGTGGCCAGATTACCTCTTGAGTTTCTTACCCCCAAAGGAGGGCCATGAACCTAGGGACAAGCACCTAGTGACAATGGAGGTATTGATCAGTCATCTAAAAGGAGACAACTAGACATGTACTTAAATACTATAAACTACCTAGTATCACTTTTCAAGATTCTGGTCCCCACCACTCTATAATCTCTATTACCTAATTTACAGCACAACAGAATCATCTATTTTATTCTACTTCCTAAATAAACTGGGCAAAAGGAAAGCACGCAGTCCACCGTTTCAGTGGCCTCAAGATATGAGGGACAGCGGCGATCAGCCTTCTTGGGTTTTTGCAGTCATTTGGCCATAAAGGAGTGTAGCCGCAGTATCCATAGTCAACATTTCAGATAATTTTACTTTGTCTTAATTTGACTTTGCTTCAGCAAGTTCCAGCTCATCCAGGTAGTTTTCCAACATATATTCATCTTTATGTTCTAGAAAGGATGCAGGTAGAGTACTAATTCTTGGCTGTCCAAGCAGAGTTCCATATTTACACTTCCAATATCTACTCTTAATGACTGCTTTGGATATTACATAGGCCTCCTCTGGAGTTGTCCACAGCATCTCACACCCAATCTGTATAAGGCACTTTTTAAATACTTTACACTGCTTTATCCAGGGTATATTACTTGACCCAGAAATAGCTATTATTTCTGCAATGCCCTGTATAAGAGATACATTCTGGAGTTGCCCAAACTCTCCTCCAGTATAGAATGTGTCTCAAACCTGTCTTATCAGAGATCAATTTTAACGCTATATCAAGTCTGTGGGGAATAAGTGGAGCACTAATGGGGAAGTTAGTCAGGGAGAACATGGTTCAATTTTCAACCACCACCGGGGAAGGAATGTCCTTAAAACCCCAACACACTGAACCTCATTGAGCTTCTCCAAGTGCTTGGAGACTATAGGTTTGTAGTGCTGCAGAAATAGGTCACTACATCTTCACTACATCCGTGGAATGTTGTTCCAGTTTTAGCCTTTGATGTGTAATATGGGCGTGTCAATCAAAGTGCTCTGTTAAAGTTATCCCCAAATAGTCAAAGGTATGGACACTCTCCAGACGTACTCCATTGAGCAGAGGATTAGCTCTGGTGGATTTACATGGATTGGAAACCATAAATGTTGTTTTCCAGATGTTAATCTCCAGGGCCCCCTGTTTGCAGTAGCACTCAAAATGATCCAGTAATTTTAAAAGCCCCAAAGGCGATTTAGATATCGAGTATATCATTTGCAAACAGGAGGGCCAGTACCCTGACATCTGCCAACCTCAGGGCATCGTACTCACACTTCTCCATATAGCCAACAAGGCCATTGATAAACATAGTAAACAGAGTAGGTGAGAGGATCCACCCCTGGCAGGAGTAGGATGGATTCTGTCATTTCGCCCAACAGCCCATACCTGACCTATGCATAATTGTTATGATACAATCTAATGATTATATTAACAGATTACTATGGGACCTCCATTTCAGCAAGCACCTGCCACAGATCGCAGGTCTACAAATACCACATATAGGCGTCCACCCTCCAATGTTCACAATTTCTAGTATAATAATTGACGGTGAAACACCTGATCCATAGTGCTTGTACAATGCCTGAAGCCGGCATGTAGGGGTGAAAGAACCTCAGTGGTGGTTAACCACTCATGCAACCTATCCAATATGATCCTGCAGAATATTTTTTAGCAATATCAATAAGACTAATCAGCCTATAATTAGAGAGTAGTGCTTGAGAGACTTGTTAGATCAAACTTTCTGCCTCTTGTATATTCTAGTATACTTCTTTGTAGGCTTAAAGCCCACCCACTGCTTTTCCTTGATTTATTTCAGTGTCCTTTAAAAATCCCTGCTTGTTGGTGGTCACTCCTTTCTCTTTAGCCCTCCTTTTTTCCTTTGGTTCCCCCCATGGAGCAGGAACTAAGTACTGTATGATTATGCTTTGGTACTCTCTTTTAATTTCTTTCCTGCTGTGGGTGTGTGTGTAACATCCCACCCTCCCACTCCTTCCCCTGTTGTTGCAACAAAGTGTATGTGTTTCACAATTCTGGACGCAGAGTCTCACGATGAAGGAACAAGTACACTGTAAGCCTAAGGAGAATGACCATAGAGGGGTATATGACCCTTGCGCTGTCACATTATTTTATTTATTTATTTAGTGTTTTATAGAGCGCGAACCAGACCCGTGAGGGTATCAGAGCGCTTTACTGTAGTATCAGGTTGGATACAGAACAAAGGGGGGGAGTCCAGGGATAAGGAAACAAATAGAAACAGTATATGGTAAAAAAAACAGTCATCGTATTCGACTACCCTAAGGGATAGGAGCAAAAACGATGCAGTAAGCTAGAAAAGCAGTCTCATCACCCTGAAGGATTGTTCAAAGTGCAGGGTGGGTAATATAGGGGAAGGCAGCCAAGGAATAGTGCTGTGATCATAGGTAAAGTCAGGTTGAGGGGTGATTGTAGCGTGAGCTTTAGGAGAGGAATTTGCCCATTAGGAAAGATTTGGTCTCCTTTTTGAAGTGGGCTAGAGATGGTATTCTTCTAATGGCAGGTGGGAGTGAGTTCCATATTCTTGGGGCGGCCCCAGAGAAAGCCCAATTGTATTTTCTTTTTTTCTTGAAGCGTGCGGGTTGGAGCAAAAGGGTTTTCACGGACCGGGAGTTTCTGATTCCTCCGGATAATACAAGTTTCTGTGTGAGAAAAGCAGGGGATTTGGAATAGACAGCTTTGTGGGTGAAGCAAGCCAGTTTGAACTGGATTCTGGCCTCAAGAGGAAGCCAGTTCAGAGCTTTAAGGTGGAGCGAGATGTGGTCAAACTTCTTGGAGCCAGTTAGAAGTCTGGCGGCGGCGTTGAGGCAGGCTTTCAAGGGTGCAAGAGAGATCTTGGGTAGGCCTGCGAGAGTGGAGCAACCATATTCTAGTCAAGAGATGACTAAGGCCTGGATAGCCGATTTTAGATCAGGAGGGTCGAGGAAAGGTTTCAAGTTTCGTAGGTAGTTAAGGTGAAATCTGGCGGTTTTGGCCATCGCATTGATATGGCCCCACATGTTCAGGTTGCCGTCTAAGGTAATTCCCAGGGATTTAGCAGAGTCCACAATGGTAAGAGAGCAGTTTAGCGCTCTGGAACAGTATGGAACGGGTAGGCCTTTGTCTTAACACAGCGGCCATCTTGGAGTTACAATGTTTTTCAAGAATCCATGGCACAATAGCTCTGAAAATAACATTAATTATTGCTGTTACTCTTTACATGAATGTACTACGGATAATTTGTAACACTTTACATTGTATGGTAAATACCGCCAAATATATAGTTAACACACTATTCTGAAAATTGGTATTTTCTATTTTGTTTCAAATGAAAATTAAACCCAAACATGAATAACCTGCACAGTGTCCGAAGATGTTTGTTTTAATGGTACAATTTCAAAAGCTTGTCCTAGTACCTTCCTATAATGATAAAGAGCCTTTTTAATTAGCAGAGGGCTCTCTTTCAGCACAACAGCAGGCACAGTTGGACTCTGCCGCATCTACAGCGAAAATAGTGGCAGCTTGCCTAATCGTGTGAGGGGCTACCAGGTGTTTATCAGGCATACGACTGGCATTTCTCACTAACCACTGAGAGAAGCAGACTTGCTAGTGGCAGGAAATCTGCTTGCTGGATGATGTTTTTCGAAAATGCCCATCGCTTAACCGCAGCCCCACAGTTATCCTGCTTGGGTAGGTTCCAGGTATTTAGCTGTATTACTGATTTATTTTAGGAGCTAAGTGAGGATTTTAGTTGTTGCTCTGACTAAAACATACCTGCAGCTGTGACGTTTGCTGCATGACCTGCAGATAAAATGCTTGTCATGGATTGGAGGACTTGGTCTCTCGTTATGATTTGCCTTTTGACCCTTGCCGTTCTTTCACAGTTTACTGTTGTATACCCAGCATGTGCGGTGGCAGTGATGGGGACAGTAGGAGCTGCCGGTTGTATGCAATGTGGGCTGTGTCTTGGGTGTGCCCAAACTAGGTTGCGTGGTATCCGCATCACATTGAGCGTGTGCCGTAGGTGAGGAAGGTGTTGGCTCTGTTGTACCAGCAGTGATGGTTAAGTGTGAGGGGGTTGTGTCCCTTGAAGGATTCTGCAGACAGTTATCAGAGTGTGAACATTGCCAACTGGTGGATTAGCACTGCCGATTTGTGCTATAGCTACCAGTGAATGGGAGGAGGTAGACCCATATCTGCGGAGGTGAAAGTTGCAGATCCACTTCACCACATGAATGAATGAATAGTAGATTTATAAAGCGCAGACTTAGCCCATGGGCATCAAGGCGCTACAGAGGATTAGTGCACAGGCAAGTAAAGATGATCATATCACAGTTTGTGTAAACAGCCAAGTTTTCAAGGCATTGCGGAAAACAGCATGAGACACAAGGCCTGATAGCTCATCAGGAAGAGAGTTCCATAGCCTATCAGCAGCGGTGGAAAAGTCCCTACCTCCCCATCTAACTTTTTTGTACCATGGGACTACCAGCAGGTTCTTGCTGGCAGACCTAAGCTGTTTGGTAGGGACATAGAGGTGAAACATTGCAGGCTATTTCATCTCAGGCCTTATGTGGAGACAATCTCCTTTTGAATCAATAATAGAGGAGTTACTAGAGCCCTCTTTAAATCTTTTATATAAATGTACCAAATCTGCCAGCTTAAAGAAAAAACACTTCTTTGTGACTAACCGTATCTATTATACCCCAACTAAAATAGCAAAATGTGCCCCAATCCCGGAACCGAAATGTTATAGATGCATGGCTCCAAAAGCAAATGATATCCACGTTTTTTTTGAGTGTGCAAAGTTGGTAACATTTTGGGAGGGGGTTGGAGGATACCTCCGTAGGACTTTTGCTACCAACATCGCAGTTAATGAGACCCTAGTCTTCTTTGCTGATGATCGCTTTTCAACAAAAGACCTTGCAGTGAGGGACAGAGGTCTGTTACCGTGTTTGATTTTACTGGCGCGTAGGGAAATCTGCCTGAAATGGAAAGACCCCAACCCACAAGAATAGAGGAATTGCTCAACTCTGCATTTGCGATGGCTCGCCTGGATGTGGCCAGTGTTGGCAATGCCTCAAATAGCCTCTGGTCCCCATTTATCACCATGGGTAAAGAACTGAGGCTGTGCAGATAATGAAAGGCAAAGGCCCCTAGGCCTATGATTACACCTTAAGACTCCAGTACAAGGAGTTGGTCAGGGGACCTAAGCATCAGCAGTTGGCCGGAGGGAGCCCAGGTCCACAGAAACGGCTGTAACACTCTGCACAATGCTTAAAGGTGAGATGAGAAGAAAAAAAAAGAAACATTGCTTTAATAGCATCCCGACCTTGGCCATAGTAAGCATTATGAGTCAAAAACAGGGTCTTAAATAGATTTCTGCGATCTAGAGGAAACCAATGCAGTGACAAGAGGGAGGCCGAGACTGATTGGTATTTAGGTAAGTCCATCACCAGCCATAATTTCTAAAGTGGTCTCTAGCTGTTGCATTAACGCCTCTCAATAAGCTTTAAATGCAGACATGCAGCTAACACTTTGGTTTTAATCATGATTTTTAATTTTGACTTTTCATCTTTACCATCAGGAGTATGTGATCATGGACTTTTCTCCCTGTCCCTCACAGCTGTTACATGAGACATGTTTGGTGTACTTTCAAGTGCTGCTGTGAAGCATTTTATGCACACATTGTCGTTACATTGGCTGGCTGTAAAACGTATGTGTTGTGTGTATGGGATATGTAAATAGGCACGCATTTAGATCTTTGTTTTTTTCAATGTACTTGCAACACTGATTTTGGAAGAAATATGGGTCCTACCCACTGTGTTTGAATACGGTCTTGAAATACAAAGTTTGCTGCAGGGAATGTAGTCATTTTTCAATCTTAATTTATTGGCTCCTGAGCGAGAGCGGGGTCTAACACTTTCTGGGAGTCATAGTCTTTGTTCACCTGCCTTGAGCAGCACCGAACATGTCGGGTTAACCTCACTTTGCAAAAGTAAAGCCTAGATGTGCATTAATCGGTGGCTGAAATGGACGGAGATGTCAGGTTTAGACATATCTGTTATTGGATCTGAGTTTTTTTATTCAATCAATCAATCATTTGTAAAGCACACTACATACCCGCAAGGGTCTCAAGGCGATGGAGGGGGGTGCTACTGATCGAACAGCCAGGTCTTGAGTATCCTCCTGAAGGTCAGCAGGTCTTGGGTCATGCTTAGGTTCAATGGGAGGGTGTTCTTCTGATGCGCGGGACGGTGGTGAGTGAGAGATCGGCGGAGCGTAGCTGGCAGTTGGGGATGTAAAAGGAGAGCCATCTTTTAAAGTAGGCTGGGCCTGTCTTGTGGAGTGCCTTGTGTGCGTGGGTGAGGAGCTTGAAGGATATCCTCTTGTTGACGGGGAGCCAGTGCAGGTTTCTCAGGTGGGGGGTGATGTGGCCGTGGCGTGGTACGTCAAGGATCAGCCGTGCCGAGGCGTTTTGGATCCGTTGTAGTTGTTTGATGAGCTTGGTGGGGCTCCCGCGTAGAGGGCGTTTCCGTAGTCGAGTCTGTTGCTGACGAGGGCCTGGGTGACTGTTTTTCTTGTATCTGTCGGGATCCATCTGTAGATCTTGCGGAGCATGCGGAGGGTGTTGAAGCAGGAGGAGGAGACGACGTTGACTTGCTTGGTCATTGAGAGCTTTAAGTCGAGGATGATTCCCAGGTTGCGTGCGTAGTCGGTGGGTGTCGGGGCTGCCCCCAGTGCCGTCGGCCACCAGGAGTCGTCCCAGGCTGAAGAGTTGGAGCCGAGGATGAGGACCTCCGTATTGTCCGAGTTCAGCTTCAGACGGCTGGTTTTCATCTAATCGGCGACGGCCTTCATTCCTTTGTGGAGTTTGGCTCTGGCAGTGATGGGGTCCTTGGTGAGGGTGAGGATCAGCTGAGTGTCGTCGGCATAGGAGATTATGTTGAGGTTGTACTGTCGGGCTACGTGTGCGAGCGGGGCCACGTAAATGTTGAACAGCTTCGGGCTGAGGGAGGATCCCTGGGGTACGCCGCAGATGATCTCGGAGGCTTTGGAATGGGGGAGGCGGAGGCTCTGGGTTCTGCCAGAGAGGAAGGAGGTGGTCCAATCCAGAGCCTTGTCTCGGATTCCTGCGGCATGAAGGCGTGCACGTAGTGTGCGGGGGCAGACAGTGTCGAAGGCGGCAGAGAGGTCTAGAAGGATGAGTGCTGGGGTCTCGGCGTTGTACAGCATGGTCCTGATGTCATCGGTGGCAGCGATGAGGGCAGTCTTGGTGCTGTGGTTGCTGCGGAACCCTGACTGGGAAGGGTCCAGGATTCTGTTTTCTTCAAGATATTGGGTTAGCTGTCATTTGACGGTTTTCTTGATGACCTTAGCCGGGAAGGGGAGCTGGCCTCGTGCCTCTCTGCCCATTCTGACTTCTGTTCTTAGCTGCCCCTGTATTTCTGTGTTCTGTATTTCACCTCTGTGCCACTTGTTTTTCCGGTATTTCTGTGCCATTTTGCCTTCTGTGCGACTCGTTTTTCCCTCGTTTTTTTGTGTCCCTTTTGCCTTCTGTTCCACTCATTTTTTGTGCCCGTCTGCCTTCTGTGACACTAGTTTTTGTGCCCCTTTTGCCTTCTGTACCAGTCATTTTTTGTGCCCTTCTGCCCTCTGTGCCACTCATTTTTCCCTTGTTTTTGTGCCCCTTTTGCCTTCTGTTCTATTCATTCCTTGTGCCCTTCTGCCCTCTATTCCAATCGTTTTTTGTGCCCTTCTGCCCTCTGTGCCACTCGTTTTTCCCTCGTTTCTGTGCCCCTTTTGACTTCTGTTCCACTCATTTTTTGTGCCCTTTTGCTTTCTATGCCACCGATTTTGTGCCCCTTTTTCCTTCTGTTACCTTAATTGTCCCTCACCGCCCTTGTTGCTGCATCCCCTGCGGCCCCGCCCCCTGATGGCCCACTGCCCATTCGCTGCCCCCGTCTCCTGCCTCCCAGCAGCTCCTCCCTCCCACCTCCCCATACATGCCGGACGCTGCGTGGAACCCGTCCGCCCCTGGACTATGACCTGCGCCAGAACCCTGGCCCCCGCACCCACCACGACGACCGCCGCCACTACAATGCCAACACTCTGCACGCTCTCAACTCCGGACAGAGCCACACTTGCTTCAAGGCCGCCCCAAAACGCACACACGGCTCCTTCACTTGCCGGAACTGCAGCTACACCAGCATTAGAGCCGATGAACCACCTGCCAAGAAATACCCCAACCACCTCCGATGCATACTACTGAACACCCGCTCCGCACTCAAGCATGCCGTCGAGCTCTGGGACCTGCTCGACACAACATCCCCAGACGTCGCCTTCCTAACAGAAACCTGGTTTAACAACTCCTCCGCACCTGACATCGCCATAGTCATCCCAGACAGCTACAAGATCACCCGCAGGGACTGCACCAACGGAGTCGGAGGAGGAATCACCATCATCCACAAGAACAGCATCAGGGTCTCGACTAGCACCGACGACGCGCTCAGCACCGCCGAACACATGCATTTCCAGATCCACACAGACCCTTGCTCCACCCTTTGAGGCACTCTTGTCTACCGACCCCCCGGACCCCGCCCCCAGTTCAGCGACTCTATTGCCGACTTGATCAGCACGCATGCCCTGACCTCCTTCAACTACATCCTCCTCGGAGACCTGAACTTTCACCTTGAGAACAACAACGACAAAAACTCAAGAACCCTGATCGATAACCTCGTCAACCTCGGACTGAAGCAACTCGTCACAACGCCCACCCACTCCGCCGGCCACACGCTCCAATCCCGTGTTCTCCTCAAGCCAGCACGTCTCCGTCAGCCACACCACTGAACTCCTCCGGACCGCCCATCACTGCATCCACTTCGCCTTCCAGAAGCCCACCACAAACCACGCACCCAACAGATCCTCCGTCGCTGCAGGAGCAAAATCACCGAAGACCAACTACACGCAAACCTCGCTCTCAGCCCACCCACCGAACCCTCCAACACCGGCAACGCTGCCCACAGCCTCAGACGCTGGATCGAGGACTGCGCCAACACCCTTGACCCGCTGAAGAACCCCACACAGAGATACCTGCAAGAGGGCTAGCTGGTTCATCCCAGAACTCCTAGCCTCCAGGCAAGCCTGCCAGAAACTAGAGAAGAAATGGCACAGTGAACAAACTCTGGACAGCCATGCAGCACACAAGGAGGCAATCTGCAACCACTACCACCTCATCAGGGCGGCCAAGAGGACCTCCTTCAAAGACTGCCTTGACAACAATGCACACAATAGCAAGTAGCTCTTCAACATTGTGAAGGAACTCAACTCTCCAACCCCAGCTCCAACACCAACGACATCCCGCTGTCGCACGCCCTGTGCGACTCCCTTGCCACTTTCTTCCATCGCAAGATAGCAGACATCCACAACAGCTTCAACACCCAGACAGCCCCAACAGACAGCAACACAACAGACCCTCCGCACACCATCGACCACAACCCCCTGCTAGCCTGGGCCAGCGTGAGCATTGATGATACCATCAAGACCATGCGCACAATCCACTCCGGCTCTCCGTCAGACCCATTCCCGCACCACGTCTTCAACAGAGTAAGCAGCGCCATCGCACCCCACCTGCGCAACGTCATCAATCTCTCCCTCGAGACAGTGACCTTCCCAGAGATCTAGAAACACGGAGAGATCAACGCCCTACTCAAACAACCGAAGGCAGACCCAAGAGACCTCAAGAACTTCCGGCCCATCTCTCTGCCCCCCTTCCCAGCTAAGGTCATCGAGAAAATCGTCAACAGACAGCTAACCTGATACCTCAAAGAAAACAGAATCCTGGACCCTTCCCAGACAGGGTTCCGCAGCAACCACAGCACCGAGAATGCCCTCATCGCCGCCACCAATGACATCAGCACCCTGCTGGACAACAGCGAGACCGCAGCACTCATCTTCCTAGACCTTTATTAAGGGGGATTCTGCGCGACTGAGGGGGCTTATTTACAAGCCCCATTTGCTGCTGGTGCATCACTTTTAATATGGGAAAAAATGATGTACCAGAGTCACAAGTGGCTTGTAAATGAGCCATTGTGTCTGTGTAGAGTAGGTATTGATGAGTGGTGCTGCCTGTGAAGTATTGTTACCCAGGATCCCATTACAATGTCTTCCCTATGGTAGGATGAGCTCCCCCGAGAAACTACATTCGGCAGCACATGCTGCCTTAGATATGCGAGGTAAGAGCAAAAGGAACAAATGATGGGCGGAATGTGGAACAATGCAAACATTCACCCCAGTCACAAAGATCTGGCTTAGTCCATCCTTCTTTTGCTCACCACGTCAATCCAGTTTGGACCCGGCCATATGCAACTCAGTCTTGACCCTGCTCCTCATGGGAACAGTGCAGTCCAAACTGACAAGCCAGGCCCTCCCTGGAATGCAAACAAGCATCCTGGGACCAGTTCTGGGGCATCACCCCTCAGGACCCAGGCTAGCTTGAATCCAGTGGTGTGGTGAGCACGGAACCCACGTCTGGGCATACCCTTCCCACTTAGGGTGACAAAAGCAAAAGGAACAAATGATGGATGAAATGTTGAACAATGCAAACATTCACTCTATGGAACAAAGATCAGAGTTTAATCCATTGCTCGTTTGCTCACCACGCCCACTCAGTTTGGACACTGTCATATCCAAATCAGTTTTGGCCCTGCTCCCAATGGAAGCAGTCCAGCCCGAACTTCCAAGCTAGGTCCTCCCTGGACTGGAAACAAGCATCCTGGGACCAGTTTCGGGGCGTCACCCCTCATCAGCCAGGCTTGCTTGCATCCAGTGGTGCAGTGAGCACAGGACCCACATCTAGGCATACCCTTCCCACTTCGCTACAAAAGTAAAAGGAACAAATAATGGACAGAATGTTGAACAGTGCCAACATTCACCCCCAGTCACAAAGATCTGGGTTTAATCCATCGTTCTTTTGATATACGAGGTAACATAAGAGCACAGTTCTCAATAACAGATCTGAACTTTTCTTACCATGGCCTTCAACAAAACTTTGCAGGTGTAGTCCCAGAAGAACTATGAGGCCTTCATGGGGGCTGTAGGTAGGTACGCCTATTTTATGGCCAAATGTGGTAACATTCGTCATGGTGTTACGAAAGGGTAAATGTCCACTTGGTCATATAACACATTAGGCCTTCATTTATGATTTATCCTAATTGTAAGCACTCCTAATGTAATTTGGAATTTCAAATAGCATGTAGTAATCAGAGTTTCCATGCAGATTCTAACTTGGTATTTGCAGTTTTCAATGGTTTTACACCTAAACATTTCCCTCTCTTTCAGCAGGCACCAAGGCCATCAGTGTTATAGGGGAACTCCTAGTCCTAATTCAGAGGGTTACTCCAACCAGATCAGGAATATCAGCCGACTCGTAATTGGCTTCAAATTTGGCCAAGTTGACACAATCTGTCAAGTGGGAAATTGGGCTTTTGATGTCAGGTCACATGGTCCCCAGCACAAAATGTACCCACTGCTTGACATATGTAAAAGTTGGTACAATACAAGATGTCCATTCTGAAACACTGTACACTCCAGTCTCCAGCTCTGTATTTGTATTACTCGATGATCACTCTTCTTCGACTTTTTCCTACCTTTTAAAAAAAAAACTATAGCTGAATTTGTCACTACAAGAGCCTCTACTTGAAGGCGTTCCTGTAGATATACCGCCCTAAAAGCCATGCTACAGTCAACAAGTCCTGCCCATTAGTGGAATTGTCACCTGGGAGGTTGTGCATGGTAGCTGAATTGCACTGATTTCCACTGTGCTGTCATCATATTAGGGCCTAAGATATGAGAAGAGCAGTATGTTCATGCACATCTAGGGACACAAGACTGTCCATATAAATATATAGGCCGTGAAGGAGCTTCCACTAGTGCTAAATTGGTTGAAGGAAGAGAAGGACAGGAGTGGTGCCAATTTGGATTCAACTTTTGGTTGAACAAAGTGGTATCTTTAGATCTTTGTGTCACAAAGAGCTAGTCACTTTACTTTGGTGACACAGACACAAGATACAGGTAGCCAGTGTATAGACGGGGAGCTGCATTGCATTATATTGAGGTTAAGGAGTTGTCTTGCGCTGCCTTCTGGATTGTCTGGAACTTTTTAATCACTTGGTAAGATGCTCCACACTAGATACTCTATATGTAATTTCGAAGCAACAGTACTAGTCTGATAAATTGTACTTTCTGTTTAAAATTCTCAGTTTATGTTGGACCGGAGTAGAATAGTGGACATATATGAAGAGGCAAAGTCTCATGTTCACAATTGTGGGACTGGATTACATCAATTTTATGTGTAAAATTAACATGAGTGCCCTACATTTTAAGCCCAGAATCTGTATTAATTGCTTTTAACACATGTGGCTACATACCTGTAACCCCTAAAACCTGCAGTACTCTGCACTCACCCCCCTCTATTAGATTGGCACATTTAAATGCAAGAGGAGGGCTCATTGAGCCTGTTTATGAATGCTGTGCGTTTAATGTCACCCCACCCACACAGAACTTACTCGTCATCATAGAATTTGAGCCTGTAAAATAAAATGGATCTCTGAAGCACTTGCAGCTCTTTTGTACTCTTGTTTAATTTCACCGCTTTCCCATCTGTTGCGTGATGATTTCTCAATACAACATAATTTTGAAAAGCTTTCTACTTGGTGTTCTGTGAAAGAAGAAGCTGGGGAGCATTACAGAGTATGAATTCATGGTGCAGTTTTTTGGGAGTCATGAATATTTATGACACTTTAATGTTGTCTGTAATTTTGCCTTTTAGGTTCTGTCCCATCTCTCTTCTTTACTTTCCCATCTCCTTCACTTCCTCACCCGTCCATCCCCAAATATAACCTCTTCACTGTAGCTCTCGTTGCCTTACCTCGTGCTTGTTGTACAATTCTCCATTGCTTCTCTATATGTAACTTTTCATAACTATTTACTCTTTTCCTTGGTGGGTGTTTTGCCCTCACGCTTCAGTAGCCTCACAGAGACTGGCAGAAGTTGAATTCTCATGCAATGGTCTGTGTGCGGACAGGAGGCCGAACATTCCTTATCATCGGCATCATTTAACCCTCTTCTCGGCACAGCACAGGGCGCAATGTGAAGCTTATCCTGACAAGGGAACTCTCCCCCATGTCACTCGCTGTGGGTTGGACCAGTGCACAGCTCCTCAAACCGGCTAACATGTCAACGGGACTACAGCAGGAAAGAAGGTCAGTCCCTGGAGGAGAGGGCCTAGGGCTGGGGCCCAATTCCCACAGCTGAGGATCACTGTGGTTCAGAGCTTCTCCTGTGTGAGTCAGGTCTTAGTCACCAACCTCCATTCACACACATGCACTCCGCTTCGCCCAGCGCGACACCTTTACTCTCCTGTAACCTCCTCCCACAACACTGCTTGACAGACCCACCACCCATCCTAGAGCCCACATTCATAACATACAAAATTCCCAGGGGACAATATTTGTTAACTAAATCATGGCCCAGTGTATCAGACATGATTCAACACAATCTTTAATGTTAGGAGAATGTGCAGGAGGTTACAATACCAGTAATTAAACTCGGACCTTTACATCTGTGGGTGTGTGCAGGAGTTATGGATAACCTGCTGTATTGCTTAAAAACGTTTAATGTCCCAAAGTCAAACACATACATAAAAGACTTTCCCCCAGATTCATCAAGAACACATTTTGCTATTCCTTAATAGCGAAAAATACCAATTTGCTATTAAGGAATAGCAAAATGCTATGCATCAAGAAATCACTAAAAAAATAGCGATTTCTAATAATTCCTTAATTGTGACTCGCAAATTGCGAGTCGCAATTAAGGAATATCTCCCCATTCATTCCTATGGGCCTAGAGGCCCATAGGAATGAATGGGAAGACAATCTCAATTTGCGAATCGCAATTAGTGATTCGCAAATTGAGATTGCAATTTCAAGGGTGCAGGGGTGTCCAAAGGACACCCTGTTGCACCCCTGAAATTGATGTGTGCACATATGTTGCGCACACACATGCCCTTAGGGCATGTGTGTGCGCAACATGAAACTTTGAAAAATGCACTTTAGTGCATTTTTCAAAGTTTTTGCAAATTACCATGAAGTTGTACTTCATGGTAATTTGCGTGCCCTAATAGCGAATTCGCTATTTTTTTCACTTTCATGCATTGCATTTAAGGAATCTCAATGTGAGATTCCTTAAATGCAAAGAATCGCAATTTAGCGAATTCTTAATTAGCGATTTTTGCATTTGGGATGATGCATCCCAAATGCAAAAATACTGCTCGCAAAGGGCCAGATTCTCAGAATCTGGCCCTTTGCAAGCAGATTTTTGTTTGATGAATCTGGCCCTTAATCATTTACAATACCAATAGCTCTAAGTCTCGCAAATGCGAGCCCTTTTGCATTGCAAATGCTTGTTTAAAAAATGGAATGATATCTGCCCCAGACCACGTTGGAGGCAAGGGTGCACCTCTCAGGTTGGCATTAAAGACAAATAGGAAATAGGGATACCAAATGTCAATTTCAGCACAAACTAGATCTCCAGCGATCTTACACAGCCCTGAAGCTTTGTTGACAATAATCCTTTCCATGGCTTCACGAATTTCAAAACAAGAAATATAAATGGTATCTAGACTTAACTTACCCTGCTCAGCTAGAGCTCTCTGCTAGGTATCTAACCCCAGTGATCATGCACTCAGACTAGAGGTCAACAACTTTGGCCCTACTGGGTTAATCTGATAGAATTCTGGCTCAGATGGGCGAGAGTAAAGAACTGAGATGTTTCCAAACTAATCAGCTACCGAAATATTTCGTATAAGACATTGTTGATCTGAACTTCCTTTGTCCTTACGGTGCTCAACAAACCAGCCCACTTGTACCTCAGCACTTGTAAATTCAAAACATCATTTCAGAGATTATTAGCACACAAAAAACCGTTCAATTTTGCAGTTTTTCCTTCATAATATACTAACTTAAAACGGCTTTCAGCCACCAATCTTCATCCATTGGGTTGTGTCATTCACATTTGCTTCCTCCCACTACAGCATACAGCATGGGGCAATGGGTCAGCCTACTTCAGCTATTGGTTAACTTCACTTTGAGGTGCTGCATTTTGCTCTTTCACAAGGAGCATATCCACACACAAGGTAGTTCCCTTCAGTGCAAGTGATTTTGTTTTTTGCTTTATAACTATTACTTTAGTGTTGCCTTTGTGTTTAGGGCGAGGTGATAGGAAGACCTTTCCAGCAGATATGAACCCACTCCACATCCATGCTTTATCAGTTCTTGTCGCTTGCCAATACTGTTGTAAATTCCTTTTTAAGTGCCCTTTGTTTATCTGACTGCTGGCATTTCACAGCATAACAGATTGCATCCATTTGAAACTTTTCTGTATTAAGCTATTCTTTTTTTTACTATGCACGTAGTTCACAAACCTTAAGCTTCAATATTATACATGTGAATTCATAAGCTGATAAGTGTTCAGAACATGTTTGTTCTGGTTTCAATTTCACAAAAAGTTATTTCATAAACTTTGCCAGAAAGAAAATCAACCTTTATCATGCTTAATTTGCAGCACTTGTAAAACGTTTTTTGAATTCTATTTCCCTTTCCTTTCTTTTTCTTTCCTTTCTTGCTTTTTTCTCTTTCCTTCTTTCCTTCTTTCTTACTTCCTATCCTTTCTTTACATTCTTTTTTGTCCTGTCTTTCCTTCTATCTTTAATTCCTTCTTTCTTTCTATCCATTCTACCTTCTTTCCTTCTTTCTTTTCTCCTTCTTTCCTTTCTTTCATTTTTCTTTCTTTCCTCCATTCCTTCCTTCTTTCTTTTGTTCCATCTTTCCTTCCAACTTTAATTCCTTACTTCCATCTTTAATTCCTTCTTTCTGTCCTTCTTTCCTTCCTTCTTTCTTTACTTCTTCTTTCCTTTGTTTCGTCTCTCTCCTTCTTTCTTTTTTCCTTTCCTTCCTCCATTCCATTCATTTTGCTTTTTATTTATTTTCCTTCCTTTATCTTCCTTTCCTTCCTGATTTCTTTTCCAATGTCCTCCTTTCTTTCTTTTCATCTGCCTTTCTTTCCTTCTTTCTTTCTTTCTTTCTTTCTTTCTTTCTATCTGTCCTTTCTTTCTTTTGTTTTGCTCCAATGTTTCTTTCATCTTTAATTCCTTTTTTCTTTCCATCTTTCCTGCCTTCTTTCCTTCTTTCTATCTATCTTTCTTACTTTCTTTCTTTTTCTTTCTTTCCTTCTGTTTTCCTTTCTTTTCTTCCTTCTTAAGTTCCTTCTTTCTTGCTTTCTTTCCCATCCTCCCTTCTCTTTGCTTCTTTCCTTTTTTCTTTCTTTACTTCTGCCTTTCCTTTTTTCTTTCTTTGCTGTCATCATTTCTTTTCATGTTTCTTCCTTTTTTTCTTTCTTTCCTTTTTCTTACTTTCCTTCCTTTTTCCTCTTTTTCTTACTTTCTTTTTCCTGCTTTGTTTCTTTTTCTCTTTCTTTCTTTGTCTTTCTTTCACAATAGCAAGGGACTGGCAGCCTAGGTCTCTGGTAGGCCTTTTGATTATAATAAAAGTAAGTGTAAGACATAGTTACTTTTAGGGGTTTTCAGTCAAACGTAATCCATTTGTTTGTGGTTGTGTCATTCACATTTTTGTCAAACCCACTAAAACATGCATCATTGGGCAATACGTCAGGCCATGTCACCCATTGATTGTTGACCTCGCTATGAGTTACGGCATGCTTCCCTTTCACATTGAGCACTTACACAAAGCAGTAGTTCACTTCAGTGTCAGGGAGTATTATGGTAATGTGTCAGACTCCGCCGACTATCACGCCTGCCACACCAAGAAACTACATATCCCATGAGCCTTGCGGCTCCACACAGGAAGTACATCTGGGGAAGAGATGCGCTTCCGGTTGCGCGTTATTCAGTATTGTGTTTGTCTTCGGCGTGAGAGCGGCTGCTCTGCACGCCAGTTCCAAGTTTCCTGAACCGCCCCACGGAGTAGTGGCGAAACGGGACCCTCTGAGCTCCGCTGTGTTTTCTGGCCTTCGTGCGGTCTCATCCTTCTCCGCCAAGCAGTAAGACTGGGCAGGGGCCGCATGTATTGTTCTACTGAGTCTTTCAGCCGCACCTCGCGGCCAGCAGCGTGAGTGTGCTTATTCTCTGGATCTTACCATAGAGTATGTGCGAACATTTGCCTTCCTAAGGCTCCTTGGTTTCTGGTGTGCGGAACACGGTGGCGGTCGAAACCACGTGTTACCGTACATCTCTGTATAACCCTGATTGTACTTGTAGCGGAGCGCTGTAGTGAGAGTAACTACGCGTTACCGTTACCTTCCTGGCATTGTTTGGAATATATAAAGAGCGGAGCGTGGTAGTGAGAACAACTACGCGTTACCGTGACTTATGATCTTGTCATCCATTGGGTGAACTGTGACAGAATTCAGTGGTGGACGCAACTACGTTTTTCTGTTGAAAGCCTATTTATCTTTTGGTTTTTGTTGGAGGTTCTCTGAAGAGAAGGGGGCGGAGTGTTGTAGTTATTGCCTCCTACACACTGCCGTATCCTACGTACTGTGTATGGAACAAATATACATTACTTTCGGCTTTTTGGACCCCCATTGATACATTGAGTCCTCTGACCAGCATGTGGTATGTAGTGTGTGGTTGGTTACGAGTCTCCAGTAGAGTGTGAATGCGTCTGTTAGGTGAGGACCTTCATTCACCTTGTGTCTATGTGTTCCTTAGGATATCCTCACAGGCTGTGGTAGAAGGGCTGTGTTGGTTTACTATCAAAGGCCTTGTTTCCCTTATCTTCAGGTATATATATATATATATACAAGTATTCATAGCGAGACTTTATGAGAGTAGAACTGTATGGCATTTAGCATATCTTTGATACGTGTCTTGTTTTCTGTTACAGGCGTCCTTTCCCTGCTGACCCTAACCTTTTCCCTTCCCTCGTTTTTTGTTTTAGTTTGTTATTTTTCTCCCTCGCCTAATGGCTCGAACACCCTGTGTATACCAATTCAGGGTGTTGGTGACCTTTGGAGGTGGAACCATTGTTGCAACGACTGGATCCCGTGGAGGTAACCTGACAGAATAACGCGCCCAAGAACGTTGCTCTGCCTGGTCCGGTTGTTGCAAAATGGCCACCATGGATGATGTTATGAAGGCTCTGCTTTTGGTTCAGCAGGAGCTTGCCTCCTCGAAAGCGGAAGCCACTGCCTTAAGAGAAAAAGTAGACAGGTTGTCTAGGAATCCCTTTGATGCTTCCGCACCTCAGGTACAAGTGACGGTTCCCCCCCCTATCCCTCTGGCTAGTCCGGAGAGGTATTCAGGGGATCCGGCAAAAACTCAGGTGTTCTTAACTCAAGTTATGTTGCATTTTTCGTGTAAGCCTGCTTCGTTCCCTAACAACCATTCTAGAGTGGCATTTGCGATATCTTATTTGATAGGTGATACAGCGAATTGGGCTGTACCATTGGTGAGGAACGACGACGCCATTCTCTCGGATTGGTCGGCTTTTCGAACCGAATTTGAGAAGGTGTTCGATCGAAGGGCCACCACCCTTAGTGCAGATAGAGAACTCCTAGAATTAAGACAAGGTAGATCAGACTTGATAACGTACCTTACTAAGTTCAACCGGTTGGTGGCAGAAACCTCGTGGCCTGAGGAAAAAAGAATGTCCCTATACTATCAAGGCTTAAGGGATGGCCTTAAGGATGTCATTGCCCAAATAGATCCCCAACCAGTCACTTGTGTTGATATGGTGAATTTGACCCTGAGACTGGATGGTAGAATGACAGATAGAGGAGGGGACAGGAGAAGATGGGATAGGGGCCCTCCCAGATCAGAATGGACTCCCCGCAGGGCTTTGCCTTCTCCAGACGCTAACCCCGAACCAATGGAAATCGGGGCGGTCCGGGCCCCTTTAACCAGAGAAGAAAAAGAAAGTCGTAGGGTATCCGGCCTATGCCTGTATTGTGGCAAGAAAGGCCACTATGTAAGGGATTGTCCTTCCAAACCCAGAAATTCAGGTACATGGAATCGAAATAAAAGAGTAGCTATCGCTGCAGGTAGCGCTCTGGAGGAGCCCAGTGGAGGGGCGGAAGGAACCCAGAGGGAACCACAACCGTGGAAAGTACCATCGTTAACTGTGTTAACGCTGCATGAATCCGAATCCCATATCTTATTGCCCATGAGGTTAGAGTGTCAACTGCAGGTATATGCAGTAACTGTTATGATTGACTCAGGGGCTACTGGGAATTTCATCAACAGTGGTCTAGTAACCTCTCTGTCATTAGACAGAGTACCCAGAGACACTCCTGAGGAAGTTTTGGCGGTAGACAGGAAACCGTTAATATCCGGCCTCATAACAGAACAAACAGAAAGAGTAACACTTTCTGTTGATGTGAAGGAAGGCAGACATAGGGAAGAGCTGGTACTTAATATCATTGAAGCCCCTCAATATGAGGTGATCCTAGGGATGCCCTGGCTCAGCCACCATAATCCCTCCGTCAACTGGAAGGAGAAATCGATACAGTTCATGTCCGAGGAATGTAAAACCCACATGGAAGAAAGCGATTTCACTTGTTTTTCACCTGCAGTTCTTCCATTGATGGTGGCTACTGCTGCTGAGAAGGAGGTGTGTTTACCGGTGGAATATCAGGCCTATAGGGATGTCTTTAGCGAAAGCAAGGCCGAGCAACTGCCCCCGCATAGGCTGTATGATTGTAGAATAGATCTGGTGGAGGGAGCCACGATACCCTCATGTAGGGTTTATGCACTATCTGACCCTGAAACGACTCATTTGAAGGAGTATTTGGAGCATTATGTGGATATAGGCTTTATTCGCCCATCCAGATCTCCTGCAGCATCCCCCCTGTTTTTCATCAAAAAAGCGAACGAGGATTTGAGGGCATGTGTCGATTATCGGATGCTGAATAAAAACACCATCAGAAACCGATATCCACTGCCGCTTATCTCTGTTTTGTTGGACCAGGTACGGTATGCCAAGGTATTTACCAGACTAGATCTCAGGGGGGCGTACCACCTGGTCCGCGTCCGAGAGGGGGACGAATGGAAAACCGCGTTCAAAACGAGATACGGCTTGTATGAATATACCGTAATGCCGTTCGGGCTGTGCAACGCTCCTGCGGCTTTTCAGTACTTTTTGAATGACGTTTTGAAGGAAGTGGTGGACATCAGTGCGGTGGTATACATCGATGATATCCTGATTTACTCAGAAGACACCACAGAGCACACACAGCATGTGACAGAAGTGCTACAAAAGTTAAGGGATCACAGGTTGTTTTGTAAATTAAGCAAATGTGAATTTGGTGTGGACAAGGTTGAGTTCTTAGGGGTCATGTTAAGCCATGAGGGACTACAAATGTCTGATAGGAAGATCCAGGCAGTACAAGAATGGTCCACACCCACATGTGTGAAAGACGTGCAAAGGTTCTTAGGCTTTGCGAACTATTACCGCCGGTTTATTTTGCGGTTCTCTCAAGTGGCTGTTCCTTTGACTAAACTGCTTAGGAAAGGAGTAAGGTTTATGTGGTCCCCTGAAGCCGCTGAGGCTTTCGACTACTTAAAAGAAGCATTCACTACTGCCCCGATTCTCGCTCATCCAAGACCGGAATATCCTTACGTCGTAGAAGCCGATGCTTCCGATGAAGCCATAGGAGCAGTGCTGTCTCAGAGAGATAAGGATACCGGACAACTCCACCCTGTGGCATATCTGTCCAAGAAACTAAGCCTCCCCGAACAAAATTACACCATCGCTGAGAAGGAGTTGTTAGCGATCAAAAGAGCATTCCAAGAATGGCGGCAGTACCTTTGGGGGGCCATATACCCTGTCACCGTTTTGTCTTGTTTTCTGTTACAGGCGTCCTTTCCCTGCTGACCCTAACCTTTTCCCTTCCCTCGTTTTTTGTTTTAGTTTGTTATTTTTCTCCCTCGCCTAATGGCTCGAACACCCTGTGTATACCAATTCAGGGTGTTGGTGACATTTGGAGGTGGAACCATTGTTGCAACGACTGGATCCCGTGGAGGTAACCTGACATAATGTGTGCTTTTTGAGACCCAAAAGCATTTTTGCCTTTAGTCGATGTTTTGTTTTGTTTTATATCGACAACCACCCAGCAGCTTTCCGCACAATAGCGTTTTGCAAAAACCATGACAAAAGAAAACAATAATTGAAAAATGTCTGGCAGACAATGTCACACTTTTTTGCTTCGCCAATACTTGTTTCACAGTAGCATCCTCATTCAGTCAATATCTGTGTCCCGTTCTACATTTGATGGGGGTCGCAGTTTTAACTCCAGGACAAAGGCAATTGGGCAGTCACTGCAGTAGATCATCAGCTCTCCGGGCCAATCTCCTGTTACTCCACAGAGTCCCTTCTCTGCTGATGTTATGTTTTGATTCTGCCTTGCTTCCTGCACAAACAGACAGACCTCCTCCATTAAACTGAACCACATTTTGATTGGCATAAGTCCAACTTTGTAGCCAATAACTAAAACGTACCTGCAACATTTGTTTAATACTGATTTTTAAAATGCTTTCCCAGCTTCGGCTCGACAATAGAACTGCAGAATGTGCCTGACATGAGACTTTTTAGCTTTGCCTGCATTGCTGCACCACTGCCAAGTCCTATCGATTAAAACACTTTATTGATGGGAGGCCCATTGATATTCACTTTCAAATCAGCAAAGCCCCTTGTACAGATGTAACATTTTGGAATGTGCTGATGTTCGTGCATGCATATAACACCCGGGGATGCAGATTCCATGATAAGCTATTCTGTGCTTTAATTAAGCAGCTGCAAATGCAAAGTTTTTACAGTGTTTAACATGATGACGTTCTATTAGTATATATCCAAAAATAGGTGAGAGCAGAAATTCTACTTTCTGTTGGAGGTGTGCGCATTTACACTTGGACCTAAATTGGTCCTGTTCACTAGTTCATCAAAGTTCAATAAAGTTTTCAACGAAAAAAAAGTTTTTTCAAAATCTTCCAATGAAATATTTATTCCATGTTTTTCTTCATTAAATGTATCATTCAAATAGTTGCGAGTTGCTTAAAGCATTTCGACAAAACCCAATGCATTTCGGGTCCAATCGGACCCTTCCTCAGGGGTCTCTAGGGAAAGAACAAACAAACATTTTTGAGCCCAAAGTTATGTTCGAGAATATTCATGATGATTATTTCATGATTAACAACACAAAGTACTACAGCGAAAGACATTGACACTTATGTAACATTAGCATTTTCAAAAAACCGTAATTGCCAGTCAATTTCTAATTTAACCATACGGTAATCTCAACCCTGTTAGATTGTACTGAATCCGACTACCGTGAACCAGTTCTGAAATGTTATACCTCCATTCCAATGTTGAATCTTATTAACTGTCCCATCATAGTTAAACCGCTATGTCAAAGACTTGTATAAGACGTTCTATTAGTGTCACATGAGGGAGGCTTGAGGCCTCCTCCTGTTTTCAGTTGCAACAATGCGTGTGGTTTCCCTGCTCTTGACCCAAACTCAACTCCCCCTTCTCTGTTTCTGTGTCTGTGTATTGTACGACAATGTCAATGACGAGTTTATTGTGTAATTACTTAAAATCATTACAATATGCGTGAAAATACGAAATATCATACTGAAGACAAACACTTTTTTCAACTTATACTAGGCATTTCCTTACACGTACATATACATAATACTGTAATTGCAAAATAAATTCAATATGAAATGTATAGAAATCTTAAAATACTTAGTAATAAAAGAGAAATGTGTGAATGCTGGTGCAGAATAGCGACATCTAGGATGCCAAAGGAGAAAGTTATAGTGACCAAATTATGTGCTGTAATATTAAAGTGCCAAGTACCGTGCCTAAAGGTATACAACTTATAAAGGGCAGACAGCATATCAGTAATAAAATGCTGGGGACAATAAAATATGTGACTATGGCCAAGAGCTCATATGCCATTTGCAGGAAGACATCATTAGTCGCTCCACCGTGGAGGGGTGGGGGACCAAAGAAGTGGGTCATGACCAGAAGTGGTCATGAGTGATGCAACAGAGGGGAAGGGGCAGAGTAGAGGCCTTTAAAAGTGGGCTACCCCCCAGTGACCCCCTCTTTGTCCCCTGATGTGCTGCGGGAGCCGGACTGAATGTTTGCCACCCACCCACCCCAACATATCTACATGGGTTGCCCATCTAGCCGTGTAATGACACTATTGCTTGAGGGCACTAAGTTGCCCAGTTGGCCACCTCCTTCGGGAGAAGCCTTTCAGGGGTGAGGCTGTTTGGAAGGGGGGCTGACCTGCTGGTGGCCGTAACCTTCTAGCACTACCTCGGGTACCCCAGAGATTATGTGGGGCATGACCAAGAGTCATGGGATGCCTTGGCAGGGACCAATGTGCTATGTGGTCTCTGGAGATGTCAGAAATGTTTGATGTGAAAGTTTGTCACCTGGTCTTTCTCTACTATGTTGACCTCAAATGGGGATGTAAATAGGATATGTGCAATGTCATGTTCAGGTTTGCTGTGCATTTGCAATACTTTATATTGTGTAATGTAATTTGTTTTTAGTGGTTTATACCACCTTGTTTCATGTGGAATAAATTTGATACGTCCTAACCCAAGAAGTTGAGTGTGTTGACTTTGTGAGGGGGGGGGAGGGGTGAGGGGACCACGCAGTTTGTAAGGGTGGTTTACCCCATCTCCATTGCATGAGTGATCGCACTATGACGTATATATAACTATATATAACTCGCTCGAGGTGAAGATGGTGAGTAGTTCATTTGTGGCGGCGTTATTGCCTTGTGTAGGACTTAGCTAGAAGGGCTTCCATGTCCAATTCTTGTGAGTGTTGATGTAATTGTTTGTTTGTTTGTTGCAGATTTTATATTTACATAGCTGATCGTATTTGTATCTCAGTTCTCCACCACAAGTTGCTGGCCATACGTGGTTGCAGCAAGATTTTTGGACCAAGGGTTGTTAGCACTTGTCAGAATTGTTTTTATTAGAGCCTTCATAGTGTTGGCGGATTCAGCCGTTGTCTGAAAGTAGTATTTTGCCAGGGCTCCCATGTTTTTGACTCTTTGCTGAAGTCTAAATTCCAGCATGATCAGTGTGTCCCTTGTATAAGAGGGGAGGTGGAATAACTTTGTGTTGGCTATGCACCGGATCTTTTTTAGGGAGGTTGACAACATACCTGAGAATGCTTGCTAAGCATAGTTAACCAAAGGGAGCAATTTGCCATGAACCACCCTCCGCATAGCGGTGGAGGTTGGACTGTCAAAGATGGTGTTTAATTTGCACAGGGCGAACATAACCATTCTTGCTTTGTTTTTTATTTTATGTAGGTGTAGGGTCGGTTTGCCAGTGTCGCAGAGCCATGCTCCCAAAAGTTATAATGTTGTACACAATTCAGCTTCTGCGGCCACAGCCACAATCTAGTGGAGTTCTTTGACTATTTCCCAAAGATCACTACTTTTGTTTCACTCCCATTGGCCACAAGTTCATTCCTGAGAATGTATATATTCAGGGCATTGAGGGCTTTTTACTGACCGATTTTCGTGTGGTCTAACAACACTAAATCATCCAAGTACTGCATAAGTTAGATTCTCATGTGACCGTTTCTTGGAGTGACCAGGGCAGCACTGGATGAGGCTGGCTCAAATCCACTGTACAGAAGTTGAATACCAGGGAGGGGCCAGCACACAGCCCTGTTTTAATTCTTCATCTGTGGCGTCTCCCCCATGAGTTTCACTCGTACCCAAGTTCTGGTGTAGAGAGGTCTTATTGCTTGTAGCCGTTTAGGGCAGATGATCCCCCTCTCTAGCTTATGTTCTGGACGAATTCATCAAACCAGCCATGTATTCAATGAAAGACACAAACACAGAGAGTGATGTGTGAGCTACTGCTTGATGGGCAAGATATGAAAGGACAACGATATTGTCCACCATTGACCCTCCTGCGCGAAACCCTTGCCACGCCCGTTGCGCTAACTCCTGGAGCAGTATGCTGGCATAGGCTTGGCCTCAATGTCCAATAACACTATTAGCTGATAATCGCCTGGTCAGTGTTGGAGTCCTTCTTTAAGATGGGGTGAAGAAGGGATCCTCTCCATGGCCCTGGGACATCTTGTAGGAGCCTGCTTTCGGAATACAGTGGTCCCAATACCGAGGTCCAATACTGTGCGTCTTCTCTGAATAATGACCCAGGAAGACCAATAGGGCCCAGGGCACCATCGTTCCTGATCTTCATTAGGACTTTACATATTGCAGATTCGATGAATGCTAAGTCATCACTTCAAGGTGATTTCATAGCTATGTCGGTTACATCTGTGTACCTCTTGTGAGCTGGGTTGATAGGGGAGGGTTTGTCCTGAGGATTGGAATACAAAGATTTGACATGTGCGGTTCATATCCCTGAATGGAGTTCCCTCTGCTTTTGTCCCCGTGGCATATGGCATTGAGATAATGTAAAAATTGCTGATGTCTATTCGCAGCTATCAGAACGAAAAATATGCTCCACTTGGCCTCCTGTACTTTAACCCTGGGGTCCCATACCAGATATTTGTTTTTCCTGGCTGCTGATCTTAGCTGCTCCTTTGAATAGGTGGTATTCTATTTCCCGTGCATCCTTTGTTTGACCTTTAATTTCTGCTGATTTTGTCTTGATTTCGATTACTGGGCCTAACATGTGGGTGTAGTTGAATTTGCTGGCTTTTGGAGTCTGAAAAGTCATCCCACCCAACTTAATTTCCATCATGAATGGTCATCCGACCCAACCTGATTTCCATCTTTCAAACTTCCCTATTGGACACAACTGTCAATTTAATCCTCCACGTAAGTTTGTAATGTTTCTTGTCACTGGTATTTCCTGGGGATCATGGGCGGTGGCAAGTTTTAGCTGATGCATCTAGACCAACCAGCAAGGCAGAGTGGTTGCTCTCACTTCATTGGATCACCTCGTGGGTGGTGATGCAATTGCCTAAGCCCTGACTTAGAAAACCGTAATCAATGGTGGATTGGTTATTAAAGGAGGGGGCATGTGTGACCCACGAGTTGTTTGCTACAACTTTTGCTTGAGCTGATTTGAGGTTATAGGACTGTACAAAGTGTTGAACCTTGCTTGTTCACTATTCTCCATGAGGCCTGCATCATCTTCCCCAAGAAGTTCATGTTAAAGTCCCAGAGTAAGAATATTTCTGAGCCAGAGTGCTGAGTTATTAGATGTTCCAAGGATCGGATCATTTGGTCCAGTTTATCAGAGGTGCCCGTGCCGTGAGTATTAAAGTAGACATTAATCATTATTATGCGCAGATGGCTGGCTTGCACCATAAGGCCTTTTAAAATGCCTACTTGAAACAGTTCTTTGAAGCTGTTTAAATCTGAGAATATTATGTTTATTGAATGCTAGATGTAAGTTAAGATTCCATCGAAGGGCCCCCAAACAGATGTTTTTTCCTCCACAGGCTAATAAAATTCAGCGCAGCCTGATCGCAGCGTTGGAGTTAGTGCCCATTACTCCTGTAGGAAAGTGATGTCTGCTTTATCAAGAAGTACAAGCGCAGCCTCACTTTGTAAACTCTTGGTGATCCTGGCCACGTTCATGATACAATCTTAATGATGTTAGTTTGGCCTACTATGTGCTCTTTGTCCTAGGAATAACTTGAGCTCCTTTGGGCCAGGCTTGTGGTGACCCAGTCCCAGTAAGTGTCCTCAAATGTATGAAGGAGTGTGCTACTGTGGATGGTGTTAACTTGCTGAACCCCTTTATTTATTATGTAAAGGTTTAATGTAGTGCTGGCTAGACCCGGAGGTATCAGAGCGCTTTACATGAGTATCAGATCATAGTTACAGGTTACATTGTTACAAAGGGTACACAGTTATTAGAGCATGGCAACATAGTTACTTGTAAGGTCGAGATAAACAATAAGCACAAATACGTAAGGGGAAAAGCAGGCAAGGGGGGAGATTCAGGGGAGGGGGGGTAGGAGCAGGGGAAGTAGACAGATAATGAAGACGGGAAAGAGGAGGGGAGAGTGAGAGACACTGCATGGAAAGAGGAGGGGAAGGGCAACAGGGACACAAACCGGTAGACGAGTCAAAGCAACGTTCAAAGTCCAGTAAAGCTGTGATCCCAGGGAAAGTGGTATCAATTCCCTATCTCTGTTGCGAGGGGGTCCCTTTACGCTGTGGACTCTCTCGGAGGCGTCTCTGAGACTCCAAGGCCTACATAGTGGATCCTTCCCTAAAAAGGGGAGAGGGAGTGTTTTGGCAAGGGGTGCCATACCATACCTCAGCTGTGAGTGGCTCCCTTGGCACAGTGGACTCTCTCAGCGGGTTTGCTGAGACTCCAGAGTATAAATATTGTGGGGCAGATTTACAAGCCCCTTGTGCCACGTTTATGCCGACTTGGGTCACGCAACAGCGGCGTAAACGTGGCGCATCCCTGCGAGGCATTTACAACGTGACGCATCTAGGGAGATGCGTCAAGTTATTAAGCCCAGCGCCACAATGGGGGCGTTCCCACGCAGGGTGGGCGTTCCGGCACCTGTGTGCCTCGCAAAAGTGCCTGCGTGAAATCTACAAGATTTCACGCAGGCACTTCTGCGACGCTGCTACCTCAATTCCTTACGCCTGCTTGAAGCAGGCGTAAGAACTGACGCAGCATGGTAAGCATTGGGCGGCCCTGAGCATTGCTGGAGTTGCGTCATGCTTGCGACGCGACTCCAGCAATGCGTCGCCCGTACACCACATGATGCGTCACGCATCTGCCCTTCCTTGCACCATGGTGCGCCACATTGTAAATGCGGCGCATCTGTGGTGGCGCAAGGAGGGAATTGCATAACGCATCGGTTCTGGCGCATCCCTGCTGATTTGCAAAGATGCGCCAGAAGACGTAAATATGCCCCTGTATCTTTCCCCAACAAGGGGAGAAGGAGTGCTTAGTCAAAGGGCACAAAGGACAGGGGGCTAGGCAGAGTAGCAGGCAAGGGGAGACGGGATAGGAGCTAGGGAAGTAGACAAAGAGAGAAGTGTAGTGTAGTTCCTATTATCCCAATAGGCTCTGCGCATTGGAATAATATCTTCAATAGTATAGACGTAGGACAGAGGTTAACTAGGTCTTCTACTGACGATATTAGACTTAAAGTTTTGTGTGTGCCAGCTAGCTCAGAGTTCACTAGAAACTTTCTCGAATAGGCAAGGAGGAGTTTAACCTCCCTGGATAGACAAGAAGGGATTTAGTTTCTGACAACCATAGAACATGACAACTTTGCTCTCCCTAATCAAGAGTATATCTCTAGAGTCGTGTGAAAACAAAAGACAACTATTTTACTCAGTCAGTACGTGCATACTTAGTTCCACCAGTTTGTAGAGAAAAGAAGAGACGGGCGTGTTCAATAAAAAGGTGTTATTTATTGATCAGTCTCTTTTCTCATACAAGAGAAATGAATCGCTATTATTGCAATACTTATAGTTAAGTAAAGTGCATACAGTAAAAGCAGGATTATAAAATAATACTGTAAAAGCATTGATATGGTTTCTTAGCCATATGATACTTAAAATAGATAAAAGTTATACATACATATTTACATTGACTAATCGTACTCAACTGGTGCTTCTAACTACGCCTACCCCGGTGTACCTGACCTAAGCCTAATACGTGGGCGGGAGTAAATAAGTAGCAGTTTAAGTTACGTTTGCTTTGCCAAGAATCTGACTCAAGAATTCTCTGTAAGGGGTTAGTCAGTTCAGTACCTGGGATTTAGAAGGCAGGAGGGCTGGTATCTCTTTCTCAGGACTCGGTATCCCAGTTACCCGCGAGGGCAAGCCGGAAACGCCGGAGGCTGGATTTCTCGGCAGGAGAAAAGACAGCGTCTCTCTCAGCGCGTCAAAAGGGAGGGGCAGCGTCCGTGGGCTTCCTGCATCAGCTGGGCTCTCCGGCAAGTAGCGCTGCTCCAAGCTCATCACCACCGTCCCTTTGCTGCGGGCAGCGTCGGTATATTTATACCTGAAAGGTGCCGAGTTTGACGTAAGGATGGACATAAGACGTCAGTAAGAGTGTCATAAGGACTGGTCGTTCTTACATTCTTTTCAGGAGTTCTCGAGCGAAATCAAAACAATAGCTGCGGGGGATTTCCCAGGTCTGCTGGAGGTTTGGTTTGTTTTGAGAACTCGGTGTGCTTTCTAGGGGGCTGGAGGAATAGGGCTTGCTTAATGTGACAGCATGCGCTAAGACTTAATCTGAAAACGGGATTCTGTGCCGTTGTATGGATATTAGTGAATTATTAACCGGACAAGGGTCAGAAATAGGAGTATCGATATAGGTACCTAGATAAACACACTACACCCACTCCACGATTTTATGTACATATTTACTAACCTAAGCAATAGTAAACATAACTAACAGTGCATGTGTATACCGAACCACCCCAAAATACATTTTTGCATTTAAAAATGGCGTATGCGAAATACACGAAAATGAATATAGGTACTGTATGCATTCAAGCAGTGTAATCATTCAAAAAGGAGATGCACATTTTATATCAGCATGAATGATTTGCGAAATTACACATGAAATGGCTCTTAATACAGAAGAAAAATTGCGAGACCATCTCATCACATATTATTACAATTACTTGCATATAGAGGTTGCTAGAGGTTGAGTTAATGTAATGTCTCTATAGTTCCTAAGAATAGAAGTTCTGTTCTCTAGGAATAGTTTTACTTTAAGCAGAAGATAAGTGCCAAAAAGGTAAATATTTTGGATTTGGAAAAAGTTTTCGCCTTTCCGGGGAGAAGAGAAAAATTAGTTCACAGTCACTTTGTTTTCAAAAAAGCTGAAGGCCAAATCCAGAGTTCAGGGAACGCTGTGTGCAATCTTGCTTAAAGTTATTCTCTCTGTTCTGGTGAAAACATCATTTCAGACAGACTCTCGAAAAAACAGTCTACAGCTTCTGCTGAAAGTTCGACTAGGTTGGAAAATGTCGCTACCATGCAGTCATGCGCATGTTCGCTTTCAAGGATGGTTTGATCAGAACTGCTTACAGAAGGTCGTACCTGGTCGATGCTGCTCTCATCCTGTACTTCACTACCCTTCAATCGTAGTGGTGAAGTCTCCACGAATGCCGTCATCAGGATAGGTAGCCGCTGGGGACAGCACAATGCATGAGCCTTTACTGGACCCAACAAAGTATCTGCATCCAATGGTACTTCTGATTGTAGTGTAAGACAGGTGTCCAACACGCATTCCTCGCCGCATAGCATGCATCTTAATACAGGCATAACACAATTCTGCCATATCGGTCTGAACGAAAGAAACCAGGTCATATTTAGATCTCTTAGCCGAGCTAATCCAAGGACTTTAGTTATGCGGTCCCGGTAGCGTATAGCCAGGATCGTTTCTTCCATTGTTGCTGGAGTCTTGTCTGTGACACAGCTTGCCATAACGAAGCAAGAGTAGCAAAAATAAAATGCCTGCTACGAGTCCCAACAGGAGTGGAAGTCCGCCAAAGATGGAATGGACGAAATTTGGAAAAATACCCAGGACTGCTTTGAATGGTGTCAACAGTGCCGAAAAAACGGTCTTAAATACACTCGCGATACCACTTGTATCAGAAATGTTTAAGATTTCGTTTAGCATTTCTGCGAAGTGTAGGGGGCAATTTGTTGATAATAATGCATGTATCTCATCCGTTGTCCTTGCAACTTGGAGATCATAGTTTTTTTGATGACGTCAAATGGGTTGGCGTCTGTAGGAGCACAGTCTTCATTCTGCTTAAAGTATCAATTCGAATAGAAGAGATTTTCAAACTGGGCCATAACCTTCCCTCCCTGTCTGGGGTGTCATTCGGGAACAATACTCGCTCACAACAAATGTCCCTGGTAGTCACGCTTACTAGATAAGCTTTTCCTGGCAGCAAGCCACAACATCTGTGATCTACAATTAGAATGTAACTCCCGTTAGAAAGTCTTTTAAAGAATGGTTCTATTTGTTTTGCAGGTGTGCCGAGCTGGTGACATGAAAGGTTATTTGAAGTTCCTTCACAGGCCCCATGCAAACTTATACCTTTACACAGAAGTATACCACTTAGTGATGTCTCACAATTATTACCACTAAGAAATACACTCTGTCCTTTATTAATATAACATGTGTGTGTATAAGGTAAGTTCCATGTTGACTTAATGTATCCTTTACCCAACCTTTCATACTGGCCTGCCTGTATATATTTTTGGCAGTATCGAAACTGGAAAGTCGTTATTGGAATAGTTATGATTCCGTGTATTATCCATTCAATGACAGGTCGTTCTGACATTGTCAATGGTAATCTCTCAAGTTTTTCAATGCTCAGAATTGTATAATCAGCACCCTTTTGTGCCAAGCTGATTAGTGTATCAGTAAGGTTAAAGATACTGAATAATGACGTTGTGTTGATTAAACGCCAAGGCACATAGCCTGAACGCAGATTTTGTAACGTCCAGCCAAGCTGTACAATAGAACGTAATTGGGACTGACCGTGTTGCAACATCAGTAAGTCTTGCTCTATTATATCGATTGCAGATGATACAATACTGTCCAGTGAATATATTCTGGAAGACATAGTCATTAACCCATTGTCCACAACAGAAAGTGATTTTTCCAAATTAACACGGTCAATTTCCCTTATTTTCTCTGCTGTCTCAATTTGAGTTATTTTCCAAGCTTCGTTGTAAGCTGCATATATAGAGGCCGCTATGAAACGTTTTTGACGCTGTTTGCGTGGTCCCATAATGAAATCACGCAAGTCAGCACCTACTTTAAGTAAAGTCAAGTTTTGCTTAATTTCTGCCAGTGTGGATGTTTGCAGCCATTCGAGGCAGAGTTTCCCTACACTGTAAGTAGTTACAATCCCTGGATGTTGTCTCTGGGAGTATCTAGGGTCTGGCCTGGTCAATGTGAAACCCTGTATTTTGTTCAGGAATCTATCTTGACAGTTATTTGTGTCTGTGGGCCAGATCAACCATTTCTTCCAATCAGGATGTGTTCTGTTTTGGTTGAAAATATGTGATACGTCTATCTCAACATCTGTAGTGCTATTACTGTCTGGTGTTGGTTTTGGAATAGACGGTTTGTTCAAGTCTTTAATTTTGGCTAGGCCAAGACAGGTTGTCTGTTGAATTGTATCATTCAAGAATATAATTTGTTCTGGGATCATGCAGGCTCTAGATAATGGTTCTATACCTTGCACCTGCCAATCTCTTGTACCCCAGATTGTCTTTGTTTCAATATTTTTGTTCTAGAAATCAAAACCGAATGTTTTCATATTTTCAAAAAATGTCTCTGAATAGATTAATTTTGTATTTGTAAGCATCGTTTTCATTCCTGTCCTATTTGATAATTTAAAATAAAATGTGTCTGCATTGCTTGTGTTGAACCCTGAAAAGTATGAATATTTGTCATAAAATGTTTTCAAACTGCCTTTTGGTGGAGTTGCACAATGTTCCCATTGATTATAATTTAAAACATTTCTAGGTTGAGCAGATTTATGCAGATAATGGTTACCATAGTGGTTAAAACAATACATCTGGTCATAATTAGATGAACCCTGTAAATAATCATGTTCTGTAAATTTAGCTGACATCACTAGATCTGACATCATATCATTAATACTTTCAAAGTCCCAATCATCAGCGAATGTGCTTGGTTTTACAAAGTCACTCAATGAAATCTTGAATTGATGAGGATACTTCAGGAGCTCAACCGGACCATAGATTTCGTAATCAGTTTTGTCCCATGCTACCCCACCGGGTATAGGATTGGCTGTGAAGTTTACTGAAGAAAGTTCTCTTTTCTCGATGTGTGAAGACTTGTGTGGTTTCAGGACCAAGTTGATTTTATGACTTGCTGTGTCCATTGTAACATATTTTCCATCAATGAAATGTCCCAAGCATAGTACCATGATGAGCCAAAGTATGAGGATGAATACTCCTAGTGCCACCCAAAGTTCAATCCATGGAGAAATCAGATATCTTTCTTGTAGTTGGTGAAAGAGTTCCTTTGCTTTATCTTTGAAAGTTTTTGTTGTTGGCTGTTCCTCAGGTTCACTTGGATCCTCAGAAAAATCATCGAAGTTGATGAAGTAGCCAGATGCTGTTCTGTCAATTGTTTCAATTGCTTCTGGATTCCTTATTGTTTTTGGAATTTTCTTCGTTTCATTAGCATTGTCTGTGGTTACATCATTGTAGATTGTTGTTTCTTGATGTAAGATTTTGATTTGAGTTTCAAGAGGTTTAAGTTCCATGGCTTTGTTGCATAGTCCTTGTTGATTCACTGTAGGTTTATCATTTGTGATTAGTCTCTCAGTTTGAACCTCTGTATTTGTAGCAAACTTTGGTGTTCTACTACTTCTTGGGAGTCCACTTGGCCTACTACTTGTTATCGGCCACATGATTGTGGTTTAACCAGGTCGATGGATACAACTCGGTTCTCCTTTTTACCAGCAAGGGGCGGTAATACTACTGATCTTGTCCCGTTGATAGCCAAGACAGGTACTGCTTTTCTGTAAGAAGGCCCAAATTCCTTCTTTACCGCGATCTTCTCTCTGACCAGATCCCCGATTTTTGGGATCCAGACAGGCCTTGCTGGGACAGGTGGTTTCTCTTCAGTGGTTGTTGGCTGTTGTTTCAACTTTATGTTGCTCAGCTCTTTTCTTGTTTCATTTAAGTCCTGTAAAATAGCCAAACGATCTTTGATATCAAAGCATTTTTCTTTAACCACTGAAGTCTGACTATCGAGGTCCTGGATTAACATTCTAGTCCCAAACAACAGTTCGTAAGGACTGAGACCTCTCAGAGAATTTCTTCGCAGATTATTAAGATTACGTGACACTTATTAGATGTTTGACCCACCCAGCTCCCGAACCTAATACCTAAGCATGGGCGTAAAATCCGCTCCGATCGCGGATTTTTCTGATTTTCGGCAAATTCGCAATCCGCGAACTCTCGCGAATTTGTCAAAAATCCGTGAATCCGCTCGCGGCGGATTTTTTGCTTGGTTGCGGCGCGCGGCGTGGTGCACGGCGTTCACTTTCCGGCATTTAGCATTTGCCGAGTTGTTTTTCTTTGCGAGTGACGCGCCATTTTGGATCTTGCTGCGTGATCCCGCGGGAGTTTGGCGCCCGCGAATACGTAATCGCGGCTTGCCACCTTGCACAGCACACCTCGCGAGAGTTCGCAATTGCGAACACGTAGTTGCGGCGGAAAGGAACAATCTCGCACTCGCGAAATAGAGCTTTTGCAATTCTGCACAAGAAAATCACCAGCAAACAGGATAAACCTTCAGAAAATTATGATTTTTATCAGAATCACTCCTCAGATTGACATTTGCATGGCCTTTTTTTTTGCAAGGAGTCCATTTTTTGGGGGGGGGGAGGAAGGAAGTGCCCCACAGTCTCCAACTTCCTGTTCCTGTCCAGCAGGCTCCTCCCAGTGCTTTGTCCATCTCCTGGTCACTTTCATTTGGATCTGGAGCTGGAAGGATTACTTTTTGTGGGTGCTGCTGGATATTTGGATTTGAGGCCTTTTTGACTGTCTTTGGATCACTTTTGGATTAGAAATCAACTTTCACAAGTAAGTTTGTTTGGGGCATTACAGTTGCTGCAAGTAAAATTTTTGAACTTTTTCAGAACATTAAATAAATTATATTGTGGGTAGCCACAGTATCCAGTAGGACCAGGGTTGGTTAGGGGTGCATGATACAACTGTTTTGTTGAATTTAAACACCATTGAGGCCATGGATGGGCTGGGATTGTGCTGATTTTTGTCTTTTTTTTGGGCCTGCTGGTGGGGCCCTTTGCCCAGGGGTGGTGAGTGTTGCATGGGCCTAGTCTTTCTGTGGGGTGTCTTCTTGAATTTAAACATAATTGAGGCCATGGATGGGCTGGGATTGTGCTTATTTTATTGTTTTTTGTCGTTTTTTGGGGGCTGCTGGTGTGGCCTTTTGCCCAGGGGTGGTGGTGCATGGACTGAGTGTGCCTGTGGTGTGGTCTCACTCTCTTTAATGTAAACATCATGGATGGCATTGGATTGTGGTGATTTCTGGCTGTTTTTCTGTTTTTTGGGGGTGTACTGTTGATGTGGACTGGCCATGTGGGTGGTGGTGGTGGCCATCTTGAGTGCTGGCTGGTACAGGCAACATGTGCTTGGGGTGTAAGGGGCCATTTTGAGGAGAGGCAGTGTCTGAGGCCTGCACTTATTTTGCCTACTTTTCATCCTTTATGCCCAGGGGTAGTGAGTGTTGCATGGGCCTAGTGTTTCTGAGGGGTGTCTTCTTGAATTTAAACACCATTGAGGCCATGGATGGGCTGGGATTGTGCTGATTTGATTGTTTTTTGTCGTTTTTTTGGGCCTGCTGGTGGGGCCCTTTGCCCAGGGGTGGTGAGTGTTGCATGGGCCTAGTCTTTCTGTGGGGTGTCTTCTTGAATTTAAACATAATTGAGGCCATGGATGGGCTGGGCTTGTGCTTAGTTTATTGTTTTTTGTCGTTTTTTTGGGCCTGCTGGTAGGGCCCTTTGCCCAGGGGTGGTGAGTGTTGCATGGGCCTAGTCTTTCTGTGGGGTGTCTTCTTGAATGTAAACATAATTGAGGCCATGGATGGGCTGGGATTGTGCTTATTTTATTGTTTTTTGTCGTTTTTTGGGGGCTGCTGGTGTGGCCTTTTGCCCAGGGGTGGTGGTGCATGTACTGAGTGTGCCTGTGGTGTGGTCTGGTCTCACTCTCTTTAATGTAAACATCATGGATGGCATTGGATTGTGGTGATTTCTGGCTGTTTTTCTGTTTTTTGGGGGTGTACTGTTGATGTGGACTGGCCATGTGGGTGGTGGTGGTGGCCATCTTGAGTGCTGGCTGGTACAGGCAACATGTGCTTGGGGTGTAAGGGGCCATTTTGAGGAGAGGCAGTGTCTGAGGCCTGCACTTATTTTGCCTACTTTTCATCCATTATGCCCAGGGGTAGTGAGTGTTGCATGGGCCTAGTGTTTCTGAGGGGTGTCTTCTTGAATGTAAACATAATTGAGGCCATGGATGGGCTGGGATTGTGCTTATTTTATTGTTTTTTGTCGTTTTTTGGGGGCTGCTGGTGTGGCCTTTTGCCCAGGGGTGGTGGTGCATGGACTGAGTGTGCCTGTGGTGTGGTCTGGTCTCACTCTCTTTAATGTAAACATCATGGATGGCATTGGATTGTGGTGATTTCTGGCTGTTTTTCTGTTTTTTGGGGGTGTACTGTTGATGTGGACTGGCCATGTGGGTGGTGGTGGTGGCCATCTTGAGTGCTGGCTGGTACAGGCAACATGTGCTTGGGGTGTAAGGGGCCATTTTGAAGAGAGGCAGTGTCTGAGGCATGCACTTAATTTGCCTACTTTTCATCCATTATGCCCAGGGGTAGTGAGTGTTGCATACTTGCATGTCCCTAGTCTTTCTGTGGGGTGTCTTCAATGTAAACATCATGGATGGCATGGGATTGTGCTCATTTTTCTGTGTTTTGTCCATTTTTTGGGGTGTATAACTGAACTGATGTTCCTCTGTCTTCCATTGCTTTTAGGTGCACAAGAAGACTCAAGAGAACCACCAGTGCCAGGAAGAAGTCCTGCAGCGGTGTGTGTGTGCAGCATAACGTCACGCGACGTCACGTCTGGACACAGAACCCTCTGCAACTCGTGCAACTGCTGCCTGCTGACCTGCTCTGAAGAAGATGGCCCCAAAAAAAGTAACCCGTAGCTCCTCTAGCAAGAAAGGTGCCAGTAAGGAGCAGAAGAAGCAAGTTACCAAGGACACTGGTGTGCCGCCCGCCCCTTTTTTTGGGAGTAAAAAAAAAAGTATGCCTGCAGCAGCAGCGGGATCTGCTGGGGACCAAGCTGGCAGCAGCACCCCCGCTCCATTGGGCTCAGTGCCACCACCACCACCACTCCAACTTAAGTCCAAGCCCTTGAGTGCTGCAGAGGCAGCCAGTATAGTTCTTCAATCACCATCGACCAGTGATGTTGGCTCATCGCAAGAAAGCAGCAGCAATGTCCCTCAATCAACACAGGTTGTTGTAGCTCATCTGACGAGTGTTGAACAACCACAGCCGCAACAACAATCACATGTGCAAGTACAAGCCCAAGTACATGTGGAAGGAGAGGCAGCGCAAGGAGATGCGCAAGCAGAGGTGCATGGAGGGTCACAAGTGGCCACAATAGTTGTTCCTCCCGAAGTAGGGGCACATCAGGAAATCGACAATCAAGGCGAGGTATCATTTGAGGAAGCCACTCCTCCTGATGATCCTTCATTGTCTTCCACACCCCTAGCAAGGAAGAGATCAAGGGTGGTGTCTACATCTTCTTCAAGCACACCTCCTTCTGATGATACGGATCAAACTTGGGAACCAGCACCACAGCCGTCTGAGAGTGAGGCACACCATGATCCGACAAAGGTAGTTAAGCGTAAAAGGAAGCTCGTCCAAAGTCTCAGAGTTATGGAGTGTGATGAGGCTCAACAAGAAGTGGCGGATACTGCTGCTGATGAAGACTCTGCCAACGACGACCCAGTCATCATAAAGGTCACTGCAGCCCCAGCGGGCATGCAGCAAACAGACATTTTGACCCTAGCCCGAAGAGCTGCTGAGCGTGATGATGATGATGATGTTGTCGATGAGGAGGCAGTGGAAACACCACAATCATTGGAGTTAAGTAGTACACCAACTCGTCCCGCTTCCATATTTCTTTCTGGCAAGACCTCCGGCCTCCTCCATGTCCCACAGACACTTCAAGTCCCCAGTTTGGGACTTCTTTACTGTTTGTCCAAAAAATCCAAAGTTTGCCATTTGTACCATTTGTAAGCAAGCAGTTAGTCGTGGTAAGCCAGGTACCAACTATGGTACCGGAGGCCAGAGAGGTCATCTTAGGAGACAGCACACTGTCAAATGGTTTGCGCACCTAGATGCGATCAAGAAAGGCCGAATTCAAGGAAACGTTGATGTTTCATCTGATGATGACGAGGAGGAAGAAGACGTGTCAAACACTTCCCTTACACCCAGTACCCCTGTCAGCAGCACACCCAATGTGAGGCACACTAAGAGTGTTGGAGCGACTGAGACACCAACGCACAAAAGTTCACCAGCGAGCAAAATTGGGTCAACGAAGTCATTATCAGCCCGTAAATGCTTGGTCCAGGGCAACATTAGAACAATGCTTACTTCAGACGTGCCATATGAACGCAACCACCCACTGACGCGTCTGTATAACACTAAGCTGGCTAAAATGCTAGCTGTGGACCTTCTCCCTTTTTCTTTTGTAGAAGCGGTAGGTTTTCTAGAATTAGTGGCAACGCTCTGCCCTAAATGGAAGGTTCCTAGCCGGTTCTATTTTGCCAGAGTTGCGGTTCCAGCACTACATGAAGATGTGCTGGAGGCGATTGGGGCAGCTTTGCAGAAGAGTGCTGTTCACACAATACATCTGACAACAGACATGTGGACCAGTGGCGCAGGCGCTGATTACATGTGCATCACTGCACACTGGGTCTCTTTTTCAGGTGTTAAAGCAAAGCTAAACGCAGGTGTTGACCCGGACCAAGTTTTTAAAGCTGCTCGGAAACATGCAACACTAGCCATGTTTGGCTTGGAGAAAAGTCACACAGCAGAAAACCTTTTGGAAGAGTTTAACAAAAAGGTCTTGAAAATGCTATCCCCCCAAAAACGCATGATTGGTTATGTTTCCACGGATAATGGCGCCAATGTAGTTAAGGCCATGTGGCAGGGTGACTATTTTAGAGTGCCGTGTTTGGCGCACTGTATCAACCTGGTAGTTCAAAAATTCTTGAGTGATAAACACAGTCCAGCGTTCGAGGTAATGGCCACCTGCCGCAAAATGTGCAACCATTTCAGCCATTCTTTTAAGGCCCGGAAGCATCTGAGGAGACTGCTACTTGAACGTCAAATGCCAGTGAAAGCACTCATCCAGGAGGTGGCAACACGTTGGAACTCAACCTTCTACATGCTTGAGCGTCTGTATGAGCAGTATACGGTACTCGATCACTATTTCTTCACAGAGGGTACATCTCAGAAGGAGGACATGCGGTTGGGTGCGGCGCAATGGGACATAGTTAAAAGCCTGACAGACATGCTTCGTCCTTTTGAGTTCTTCACGCGTGCAGTCAGCCAGGAGGACTGTAATTTGGGAAAAGCTATCCCATTGTTGTGCATGCTGGAGCACCAACTGATGGCGGTGTCTTCTGAGTTTGAAAAAGATGAAAAAAAAAAAGACCATTTTATTTTGTCTGAGAAATTATTAGAGCGCCTACGTGGTGATGAACGTTTTAAAAACATCAAGTCAGAACAGCATTACATTTGTGCTACTATTCTGGATCCACGCTACAAAAAGGCACTGGCAGGCGAAGCATTCTTTCCTTTTGCTGATGCAGATGTTCAAAAGTACAAACATTGGTTAGCCTTGTCAGCCAAGAGGTTTGAAAAAGAACGGCAGGTTATTGAAGGAGAAGACAGTAAATGTGTAAATGTAAATGTATTTCGATTTATATAGCGCACAAATCACCCAGGGGTCTCAAGGCGCTTGCTTAGGGAACCCGTCCTGGTATTCCCCTGTGAGATACCCGGCAGGGTATTCACAAGGTGAAAGCCAGGCATCCCGCCGCGAGGGGCCGTAGTGGAGATTAAGCAAGCTATTGCCCAGAGTCGCAGAGTGTGATCCCGTGAGTCGAGTAGGCACCGGAGCGAGAATTGTCGAGTCCGTGGAATTTTTTGAGCCCAAGACCCGCCGAGGCGGGGAATCGAACCCTGGTCCACGGCTGATCTCAGCTTCCGGGTCTGCCGCCTCTAACCACTGAGCCACGCTTCTCCACTTCATCAGCATCAGCATCAGCATCAGCAGGCCATCCCCAGTCACAAGAATCCACTTCTGCACCTGTGGCTGGGGCACAAGTGACCTCTCAGCCGTTAAAGGCAACTGGATCATCTGCACCACACACAACAGTATCAGTGGCTGTTGTAGAGGATTGGCTAAGTTTGCTTGGGTATGGTTCTCGAAAAAATGTCAAAGGCACAGCAAAAAGTAAGCAAAGTGGAGGAACCGTTGATGACCTTGAGTCGATGGTGCAGGACTATATGAATGACTCAACAGAGGTCTTTCTTAATGATGAGCCATTGCAGTATTGGCATGGCAAAAAACAATTGTGGCCACAGCTCTCCAACCTGGCTATGAACTATTTGTCTTGCCCACTCGCAAGTGTGTCTTCTGAACGTGTTTTCAGTGCTGCTGGTGGCATTGTAACTCCCAAACGGAGCCGCCTCTCGCCCAAAAATGTGGAGCGGCTGACAATGATCAAGATGAATCAGCACCTCATACCACCAGATTACAAAGTACGAGAAAGCACGCCACATGAAGACGAGGAGGACGGCAACGTAGATGAGGGGATTTGTTCTCTGTTCGGTGGCACTGACCTCATCCTGCCTGAATTCGCAGAGTATGATGACGAAATCTTCTTCTTATTCCCTGACACCGAGCCCTGAAAATGAGACAATGAATCAAGAACTTTCTTTTTCGTCCTTATTCACTTTTATTCCTGTTTGTCTCTCTTTCTTTGGTTTGCACAGTTAATTTAATTCAAACTTTAATCACCTAATCCCAAAAACAAGACCATCAGCAGAACTGTCTTCACTTGTTTGCTTATTGATTTGAAGGTGCCGCAGTCTACATTCCTCAGGTTCACAAGTTCTGAAGAACATGCTCCTCTATCCTCCTCCTCCAGACTGCGATTTCCCTCAAAGCAGAGTGCTGGATTACGCCCAATGAAGAAAGACTCAGCACTTGTGGGGGTGTTGTTCTTCTTTGCGGGTGAGTTGACGGATTTGGGCCCATTGCTGTGAAGCTCTAATAATGGACAAAAGTGTTTTGGACCAAATATGAGGTGGAAATTTCTTGCCGTTTTTGCTGACTTGCTTGCCTTTGGGGTGCTCTTTGGCGGGGTTCCGGGTGTTTGTGGGTGATTTTTGGTGTCTGGGAGCACTGCTGCGACAGTCTAATCTTGATTGCATTTGCTTTTCAGGAAATCCGTGGTGGAAAACAGGAGTTATGATGATTGATGATGATGACCTAGCTGCACAGCGCCGCGTTTGGACCAAAGGCCGAGAGATATTGTAAGTATGAGATTTAGCTTTTTCGCTGTTTGGGGGTGTTGTCGGGTGGTTTTTTGCGGGTGGGTTGGCGGGTCTTGCCTGGGGCATTCCTGGGAAGGTCTAATACCGGATAGAAGTGTTTTGGACAAAATCCTTAAGGAACAGCCTTTTTTTTGCTATTTCTTCTGTCATCTTGCTCAATGTAGCGTTTTGGGGGGCTTCCTGCTGTTCGTGGGTGGGTTGCGGCCGGGGTCTCTGTCGAAGCACTGCTGCGACAATCTAATCTTGATTGCATTTGCTTTTCCGGAAATCCGTGGTGGAAAACAGGAGTTATGATCATTGATGATGATGACCTAGCTGCACAGCGCCGCGTTTGGACCGAAGGCCGAGAGATATTGTAAGTATGAGATTTAGCTTTTTCGCTGTTTGGGGGTGTTGTCGGGTGGTTTTTTGCGGGTGGGTTGGCGGGTCTTGCCTGGGGCATTCCTGGGAAGGTCTAATACCGGATAGAAGTGTTTTGGACAAAATCCTTAAGGAACAGCCTTTTTTTTGCTATTTCTTCTGTCATCTTGCTCAATGTAGCGTTTTGGGGGGCTTCCTGCTGTTCGTGGGTGGGTTGCGGCCGGGGTCTCTGTCGAAGCACTGCTGCGACAATCTAATCTTGATTGCATTTGCTTTTCCGGAAATCCGTGGTGGAAAACAGGAGTTATGATGATTGATGATGATGACCTAGCTGCACAGCGCCGCGTTTGGACTGAAGGCCGAGAGATATTGTAAGTATGAGATTTAGCTTTTTCGCTGTTTGGGGGTGTTGTCGGGTGGTTTTTTCCGGGTGGGTTGGCGGGTCTTGCCTGGGGCATTCCTGGGAAGGTCTAATACCGGATAGAAGTGTTTTGGACAAAATCCTTAAGGAACAGCCTTTTTTTTGCTATTTCTTCTGTCATCTTGCTCAATGTTGCGTTTTGGGGGGCTTCCTGCTGTTCGTGGGTGGGTTGCGGCCGGGGTCTCTGTCGAAGCACTGCTGCGACAATCTAATCTTGATTGCATTTGCTTTTCCGGAAATCCGTGGTGGAAAACAGGAGTTATGATGATTGATGATGATGACCTAGCTGCACAGCGCCGCGTTTGGACCGAAGGCCGAGAGATATTGTAAGTATGAGATTTAGCATTTTCGCTGTTTGGGGGTGTTGTCGGGTGGTTTTTTGCGGGTGGGTTGGCGGGTCTTGCCTGGGGCATTCCTGGGAAGGTCTAATACCGGATAGAAGTGTTTTGGACAAAATCCTTAAGGAACAGCCTTTTTTTTGCTATTTCTTCTGTCATCTTGCTCAATGTAGCGTTTTGGGGGGCTTCCTGCTGTTCGTGGGTGGGTTGCGGCCGGGGTCTCTGTCGAAGCACTGCTGCGACAATCTAATCTTGATTGCATTTGCTTTTCCGGAAATCCGTGGTGGAAAACAGGAGTTATGATCATTGATGATGATGACCTAGCTGCACAGCGCCACGTTTGGACCGAAGGCCGAGAGATATTGTAAGTATGAGATTTAGCTTTTTCGCTGTTTGGGGGTGTTGTCGGGTGGTTTTTTCCGGGTGGGTTGGCGGGTCTTGCCTGGGGCATTCCTGGGAAGGTCTAATACCGGATAGAAGTGTTTTGGACAAAATCCATAAGGAAACACCAGTTTTGGCACTTTTTGTAAGTTAGGGTTCGTTAGGGTTAGCCCTAGCAGCAGGATTGCATGTGTTTCGGGGGGTTCTATTGCAACGCAGTTCTGGTGTTGTAGAGCACTGTTGGAGCGATGCTGGCTATGGATACTTTTGCTTGCTTGCAAGTGGTTTGAATACAATGCACGGTCTGTATTTGGGCCTACTGTTATTTTCAAAGTACGTTTTGTAACCATTTTTCTGCTAGGCATCGTTTTTGGAGATCTGATTGGGGTTCTTCTACATTTTTGCGACTGGCTTTAGTAAGGGTCTTGGTGGGAGCATTGCTGGGAAGGTCAAATTTTGTTCTAAAACACAGTTTACAGTACACCTACCTTGAGGGGAAAGATCCGCTATAATATTTTGGCCATACTTATTTATCCTTAAAAAGGTGACTCAGACAGAGCACGCAATTTCAAAAATATTGTACTGTCTATTAGGGAAATCAAAGTGTCACTTTTTGAACCACACAGCGTACATACCTTTTATTTATTTATCAGTGGTATTGTAATAGCACTTCCTGTTTTCCGTTCAATAATTACAGGCCGGGTTTCAGTCAACATCCGCCAGGCAGGCAGTGGACAGGGTGTCTTCTGTCAGTGGTCACCAACATTGATGGACGAAGCGTCAGCTGGAATGGAGGAGTGCCGCCAATAAGAGGAATTGTTTGCTGCATGCAACTTACTTACCAAATTCAACAGGACAACTCCAACAACATACGCAATACAGATACAGTATCCATTGTTTTATTCTATGAGTGTGACTGCATGTGCTTAGCTTTAGTTTGTAACCAAAGATTGTCTTTATCTTCAATTATTGTTTGTCCATGCTCTGCTTTTTTTTTCTTCTCTCAACAAAACCTACCCAAAAAGAAACCCCCATTCCCATCCATTTTACAAACCCTAACCCTCTTCCCCCGGGCTGTGTTGTTTTGCTTGATGTCTGACTAAAATGACATCAATAATTCCACACACTTGCTGGGGAGGATAAGGTCATAGCAACAGGCTGGTGAAGGAATACGAGGATATCTTCTAGACTTACTCAGCTTCAGTACTATATCTTCTAGTAGTAGTAGCCAATGTCAAATAAATTCAACGCAAGTACTAGTTATACTTGCAAGCAAATACTTTACCATTTGTTAGGCTACATTATGGCACTGTTCTAGTGTACTGTCACCTGCTATATTCTCGATCGTACCGTAACCGTTGTAATGCTACAGTAAGGACAAACAAGGTTTCGTTTTCTTTTTTTCCATAGGCATGCAACTGCCACTGTGTCACACCACTAGTACCACCGCAATGAGGAAATGTCACCCGCCCAGGATTGACAACGTTAATCCCCATTTCACGTGGAGCCAGCCCTGGGCCTAGCCCTAATTTCTAACACTAATTACAGGTAAGATAAGCGTTTGGTGGGAGGTAGTATAATGGAGTCTTATTTCGGAGTAGACAAGAGATTGACGGTTGTACTACTAAAGTCCTACGACTGTTCAGGAAAACAAAGTTACTGTTACACCCCCGTCCCCCACCCACCAGACTGAAAAGCAGTAAAAAACAGGTATGGTCAGATAAAGTTTAAAAATGTATATTTATGTAGCCCTAACAAAATAATCTCCCTCAAGACCCACCCTAACCCCAACGATTGTCTTTGAAACGTCCCAAAACGATCCCAACTCCCAAATCCCACCCCCCAAAAGTCTATAAAAAAAGGGCAAGGGACACTCCACTACTGGAGGGTGCTGGTGCTGGTGCATTTTGCCGCATGGGCATCATACTCCTTGCGGAGGGTGGCAAGCTCGGAGCGGAGGCCCTTCACCAAGTTCTTATACTTCTGGACCTCCTGCTCCAGGTTGGACATTCGGACTCGTAGGCGGCGTTGGCGTTCCTTGCAGCTCCTGTGGGGGGCAGCTGGTTTTTCTGTTGCTTGGCGGTGGCGGCTGGCTTTGTTAGCCCGGCTCGGTCCCGCTGGAGCACTGCGGGACCTGGAGGAGGATGCAGCGGTCCCAGCCGAGGATGTTGTTGTTGCACCGCTCGACTGCGTGTCCTCCTCCTCCTCCAGGGCCACCAGCCGCCGATATTCGGCGACAGTGGCCTCCAGCCTCCGTTGCCGGGCCATTCTAGCCTGCTCCCTCCGTGTTGTTGATTTGGAAGGAGCAACTATATGAAGAAAGAAAGACATAGTCTGTAACCAATGCTCCTTAGCATTAATAACACAAAGTGATTGAGCCGAAAGTTGGGTCACAGTACAAGTAGCAAATTGAAAGCACAGTACATAACTATTGAGGACAGTATCTATGTAACCTCCCACTTCTGCATCCTTGCTCTAACATTAGTGGTACTTTAATGAACAAATTCTACGACCACTATGGACTTCCATTACAGTCGACTATGACAGTACACCAGTCTTATTCTTCTTCTTCTCTCTTGTTTAGGAAAATTGGTACGTTATCTTAGGCAAGCCGGCAGAATGACATGGACAGCACAGTGAACTTGCACCCGAGAAAAAAAGTTGCACACCATGATGAGTGAGACAGACTTGCGTTACTGTACCGGTCCAGTACATGCAGGTGGTGAAGCTATTACTTTTCTATTACGGGTGGCACTGAGAATACTCTGTTACAAGGGCTACTGCTTAATTAATTTACCTTTCACCCTACAGTGCAAATGAGTACTAGAAAAGGAAAATGAAGAAGCTAACTAATTTGATTATCTATCACTTCACATGGGACGTATTTGATGACATATGGGATGACTTTAGGTGCTTTGCTTAATATTGAGTGAACAGTGATACACCCACACATGAATGACGTACTACAAGCAAACTAAAGTTATTAAGAGAGGTACGGAGTGTCCACCGTAATAACCAGATATATGCTGTGATTGCAGACGCAATACAAAGTACTGCTACTATTCATGGTAGTATTGGACACATTTACAATTCCTTTTCCTTTCCTTCCCTGCACTGGAACGGACGTGCGGGTGCGGTGGTACATGCTCTTCAAGGTAACACTTAGTACATCTGGCGACCATCTACTCTCTCTAGATACACATGTGCTATCTAAGAGTCAGAGAATACCATGCTCCAGGCATCCATTCAGTCAAAGTATACGCACACATACAGTTTCTGTTTCACCCATCCAGGCTGCTGTCCTTCCACCCATCCTTGCTTCATCATTGACCCAGCCATGCACCATACCATATTCTTTCCTTCCAAGCCACCTCGGGGGCCAAGCAAACACATATCGTTCTTCTTTGCCAGCCATCATACAATTTCGTGTCCCACTTACTTACACCCTTCTTTCGCTTTTCGTTCATCCCATCCATCACGTTCGTCTAAGAACTTATTGGGATTCTTCTCACCAAAAACTTCACAGCTAAGTCGAAGTACATTTCGAGGAGGCTACTACCTGGTTGATTTGTAATACACCCGTGCAGAAAGCACACTATGCAGTCTTCAATCTCAATAAGTAAGGAATATATAGCTTACCTGTTTCCGCCACCACCGTTTGAACCCCCACAGGACCGTCCGCCGGCTCTTGCACCGCCTCCTCCCCAGAGTCCTCCGAGTCCTCGCCCAACACAGCCACCTCCGCGCTGGCCCCGTCACCAGATGTTACACCTACAAAGTACATTTAAGAATGTTAGAATACACCACTCACTACTATATAATATTTGGTCTAGGAGAAATGTTAAAAAAACTGAATACAATGTAATAATTTGTGACTGTCTACTCCAAAGTAAAAATGTCCCTTTTTCCAGGGAAGGCTGTTGTCTTGCTGCACTTTTATGCACAACTGATGAATGCTTGCTTTTTATTTTTAACAAGCACCACTTTTTCTCCTAACAGACAGAAGCTTGACTCCTAAGAACACGACCAGGATCAAGTTCAAACCAGGTGAGAGCTCGGCTCGACCACAAGAAATGTGTCCAATTAATCGTCAGCACTAACCACTTTTCCGTTTTCAGTTAAATAGTTTTATGACAAAGTAGATTTTAATAAATGTGTTTACTTTTAATAAAGCTTTTAAACTTAAATAGACTCTGTGGTTTTTGGTCCTCCAGACTAGAGTGGATGAGCTAAAGGTTTTGGAATTTTTGCAAGCATGAGTGCCTCTGACACTTCTTGACTGTGCTGTGACTCCGTACTCTCTTGTCCTGCGTACGATAATCTAGAGATCATTGGGGATCAATAATCGGTGACTACAGAGCTGAATGACTCTGCCACACTATCTAGTCAGTAAGGAGACAGTGCATAGAGCTATTGCTGAATAGAATGGGAGTCCAATGGAATTGCCAAATGTCCAATCTTAGTTAGCTACACAGACAGACTAATAAGAATAATCTAGTAATACCACAGGGAGTCATATTAGAGCCAGGATAAGAATTTATATCCAGTGTACAAGAAGATCAAAGACGATTTAGAAAAAATCGAATGAGGAACGCTAGGAAAAAATAGGTACTCTTTATTACAATTAAAACTTACTGGGGCCAGCAAAGGAGCCCTCGCCTGCCCGATCCTGGCCTGCATCCTGAGCACCCTCCTCCTCCTGTGTCCTCTTGCCCTTGGGGGGAGCTGATGTACAACATGAAAGAAAGAAAGACCAGAAAACATGGATGAGATTTGTCAACCAAATCAACCATTTCAAAAGAACAATAACAACATTTTTTGGAGAAATAGCAAATAGATAGACAACTATTCCACGGGATCTATCTCATGTGGTATACTACGTTATTCGTATTGCCTGATTTGCGGAACGTTGACTTAGAAAGTTCCTATGTAACTCAATAAACAGACTACTAAAGAGGTTTGCCTAGGCCTGGCACTGCAGGCAGCAGTCCGCAGCACGCGAAGTGACAGACAAAGTCCATCCTGCTTGCAGATCAGTGAATACTCAAACTATCAATCCACCCACCACCACCACTATTTCTTCTTATAGCCATGTGTCTAAAGGAAGGAGTGGACTTCAGTCTGTTGGGGCTGATTTAGAAGTCCCTTGCGGCTCATTTTCCTCCATTGTTGCGTGACTTTTGTGACGCTGCGGCAGAACAAAAGACTCGCCATGGTGTTGGTGCGGCGTATATATTAAAAAAAAAGAAATTATGGGCGATGCATCACGTTGTAAAGCCCTGCGCCATCAGGGGGCGTTCCGGCGCAAGGGAGGGCGTACCTGCGCAGGGACGAATCCTAAAAGTGGCTGAGGGAAATCTACAAGATGTCAATCAGTCACTTTTAAGACAATGATGCATGAGTCAAACCCTGCGCGCTTGAAGCCGACGTACGGCTTGATGCAGCATTGGGGAGATAGGGTACCCCAGAGCATTGCTGGAGCTGCGCCATCGTTGGCACGCAACTCCAGCAATGCGCCGCCTTTACGGCACAGATGCGTAAGGCTTCTGTGACGTTTTGGGCCAATGGGTGGTGGTGGTGGCATGGCACACAATTACTGCCGCATTCCTGCTACTTTGCAGGGATGCGCCGTTAATTGAAAATATGACCCTTAGTGTCTAGCATTACGCAGTTCTTATCTTTACACTACACTCATACATAATTTCTCAGGCCAATGAAATGAACACAATGTACAAAACAAATAAGCATAGTAACAAGCAAGGCTACTGAGAAGGAGAGCAGTGCACCTGAAATGCATAGAAGATTTTGAAATATAATTTACCTACAATGTAATCGGCAGCATTATTGCTCTTGGTAAAGAACAAAGATTTGCAAATAACAGAGCCGGATAAAACAGAGTAGTGATGAATAGCTACTACTACTCACCAAGCCCGGGGACCTCTACGCCGAGCGCGTCCAGCAAGTCCCGTTCCCGGTCCATGACATCGGTCCAGCGGTGGGTGGCCTGGTTATATGTGTGCCGGACCCCAGAGAGCTTATACATGGCCCGGCACACCTTCTCCCACCGCTTCCGGCGCTCCCGGATGCCATAGCCAGTCGCGATCTTGCCGCCTCCCAGGATCGTCTTGGGGAGGCGGCGCTGGACGTGGAAGATGAGTGCCGCCACTTCCTCCGCGCTGAAGATCTCCCGCGGCACCACTTGCTCCCCCCTCAAACGCCCGCACGGGAGCCGGGCACGGGGTGCGGGACCCTTCCCCTTCTCAGGGTGCTTCCCGGCTCCCTTTACCATGGTCTGGGCAGAAATAAACTTAAATGATAAAGAAGAAATAGAATAGTGAAGAAGAAAAGAAAAGAGTTTAAAAAAGTAGTTTAAAAGTAACTAAAAGTAGCAGAAAACACAAAAATATACAGCTAGAAAAATAGAGGGATAGATAATAAGTAAAATAGATTAAATAAACTTCAAACAAGCAAAGGATGGCAGAGATTCAGAGAGGATACAGAAAGCATGCCCAGAACCATAGCAATGAATGAGAAACAAGATGGCCGCGCCCGTTCACAACCGCGTGGGTAACTTCGCGCAAGATTTTCCTCGCGAGCACGCGCGAAATTGTACTAGCGAGCAGCACAGTTTGCGAGATTACACATAGCGGCCGGAAACGGAATTACGTCACGCAAACAAGATGGCCGCGCCCGTGTACGACCGCTAGGGTAACTTGGCAAACGTATAGCTACAAGCGCCTCGCGAACACGCGCAAAAGCCCGCGAACATACACGTCGCAAAAAAAAAAAGTGTATTCGCAAGCATTCGCGGCTCCCGAAATCGATCTCGCACGGATTCGCGCCCCAAAAAACGCGCGAAATTGCAGAAAAAACGGTTTTTGCTAAACTGAAAGCAATGAGCAGGTGCAAAAGTTCAAACTTAACATTTGTAACATTCACTGTAGTGCTTCCTGAGGGGCCCCTCCAGAGTTTGCAACTATTCTATGACCCTGCTATGACCCAAACAGCAGGCTCATAGAATAGCTACAAGTAGACCATAAAGGTCCTGTGAAAAAAAATTTCACTGCAACAGAAAGCAAATTACAGATAAGGAAGGAAGCAGGTGCCAGCCAGACTGGAACTTTCTAAATAACTGACACATTAATCAACCACCAATTAATTCATGGCAGTTGAAGTAGGGGAGGTGTGCTTGCTTTTTTCACCCCCCATAAACTACAGTGATAAACAAACCTAATGGGTGGCAGTGACGATGTACCAGAGGGTGGCATGGGTGTCCCAGAGGGTGGCAGTGGTGAAGCAGAGGGTGCTGTGAACCTGTGATGATAAACCAGACGTAGAAACAACATAGTCGCGGCCGTTGCGTGCCGAAAAGTAAGTTCGCAATTGCGAAATTGTCCCACAATCGTCGCGAACGCGCGCCAACACAAAAAACGGGAAAATCCGCAAATCCGCTAGAGTTCGCGTATCTTCGCGGATTGCGAATCCGTAAATCCGCAATTTCGCGTACGCGAGATCCGCTAGATCCGCCCATGCTTACTAATACCTTTGCCGTTATAGATTGCTCTATGCCTTGGTTTTTTCTTTACACCATCCCATTTCCCTCAGGAAGGAAGTGACAAGAGTCCCGCAATGTAATGCCCATTCCGGCCATGCCCCCCCTTCCAGCTCGAGAGCTAAAGGCAGGACATTGGTCAGAATGCAGCATGCTCCTAGCGTATATGCCATTATAGACTCGCAAATCTTTTTATAACAGTTCAGACGTCAGCCGAGTGCTGGGGTCTACATCTATAAGTGAAAACAGTCTCTACATGTTAATACAACGCATTATTCACACTGGGTTTTTTTTTTTTATTGTTTAATCCAATCTGGAGCGAAACGCCATGGTAATACACCGTCTCGGTCGCCACTGCGATCTCTGTTGCAGTCTGGGCAGTTTTTTACAAATAGGTGATGTTCCAGGCTCATTCCTGGCCACCAGTATGTTGATCGTAATTCTTCCAGAGAATCCTTAAGCTTAAGGTGTCTAAGACCCTCACCCATATGTGCGTCTGCTATTAACAAGACTCTCCTGTTCGTGTTTGGAATTACCCTATCCCCCACTCCAGGGATTTGAGCAAAAGGAACGGAGTTTGCATCGATTATGTATGTATAATTGAGTGGATATGTGATGGGTAGCGCTGAGCAGTCGCCTTTTGATGACGTTTTCACCGCCAGCATTGTTTCCCCGTCAATGTATTTTCCTGAACGCTTTTTTGTAGCTACAGGAGCCGATTTAGTTGCTTCCGTTGTGGCTGTCTCAGCCAATGAATTCCCTGCAGCGTGAACGCCATCACGCTGATGACTCAGTGAGTATATCACGTGAGTCTTTGGTAGTTCTTTCTGTAAAAGAACTACTTGTTCCCAAAGCGATTTTTGCTTTATTGTGGCACCTGTGTCATCCTTGTAATCGTTTTGAATCCATTTCTGTAAATCGTTATTGTATGATTTGACGCAGTAATACAAATCGCACACTATTAGTGTCGGGAATTAGCGATCGGCATTATCTAACGCCATTCTTAACGCTATTATTTCAGTCTGTTGTTCTGAATTATTTTCTACCGAGTGTGATTTCGTTACCAGAGGTCTCAATTTACCTCCGCGCCACAAGTTTTTTACAATCTCGCATGTGGCGTTGTATGCTTGCTCTCCCCAAACCGAGGGTTGAGCATGTCCGTCTGTATATATTACACAGGCGTACTGTCGTATGGGCAGAATGTCGATTGGCAGAGGGTATTCTCTTTCATATTCAAGATTTTTTAATTTTTTCATGTTCGGTCCAAAGTAGTAATTTACTTTGTCTCTAGCAAGGGAATTTTCCCATTGTAACCATTTTGGATTTAATGCCATATTAGGTAAATTACAATGCCTCAAAAGCTGATTCTGCTGTTACAACAGTAATCCTTCTGCCTTGGGCCTGGGCTTTTTCCTTTGCTATAGCTGTTTGAACCGCATGTACAATGTTTTTCTTAATGCTGAATGTTTTTTCAGCTTCTGAGTACAAATGGGATTTGTATGTTATTGGTGCCGTTTCTCCCTCATTAGAGGTTAGGTATGTGAATCCGCATCTTCCTGGGATGACTCGAATCACAAGGTTGCGTGTGTTATCGCGTGTTTGTAGTTTTGTTTTAACTAACATGTCTGTTTGTAAAGATCTCAAAATTTCTGTGTGTTTTTGAGTCCAATTGATTCTTTTAAAATCTGGTCTTATTAGGTCATAGAGAGGTTTAACCCTCTCTGCGTAATTTATAATGTAAGTTCTTCCGAAATTCAGGAAACCTAGAATTGATTGTAAGTTTTTCAGCGTTCTTGGTGCTTGGATTACAGCACATTTCTCTAAGAAATTGTCAGCCAGGCTTTTACCTTCACTTGATAATTCATATCCTAAAAACAGGACAGTTAGATGGGCAATTCTTGACTTTTTGAAGTTGAATTTGTAACCCTCTGCTGCGAACCCAAGTATTATGGTGTTCACTCTTTTCAAGTTAGTATCCAAGTCATCATCTGTTAGATAGATGTCGTCGACATAAGATAATGCCTCATCATCATACATTTGTAGTAACTCTGTTACTCTCGCTGAGAATAATCCTGGGCTGTTTTTGAACCCCTGTGGCAAAAGACAGAAATTTTTCTGCGAGCCGTTTATTAACGCGGTCAAATATCTGCTTTCTGGTGCTATATTTTGACAAAAGAATCCATTAGAAATGTTTAATGTTGTTTTGTATTTTTTGCGCGCTATGCTATTCATTAGTGCTGCACTATGTGAGTTTTGTACTGCAAAGGTCTTGCAACATGAGTTTAAGTGTCTGTAGTCCAAAACAAGACGATATGAATCATCTGGCTTGGAGACAGGAAACAAAGGATTGTTCATTTGTGAGGTGCAGGTTTCAATCACCCCCTGGTATTCAAGTTGATCTAAGATCTCCCTGACCTGTTTTTTTAGCTTCTTGCTTAATTGGGTACTGCCTCTGTGCAGTTGGTTGAGATTTTAACTGCATTTTGTGAGGAGGTGTGTCCTCATCCCATCCTACGTGGTTTTTGTATAATGCAGGAGCCTGGGCTACTGCCCACTTTCTTGCAAGTGTATATTTTTTATGTATTGGAATGTGATTTGAGAAGGCAGGCATAATCATTTCTTCGCCATGAGGGCACTCCCTGACAAACTCCGGTGGCCAGTCTTTTTCAGCTAGAAGGATGTCATAACCCTTGGAGAGATTATCCCAAAATAGACCCCTTATTTTCCTAGTCTTATCTCCCTCTATACGTAAAGTTATTTCATATATTTTATGAGGTTTGCTAACTCTGGTATCTGCAGTTTCCACCTGAATGTATTCATTCGTGTCCACTGTCTCCAGATGATTCATCAGGATCTTGCGAGCTATGCTCACTTCTGCTGCGCTGTCTAGCATTGTCTGAGCCCACTCTCCGTTTTTCAGCTGAGTCCTCAGGATCCTCGGCATGTTTGATTACTTTGATGCTGGCTACCTTCTTCTTTGGAAATTGTATTTTTTTATTTTGATGAGCAGGTTCTTTGTCTTTGGACTTGACGTGCTCTTCCCTTTGTTCTGACCGTCCTCTTCTTTCCGATTTCTGTGAGGAAGTCTGAAAAGATGGAGATGGACGTGTATCAATATCTTGATATCTATCAGGTTTCTTTAAATTATCCCTATTTCTAAGGTTGTATTTTTTCTCAGAGGACTCCCTCTGGGGAGACTTGTGTCCTTGATCCGGAGATCTTTCTCTCCGCCGAGGAGACCTTCCTCTGGTTTGGAATCTTTTCTCTTTAGGAGTGGATTGTTTATTTCCATCACAGCTCTTTTTTGAAGTGTTTAGATTATTTTTAATAAATACCTTTTCAGGATTTTCAATTAGTTGGGGTTTCACTGGTTTCCCACCCAAACTATCTCTTCCTAGTTCTTCATAGGATTTTTCTATGATTCTGGCAAGTTCAAATGGTTGGTCTGCTATATCTGTCTCTTTCAACCTTTGGCGGATCGCCACATTTGCTGCTTCCCCCTTTATGTTGGCTAGTAATATTGCCGAGACCTGCTTGAAGTCTTTCAGTAATTTCATACCCAGATTTAAAGAAGGTTCTGGACCGTATTCATTTTGAATTTGTTTTAGCACCTCTGGTATTACCGCCATGGACGGAACACCATGTGTTTTTGTGTAAATGGAAGCAAAGACTGTACCCCAAGTGTCACAGTCCTCCACATGTGGTGCGATCCCCATTGGAAGACAGATAGTCAGAATTCTGTGTTTCTCAACAGGGGTGGTATCTGGAAATACCGCCTCTATTTGAGTGATTTTTTGTGCTAACCAGAATGGAATTTGTTCCCGTTTAATGGGTACCTTACCTAGACAGGACTGTATGTTCTGTGGTGTGATTTTATTTGTGTTCCCCTGATGAGGGGTCAGCTGTGGAATTTTAATAGCTGGTTGGACTGTTGAAGTCCGCATTACATATTGGACTAATTGTCTGTGTATTTTAATCAGTTGTTTTAACTGTGTTAAAAGTTCTGGTTTTGACATTTTTTCAATGTCTGGATGTGGTGTGTATCCGGCTAGAACCGGCCACGTTGCTCCTGGTCTACCTAGTGGACCGAGCCTGGTGATGTGATCATTATGTTTTAGGGTGCCATTAAACCAGAGCAGGTGCTCTTGGTATTTTAGTGGTATTTCCACCTCCTCGAAAGGGGTGTACTCATCCGGTGGTTCCTCTATTTTGTAATAGTGGAACTCCTTTGTTACAGCGTTTGCTGCTGGAAAGTTTATCCATGAATAGAATACCTCTGTCTGCCGATATTCATGTGCCTCAATTACGAATACGACTGTACCACCTCTTGATGTCAGTCCATTTTCTATAAGTTTTAAAGTTATAGTTTTTCTTATGCTGACCGGGATGAGTATTGCGTCCGGGTCAGTCTGCAGGAGACTTGTGTCATCCGCTAGGAGTTGAGCTGCTATTCTAGCTGTCTCTCTCTCTTCTTCAGTTTCTGACATTTTTACTGACAGGAAGGTTTTTTGTTGCAGATCAGGTTTCCACGGAAACAAAGATTAGGTGCACAATATTTTGGAACAGTGTATCCTTCAACGTTGAATAAACCAAAAACCATACATAGGAGTCTCCTCCTACTAAGTTTGGCGGATTTAACCTTTTACCCACTCCAGACGTCTTTGGAGTATTTATGGGAGAAAAGGTCTGTGTGGAATAGCACGACTGAGTTACTCTAATGCCTTGCGTTAGATTTATCGCCTTACCAAACGTTGGGCGCCATGTAGTGTAGTTCCTATTATCCCAATAGGCTCTGCACATTGGAATAATATCTTCAATAGTATAGACGTAGGACAGAGGTTAACTAGGTCTTCTACTGACGATATTAGACTTAAAGTTTTGTGTGTGCCAGCTAGCTCAGAGTTCACTAGAAACTTTCTCGAATAGGCAAGGAGGAGTTTAACCTCCCTGGATAGACAAGAAGGGATTTAGTTGCTGACAACCATAGAACATGACAACTTTGCTCTCCCTAATCAAGAGTATATCTCTAGAGTTGTGTGAAAACAAAAGACAACTATTTTACTCAGTCAGTACGTGCATACTTAGTTCCACCAGTTTGTAGAGAAAAGAAGAGACGGGCGTGTTCAATAAAAAGGTGTTATTTATTGATCAGTCTCTTTTCTCATACAAGAGAAATGAATTGCTATTATTGCAATACTTATAGTTAAGTAAAGTGCATACAGTAAAAGCAGGATTATGAAATAATACTGTAAAAGCATTGATATGGTTTCTTAGCCATATGATACTTAAAATGGATAAAAGTTATACATACATATTTACATTAACTAATCGTACTAAACTGGTGCTTCTAACTACGCCTACCCCGGTGTACCTGACCTAAGCCTAATACGTGGGCGGGAGTAAATAAGTAGCAGTTTAAGTTACGTTTGCTTTGCCAAGAATCTGACTCAAGAATTCTCTGTAAGGGGTTAGTCAGTTCAGTACCTGGGATATAGAAGGCAGGAGGGCTGGTATCTCTTTCTCAGGACTCGGTATCCCAGTTACCTGCGAGGGCAAGCCGGAAACGCCAGAGGCTGGATTTCTCGGCAGGAGAAAAGACAGCGTCTCTCTCAGCGCGTCAAAAGGGAGGGGCAGCGTCCGTGGGCTTCCTGCATCAGCTGGGCTCTCCGGCAAGTAGCGCTGCTCCAAGCTCATCACCACCGTCCCTTTGCTTAGGGCAGCGTCGGTATATTTATACCTGAAAGGTGCCGAGTTTGACGTAAGGATGGACATAAGACGTCAGTAAGAGTGTCATAAGGGCTGGTCGTTCTTACATTCTTTTCAGGAGTTCTCGAGCGAAATCAAAACAATAGCTGCGGGGGATTTCCCAGGTCTGCTGGAGGTTTGGTTTGTTTTGAGAACTCGGTGTGCTTTCTAGAGGGCTGGAGGAATAGGGCTTGCTTAATGTGACAGCATGCACTATGACTTAATCTGAAAACGGGATTCTGTGCCGTTGTATGGATGTTAGTGAATTATTAACCGGACAAGGGTCAGAAATAGGAGTATCGATATAGGTACCTAGATAAACACACTACAGAAGGAGTACTAAGTGGGAACATATTTAAATAATGAGTTATTATATAGAGCTGGCTAGACCCGAAGGAATCAGCGTGCTTTACATGAGGTACAATGATGTTACAATTAACATCAGTTAAAAGTTGCATAAGTATCAAGGAACACATTTAAAGAAAATAGGGGACAAGGTGAATTGAGCAAGGAAGGTTAAGGGGTTAGGGTAAAGGGTTAGGAGAAAGATAAGACGTAGAGAACGAGGGGAAAATCTGCCCAAGGTACAGCTGGGTGGTGACGGAAGGGTGAGGACCGTGTCATGCAACTCAGAGAAGTGCCTATCTGCTTCTTGAGCACGTGTTTCAAGGTCAATTACTCTGCTGCCCACTGGGTCCACGATGCGTTTAATATCCACCATCTGTGTGGTAAGATCAGTCTTTAGTTGGTCTATGGAAGTTTGAATGGCTGGACACAAATCTTTACGTAGTTCGGTTTAAAATCTCTAAGTGAGGACATAATATCTTCTTTGGTAAGAGCCATAGTGGTTGGCTCAATGCCGTGGTCTGAGGTCCGATGCTTATCCGCTGGTGTGAAGAAGCTTGTGACCTTAGTCGTCGCTCGAGTTGTCGGCTTCTTCGGAGGCATAAGGCTCAAACCCCAGCCTCTGGTTACTGGTGTGGCGGAGAAGAGGTGAGTCAGCAGACCAAGATGGGACTTCGGAGCGGGAATGTGTGGTAGGCACTACTAGACAAACTTCATTGAGCTTGTTATGGTGGTAAATAGAGAGCATTTGAGCATCTGACCATTTGAGCTGCACTGAATGCGAAAGTTCACAGAACCACTTGAGAGCTCATACCTTTTTGTCCCCATTAAAATGCCCTAGGACTCATTTCAGGCGGGATCCATAAATTATACGGATAGTTACCTTCTTCCACTATCCATGCTTGTATTTCCCATTCTGCAAACTGTGCTTTTTCAATCGGCTCCTTTTGGACGTGTTGGCTCTCTTCCAGGGGATCCTCCTCAATAGTCATAAGCACTAGAATATTCCCGTCCATGGGCGGGACTCCGGAAACACAGTCATATATGTGCCCTACATATATGTATCTCTCTCTCTCTTTCTCTCTCTCTCTATATATATATATATATTACATCCAAACCAAACTTTGCATAGAAAATGAGGCGCTGACTCCGTGAATCATAATCCAAACGATATTTAATTGCTCTGTTGCTGCATCATATATATATATATATATATATATATATATATATATATATTACCTACTGGCGGTCGCCAGTAGGTATATATAGTTAGGATTTTTTCTCTATGGGTTTTTTGAAAATTCTATGTCTAATAACTTTGGCGTTTGTGGACGGAATTGGCTGAAATTTTCAGGAAAATGGCACATTTTGTTTCTGAGCAGCCCTTGAAAATTTGGGGGGGGTTCGTCCAGTGGGGGCCGAGAAAAAAGGGGGGTCCCAAAACGTGTTTTTAACATTGAGTTTTCCATAGGGCGGTTGGCCTCACTTTTAGCCCGAACGGCTGAATGGATTTGCACGAAACTTGGCAAAATTGTAGGGACTGGTAGCCCGATGTGCCTTTTGTAGGTCTCAATATATGTGCTCCAGTGGATTTTGAGAAATTAACGTTTAAAAAAAGATATATATCTGTAACAGCGGACCGGGCAGCGCACTGGTTCGCGGACTTTTCGCGCAACGGAGCTTTGTGAAGCGAAGCTGATTGGTTCTCCGGCGTCTGTCAACATTCCAAACAGTCCGTAGCGGCCGCCATCTTGTCTCTCGGTAGGATCGAGAGACAAGAGGAGGTCAAAACAAAGGGGGAAATAACTATAAGGGGGCATAGTAGATCCTCGCTGACCCCCTAGGTTTGATGTGGAGGTTTTAAAAGGGCCCCGCGGGGCAAAAAAAAATAATAATAATAATAATTGAACGGCTGAATGGATTTGCACGAAACTTGGCAAAATATTAGGGACTGGTAGCCCGATGTGCCTTTGCTAGGTCTCAATATATGTGCTCCAGTGGATTTTGAGAAATTAACGTTCAAAAAAAGATATATATCTGTAACAGCGCTCCGCTTCGCGTAACGGAGGTTTGCGAAGCTGATTGGTCATTCTGTCACTGGGCTATAGTTGGGCTACATCTGGCTGATATTTGGGCTACATTTGTTTTTTTGTGTGTCTGGCGGCCATCTTTGGGCTACATTGGGCTACATTGGGCTTCATTGGGCTACATTCGGCTAATTAGCAAATAGCTCATCGCAAACTAGGAATGGTAAAGAATCGCTATTTATTCCTTAAAGTTCGCTATTTAGGAAATGCAAATAACTTTGATGATACATATGGCGGTTCATCTCTAACAAGATAAGAAGCATAGGGATACATTTATGATGACTGGCGCATCACCAGGGATGTGTTAGTCATTCTGTGCCGCTGTTCCGTCACCTATGGTGTGCTGCATTTACAATGCGGCGCATCATGGGGCAAAAACAGCACAGATGCGTGATGTATCTGTGCCGTAAAGGTGGCGCATTGCTGGAGTTGTATCGCAAGTGTGATGAAGCTCCAGCAAGGGTCGGGGGTGCCCCTGTCGCAGGGTTTCTGTTCTCACACAGAACTGTGGACAGAGGATTGGAACCTCGGCGAATGCATTGCTGGAGTTGTATCGCAAGTGTGATGAAGCTCCAGCAAGGGTCGGGGGTGCCCCTGTCGCAGGGTTTCTGTTCTCACACAGAACTGTGGACAGAGGATTGGAACCTCGGCGAATTAGGGTGTCCCAAAACTCACGTTAGTAATCAAAAACTATTTAGCAAGCTAGGTACAGTGTCACATTGGATATAACAAACTCTCAATGTTTAGACAATCCAGAATATGAACTTATAGTACCTCAGGATACGTGGAACTCATGAACAGTCGGTCGTTATAGATTTCTTAGAAACCAGAACATGGAGTTAAGAAGAACAGATGTGTATTTGAAATGTTTATTTACTAATGCCGTCTTCTCAGGCGTAGTACCTTAGATAATAAAAGTACACATATTATCAGTAGCAAAATTACCAGCATAGTTACTAGTAAATAAAAAGTGAATGGTGATAGTATGTTAACATGCTGTAAATGAATAAGAGTTAGCAACACTTATAAGCAGCCGCGGGCCGTGGAGGGAGTTACGGTGAGGCAGGGAGGCGGGGAGGGGGAGAAGCAGGGTGGAGAATACAAGTACACATATTATCAGTAGCAAAATTACCAGCATAGTTACTAGTACATAAAAAGCGAATGGTGACAGTATGTTAACATGCTGTAAATGAATAAGAGTTAGCAACACTTATAAGCAGCCGCGGGCCGTGGAGGGAGTTACGGTGGGGCAGGGAGGCGGGGAGGGGGAGGGGCAAGGTAGAGAGGGCTCCACCCTGCTTCTCCCCCTCCCCGCCTCCCTGCCCCATCGTAACTCCCTCCACGGCCCGCGGCTGCTTATATCTCACCCTCCCTAATACACATATTATATTATTTGCTAAGAAGGTCTCTTTGTGTTGGTTTAGGGCGTGCACATACTTTAGTGTCTTAGATTTGAAGGAATCACATCAGCATACACCAGCTCTCTCTTCATGTGAACCGCATCAACTGTTGTGTATGTGTGTTCGGCAAAGCAATATAAAACCCGCCTCATGCCCAGAATTGGCAGAAGTTGCACTTATGTTATGAGTATGAAGTCGTGGAGATCAGACCTCATAACAATTCTGTATCGTGTTGTTCTTGAAACTTTAGCACTCGCTGTACAGATATAGTTTAACAAGTAAAGCAGATAGTAGACCAATAACATATTATTCTCATGTAAACCACGATGAACTACTAGGTTGAAAGCTAAAGCAACAACTAAGTGTCGTGTGCAGAAGTTGCAAAAAAGGAAAAATGGCGTTTAAACCGGTAATGAGCCCATGCTAACTTAACACGGTGTAAAGATATCCAGGACCTAGATGACACCTCCTCATGATCCGGAAACGAACTGAATAAGATAATAGAAGTGCCATCTCATGAGAGCAGATTGCAAGTTTATATGTGGACGGTCCGCAAGGTAAAGCATTAAAAACTAGGAAAATTTAATGCTAAAGAAAAATAAAACAGCCAAGTACTTTATCGAGTCTTAAGCCAATAGGCAAGGTAAATAATAAAAACTTGACAAATAAGTCAATGAATTGTCAATGAAATGCTAGTACTCAGCATATCAAACATGAAAAAGGTCTATGACATAACTGTGTATGCAAAATAAGCTGCAACAGCCTCCAATAGGAAGTCACCGTCTTCATCCGAAAACAGTTCAGCCATCCAATTTAAAAGCGGAAAAGAACATACGTGCTCTCCCAGCACCGGATCCTCTATCACCATCAGAGGACAGCTCGGTGGGTTTTCAAGAAAGCTCTGTTCCAAGAAAGACTGTGCTGCCGCCAGTAAATTCCAGGGACCAAGTAGTCCATGCATCAATGCCACAGCCATAATCCTTTCGCCAGGACAAACCAACTCGTGAGTAATGATAGGAGTCATCAGCTGATTAAAGTTGACGTCAGGAGAAACCGGTCCGCAGAGACACAAATCAATGGCCCAATCGAAATCACAGGTCAGGCAGTGAAATACAGGCTGGACACAGGTGAAGTAGGAGAATCGAAAAGATAATCCATATGCCGTGCTTAATATCGCCAACGGCATTGTGCCATAATATTCTAGCATGCGATTGCGGAACAGTGTCAGCAGCTGCAGGGTGGGAGGTTGCATAGGAGGGACATCCATATTTAAAAATGTAAAAAAGCACAAGAGCGTCCGCTGGTAATGCAAGTAAAAATGCCAATCCACGAACCAGAGTGGAGAAAATAGAATGAAAGGAAGCAGGGATGACTCCAAAGATTTTCTCAAATGAAGTCACGAGACCACTGGTAACAACTTTAAAAAAGTGTGCCAGGGATTTTGTGGAGGATGCGTTAAAGATAGTCGGAAACATGTTGCTGAAATTGAAAGGCAAACCTGTGTACGGGTGTTCGCTATGTGAAGTACGAAAGTTTCACGGGCCGAACTCAAGGCCACCTCTCTCTGAGACAAAAGAGCTCTTATTCTTGCCATGCCGTTGAAACGTGTCCCAAGGTTGGTATTTGTGGCCAGATTGAAAACTCCCTATGTTCATGTGTGGGAGGAAATAGAACATTTCTGCAGCAAATAACCCGTTCACTTACTGTTACGATAAAAGGAATACTTTTAATTAACTCAGAACAATCTTCATTATTGAGCATCAAATAACTACCATTTTCCAACAACTTGAACGTGGGGATGATAGCAGGAACTGGCGTGCCTTGCAACACGCAAGCCATATTTGGTCGGTGTTTGTTGCATGAATCGTGTAACTGTATGTGCCTACACATTAGTGAATGATCTGGTGTCTCAGTGCATTCCTCTCCATTCAGATAAACTTCTTGATCATCTTTGAAACATCTGTATGTGTATGGAAGCGACCAGACCTCATGAAGAAAAGCACTACCTAAAGGTTCATAACGACCTATTGGTATATATTTCATACAATTTGAAAACTTATATAAAGCAAAAGGCAGCGTTATTAAACCGTGGATAAGGCATGTTGCCAAAAAACCCGCAATCCTCTGCTGATGATGTCACTGAGCATGTCATGAATGATGTAATATGTGACATCATCAGCAGTGGATTACGGGTAATGGTATCTCTAGTTTACTCCCCTATAGCTGTCTTTCTTTTAACATAAGTGTGTGTTTCCTTCCCTTATACTTACTGTTTTTGGTTCGCTTCCAGTTCGCGTACCAGCGAGCGAACTAGGAAGCGAACTAAGAGAAATAGAGGTTGGCACAGTTCCAAATATTGTACCAATTTTTTAATAACGGGGAGGTAGTTCTGAAAAGAACTTTTTTTTTTATTTTTCTGAACATTTTTTTACTGTTTTTGAATTTTTCGGAACAGTTTTATATTTTTTTGGGTTTTTCTTGGAGGGGGCAATGAAAACGATTCATTGTAAAGGGCTCAACAGGAGCAACAAAACAAAAAAAAGAAGTATTTATTATTTTGGGCGTTTCGGACAAACTTGCATATGATAGTCAATAGCTCTGTTGATCAGAGTGATGCTTTTTTCTCCGTAGGAAATGAATCCATCGCAAAATGCGCAGGTGTGTTTTACATCACCAAATCTCATTTGTATATTTGGCACCATCTCCCTGCCCTCTGGTCCCGTTACTTCCGGTACAACAGATCTTCTGGCCATAATAGGGAGATTATCTAGGTCGTTCCGAAACTGTGCAGCACTGTAGTTGTTAGGATGCCACCTAGTCATATGGCGATGCATTGTGTAGTTTCCGAAACTGTATTTTTTGTCGGTCCCTCTGGACAGTCTATCTTGACATATAAGGCAAGCTACGTATCTTGCATTTACTTTTTTCTGACCTTTGGGAATTTTAAAAAATTGCCAAATGAAGTTTTCTTTCCGGTGAGACGTCCTGGGCTGCTCAGGCAAAAACTGCCTCTCTTCGTGCTCGTCCTCCTGTTCCTCTTCTTCTTCTTCTTGTTGAATTACAACTTGAGCAGGTGGTCCACTCTTCCTTGGATGTGGTGGAGGTGGTGGGGAAGCACCAGCTGAAGCTACTAAAGAAGCCATTGCTCAGTGATCACAAAGGGTCTTTCTCTCACAATGATGAAAGTCAGAGTGAGGAAAGAAGGAGGGATTTTCATCATTTGGGAAAAACAAGAGTTCTCAACCAATCAAAAGTGTTCATTTTAGATTATATGACCTAGTCTTACATCATTAGGAAACCAAAAGTGAAATGAACCAATGAAAAGTGTTATTACCAAGTCACATGACTTGCTGTGTTTACGTTAAGCGCTTTGCAGGGCCTCCCGGTTTGCTTCCAGAAACCTGCGCTTTGCGACTCGCTTCGCGTACCAGTTCGCTAACGTAGCACGTCATATGACGTATCACGCGACAACGTGAAACGTCATGCGGACGGGAGGCGTCACGATGTTGTTTTCTAACGCGGCACTTGCGGTAAAGAAACGTTTACCGGCTCGCGGTCTATTTCGCGGCATCAAGGTCAGCTAACGGGAAGCTTCCCGATTCGCGAAGCAGGAACGAAGAAAAAAAAATATTTAAAAAAAAAATTATTCATAAACATATAAAATATATTTTTGGATTTAAAGAAGAATACATTTTACAGCTACAGATATTAGCTGTTAAAAAACCAATGAAATTCACAGAAAAAACCATAGGTTATAGACCATATATAGTTAGGAATTAGCATTTACAAAACCTTGAAAATTCACTGAAAAAACCATAGGTTATAGACCATATATAGTTAGGAATTAGCATTTAGAAAACCTTATTTTACTCACACAAAACCATTGAAATTCCATATATAGTTAGTTGCACTAACTATATATCGCGCACCCGCAATCCACTGCTGATGATGTCACATATTACATCATTCATGACATGGTCAGTGACATCACTGATGACATCACTGATGACATCTCAAATGACATCACTGATGACAACATCCAGTGACTGTATGTTTCTGTAAAGTTAAAATATGTCTTAGATATTGAAGAATGAGTGGATGTATAAGTGTCTGGATGAAGGATTTAGTAGGTGCGTGACTGACTGTATGAGTGAGTGATTAAATGTGTCTCACTGAATGCATGGGTTAGTGACTAAACTGTCTTAATTTGTGCATCATTATGTCTGTTGTGATGTAAACTGCTGCATGTGTTGATCATTAGCTATACGAGAGGCTATATGTGTTATTAATTGGTTGCCCAAGTATTTCTATGGGAGATTGAGTTTGTGTGGGGGTGGCTGGGAGGTGTGTGACTCTGTGCATAGATGTGTGAGCAGTTGATTCACTAGGTGTATGAGTTCAAGAGTGCATGTGGAAAAAGCTACATGGGCGGTTGACTGTGTGCATGAGTGTATTGATGAGTGAATGGATATCTCAATGCTACATGTCATAGTAAGTACATATGTAAAACACAGTACATGTGAGAGTTGGCATATATAAATAACTGTGCATGAGAGCCACTGAATGTGTGAGTGGCTGTATGGATCATTGTGAACTTGTATCAGGGATTGTATAAGAGAGTAAATATGTGTTAGTATATGTTTGAATAAGTAAGGTGTGTATAACTGTATAGTTGAGGAAATGGAGGTGAGATTGTTTCTTTGCATGACTGACTAGGTGTGTGAGTAACTCCATGGATGAGTGACAGTGTGTGAGTGTCTGTATACACTGAGTGTATCTAAGGTTATATTAGAGTCTGAAGAGGTTTATCGTATTAGCACAAGAATGATGTCAAATGAGATGTCATCAGTGATGTCATCAGTGATGTCATTTGAGATGTCATCAGTGATGTCATCAGTGATGTCACTGACCATGTCATGAATGATGTAATATGTGACATCATCAGCAGTGGATTGCGGGTGCGCGATATATAGTTAGTGCAACTAACTATATATGGAATTTCAATGGTTTTGTGTGAGTAAAATAAGGTTTTCTAAATGCTAATTCCTAACTATATATGGTCTATAACCTATGGTTTTTTCAGTGAATATATATATATATATATATATATATATATATATATATATATATATATATATATATATATATATATATATATATATAATAAAAGAGCAAATGCAGCCGTACACACACTAGAGCTGAATAATGCTGTAAGGACTCCCCGTTATATCATAAAAGAATACATTAGAAACAGGGAAAAAACAACAGCAGAACATGTTTTAAATCTGTTTTATTGCTTAGCAGTCAGCACAAACTCTCACATAGGACTAAAAGCATATACAGCTCCCAGGCTGCATTGCAGAAACATAGCTTTAGAAGGCTGAAAAGCTAACTCATAGCAACATAGAGATAAACTGGCACCATACCTTTAAGGCAGTCATGACCCCCTGCTTCCCATCATGCCTCAGGCGTGACAGTTAGGTCAGTTGTTCTTTCTGGCTCCTTCAGGAAGGATCCTGGTTACACAGCTCTACTTTTTTCTGATTTTAGTCAGAAATAATCGTCACTTTTTTGGATGTTTTTGACTTACTTCGACGTCTTTCACCTTTTGAAGTAAGGTTCTGTCTTTTTTTGACAGTTTTGGGCATTTTTTCCACTCAAAATGCCATCTCTTTTTGACCCCTGCCCTTCTTGTGGAAAAAAGAAGGCCAGGTCAGACTCTCATGAGGTCAGTATTCTTTGTTGGCCTAAGGCCCATGTCCCTAAGACTTGTCCTCATTGCCAGACCCTGTCCAAAAGGACTTTATAGGACAGAGAATGGATCGGTCTTTAAGGGCTGGCAGAAAAGTCTTCCAGAGGCAGGCCACTGGTGAGGAAGGGCTCCAAGAGGGCGAGATCTCCATCCAGAAGCAAGGTCCCTTGCTCTTCTGCTTCTGCGTCGGGCTCGGCGCTGAAAAATCTAACACCGGTGGGTCATTTGTACAAGAAAAGACCTTCGACGTCAGGCACGCCGTCGAGAAGACATCGTCATTCAGGTACATCATTGACGTCGAAGAATCGTGATCCTCCACCATCGTCAACCCAGCGACGATCGGCGTTGAGGTTCAGAAGCCCGCTGCCATCGTCAACTCGGCGACGATCGGTGTCGAGGAATAACAGCCCTCCGCCGTCGTCAACCCCGCAACGATCGGCATCGAGGAGCAGAAGTCCCCCGCCATCATCAGCTCGAAGTTCGGCGTCGAGGGCAGGTACCCCTCCGTCGTCGTCAGTCAATCGACGTTCGACGTCGAGGGGCAGGAGTCCTCCGCCGTCGTCAACCCGGCGACAATCGGCGTCGAGGCTCGGATCTCCTCTGCCGTCATCTCGACGACGATCAGCGTCGAGTATTGGCAGTCCTCCGCCGTCGTCTTGGAAGAAAGGCCCTCCGCCGTCGTCAACACGGCGAAGATCGGCGTCGAGGAGCAGAGGCCCTTTGTCTTTATCTGCACGACGATGTTCAGCGTCGAGGAGCAGAACCCCTCCGCCATCGTCGACTCATCAACATTCGACGTCGGGACAAAGGGATGTTCAGGCGTCGTCTGCAAGGGACTCGACATCAAGGAACAAAGAAACATCGGGGCCGGTTACGACAACAGACAAGACATCGACGTCGAAAAGGAGGTCCATGTCGGCGTCGAGAGGAGCACGCCCGTCGACAAGACCCTCTTCAGTGAGGTCTGGAGAAGGATCATGGTTCTGGTGACAGAATCAGAGTCACGCTACTCTTCCTCTCATTTATCAAGTCATCCTTCAACGAGGCATTCACCATCTGTTTCCCCAGAAAGGCGATCAGGCAGACCAAGTCATAGGTCTCCTTCACAGCACAGGGAGGCTTCCCCTGCTGTGCACTTGTTTCCGAGAGGGCTCCTTCCCCTGCATCACTGGAGTAAGGATACAGGAGCATCACAGCAGATGCAAGAATACGCCAGTCCTCTTCATAGATCATCTCTGCAGACATTGGTGCAGGAAGTGGATAGATAGCATTCACCCAGAAGTGAAGAGCGAACAGGCAGATCACGGGAGCGTAGGCATAGTCCCCCTCGCAAAAGAAGAAGGTCACCTACGTGGTCTTCGTCTTCCACAAGATCCTCAAACAGGGGCTATTCTCCCACTCTATCGGACAGCCCTTTGTCGAGAGTATCACCGATAGATGACATTAACACTTATCATGATGTACTTCAGAAAGGGGCACAGAAGCTGAACATTGAGATGTCTACCCCTCAGGTGGCAACAACAGTAATCTTTGAGACTCTGCATCAGAGAGCAGCTTTTCGGCTGTTGCTTCCCCTGGTTCCAGGTCTTCTGGAACTCGTGATGGACATTTTCCTCACGCCAGCTGCGATTAAGGCTGCACCGGCTAGAATTTAAAGGAAATAAAAGCCGGCCGCAACAGACCCTGTATTCTTGAAGACAGATCCACCAGCGGATTCTGTTATAATTGCAGCAGCGAGGAAAACTCATGCTGTGACTGCGTCTTCATCGGTCCCACCCGATAAAGAAAGTAGGTCCCAGGACTCTTGGGGACATAAAGTTTGCGGGTCTGAAGCATCATAGCTTAAGGTCTCCAGTGCAGCAGTCTTATTAGGTCGCTATGACAGGGCCTGATGGGACTCCTTGGACCGCTTCAAAGAGAAGTTGCCAAAAGAGGATCAAAAGGACTTTAAGGAGGTCATCAAGGAAGGGTCACTTGTTGCCAACCAAATAATCAGCACAGCAGCGGATGATGCCACACTGTCGGCGCACTCCTATGCCCATGGGATTTGCCACAGGAGATCCTCCTGGTTGAGACTGACAGCCCTCAAGCCAGATGCTCTGCAGAGAACCCTGAATCTTCTATTTTCCGGCTTCTCCCTGTTTGGTACCCATACAGATGAGGAAATGGGCAGGATGAAGGTAGAGCTTGATACCCTCAAAGCAGTTTGATTGGAGAAGAAGAAGGAGTTTAAGCGACGGTACAGACCCAACCAGTGCAAGGGATACCAGCAGAGGGTTCAAACCCCTCAATGGTCCCAGAGCAAAGGCCAAGGCAAGTCGAAGTATCAAGGCCATAAATCAAACAGAGGTAGAGGAGGTCACCAGCAGCAGTCCTCTTACATGACCAAATCGGCAGGGAAGCAATGAGCAGGAGCTCCCTCTAGTGCCGTTGCCCACTCCAGTGGGAGGAAGTGCGTCACATCATCTGGAAGAGTGGTGCAGCATCACAAAGGATCGCTGGGTGCTCAGTACACTGCGCAATGAATATGCACTACATTTTTGTGTGCTTCCAAAGGACATTTTTCCGAAAAGATCTCGTCCTCACCAGTTAAAGTTGCTTCAGCAGGAAGTGATAACCCTTCTGGGAAAAAAGGCCATAGAAGAGGTTCCTTCCGTGCAGCGAGGGAAGGGAGTTTACTTCAGGTACTTTCTTGTGCCCAAAAGAGATCAGGAGCACAAGTTCAGACCTATCCTGGACATTCGCTTGCTGAACAAAGTCACAGTGAAGGAGAAGTTTCTCATGTTGGCCCTTCATCAAATATGTGCACACCTACAAGTCGGAGATTGGATGTGTTCGGTGGACCTCCAAGATGCATACTTCCATATACCTATCACTCCACGTCATCGCAAATACCTTCGATTCGTGGTCAGCGACAAGCACTATCAGTACAAGGTCTTACCCTTCGGACTGAAATCTGACCCACGAGTCTTTACCAAGTGCATGACAGTGGTGGCGGCCGCATTACACAGAAAAGGTCTGTTGGTCTATCCTTACTTAGACGATTGGCTCCTCAAAGGACCATCTCCTCGAGAAGTAAGGAACGATTTCCAGGTCTGTCTAAATCTGCTCCACAGACTGGGTCTTCATATGAATATAGAGAAGTCAGTCCAACAGCCCACCCAGACAATCCATTATTGGGGATCGACTCTGGATTCAAACAAAGGAAGAGCGTTTCCTTCGGAGGAGAGACTTTATTCAATGCAGCAGAAATGCAAGGCTCTGCTTCAGACAGATCACCCAGCAGTCTGACAGGTGGCATCTCTGCTGGGGTCAATGGCCTCCTGCATATTTCTCCTTCCCAACGCCAGGCTGAGAATGAGAACGTTTCAGAAAGATCTAGAAGACAAGTGGGACCAAGCAAAGGGTCGCTGGGAGGATCGGATTGTGCTCTCGCAAGCAGCAAAATCGTCCATCAGTTGGTGGACTCGACCGCAGAACCTGTTGGTGGGAGTCCCTTTCCATCAACCAGTTCCAGTGCAATCGTTGATAACGATGCATCTCTGCAAGAATGGGGGGCACACATGGGGTGCCTTCAAATACAGGGCCGGTGGTCCACGAAAGAGCAGTCCTACCACATAAACATGTTGGAGCTACGAGCAGTCCATCTTGCTCTGAAATAATTTTTTCGGGCCGTCGATCACGTCCAACTCGATCCTGATCCAAACAGGCAACACGACCACCATGTATTATCTAAACAAACAGGGTGGTACGCTCTCTTGCCCTCTCTCCCTGGAGGCTCAATCGATCTGGCACTGGCTTCTGGCTCGGAACCTCTCCATAGTTGCAGTGCACCTTCCGGGAGAGCAGAACGTTCGCGCTCAGTCGGCACTTCGAAGATCAGCCAGACTGGGTGCAGCATGACGAGGTGGTGGGATATATTTAACAGCAGTGGGGTCGTCCATCAATAGATTCGTTTGCAGATGACATAAACAAAAAATGCCACACCTTCGCATCCAGATTCCACCTTCCAGGGAGAAGGGGGAATGCGCTTTTGATAGATTGGTCAGAGACATTTGCATATGCCTTTCCTCCTCTGCCTCTGATCCTGAAGGTGGTGTCCAAGCTCATCAGATCCAACATGAAGAAGATTCTGATAGCTCCAGACTGGCCACGTCAATGTAGGTACCCGGATCTTATACATTTGTCGGTACTCCCCCCACAGGAGATTACCTTACAAAGCGGACCTGCTGACCAAGATGGAAGGGAGGATTCTCCATCCCAGCCTTCCTTCTCTGAACTTGGCAGCATGGCACCTGAGGTCCTACAATACGGACACTTGAATCTGCCGCAGGACTGCATGCATATCCTGAAAGAGGCTAAGAGGCCTTCCACAAGAGCGTCGTACGCTTTTAAGTGGAAGAGATTCTACCTATGGTGTGTTGAAAATCATTTTGACCCTACAAAGGGGCAGGAGGAAGTAATTCTTCCTTACCTCCTTTATTTAGCTAAAGCGGGTTTGAAATAGGCCTCAATCAGGGTTCATTTGTCAGCCATTACGTCATACAGAAAATCACCCAACCAACCTTCTTTTTCCCCATTGCAGGTGGTTAAGCATTTCCTACAGGTGTTGAAGAAAGTATATCCCCCGGTTCGAACTCCTTCTCCCCCTTGGGAATTGAATCTGGTGCTGTCTAGATTAATGGGTTTCCTTTTGAGCCCCTTAATAAAGCCACATTGCAGCACCTTACGTGGAAGACCGCTTTTCTGGTAGCGATAACATCAGTGCGCAGAGTAAGTGAAATCCAAGCGCTGTGTGGAAAAGAGCCATATACTGTGTTTCACCACAACAGGTTAGTGTTAAGGGCTCACCCTGCTTTTTTGCCAAAGGTTATATTTGATTTCCATATTAATCAGTCAATCTCTCTACCGTCCTTTTTTCCCAATTTGCAACTCCTGCGGAGAGGTCGCTCCACTCCTTGGACCTCAAAAGAGTGCTCAAATTCTATTTCTGAATTATGGTGCTATGAGAACAGGTTTCCCAGCCTCCAAAAGATCCATTTCAAGATGGATAGTGTCCTGTATAAAATTGGCCTACCAGTTGGCACATAAACCCCTTTTGTTGTCTCCTAAAGCACACTCTACTAGGGGAAAGGCGGCCACAGTAGCTTTCTTGCATGATGTTCCAATGTCAGAAATTTGCAAGGCAGCAACCTGGAGATCGGTTCACACTTTCACAAGGCATTATTGTCTAGTATCCGATTCCAGGGCGGATACTCAAGTGGGGAAAAAAGGGAGAGGTACCCCTTAACAGAAGTCAAGGGAAATAGGGTTCACCAACCAATATAAAATAAGCAATTCCCTTGAACAAGATCTCATGTATGAACACCATATAAAGTAAAAAGCAATGACTATTACAAAATAATCTTGAATTTATAAAATTGGCAACATTTATTGTATACAAACAAAATTAAAAAAGCAGGAAATAAGTTATGCTGCTTGACACAGGTTAAAACAATAAAAAAAACAATCATACATTCAATATTGACCAGCAATATTGCTAAGGGTAGACAGAAAGGCAGTAAGACATACAATTTGTACAATACAGGATGTATGTTCTAGTCTCAATTTATGACACTGGTGTTATGCATTCTTAAAACATGATATATCAACATCAGTGTCTGAGCCGTGAATCATACTCTACAAAGGAGCGTCGACGCGTTGAGAATCTATCCACCTTTATCAAGACAAAGAAGAATTGTTTTCTGTCGTAGTCTAGATACATTCGTTCCTAAAAATGGATACACAATGTGATTAGTTTCTAGATGGTGAACTTATTTTTAATATTATCCTATTAACATTTTTACATAAAGATCCATCATACACATATGTTCAATTGTGTGCGTTATGAGCCTCCAATGACACTATATCGTTATCCTGTCAAAGATTTAGGCATATTCAATACATCGCAACATTTCGGGACGGAACAACCCCACATAGATATGCAATATGATTTGTTACTAGGCTACCAAATGATTTTTAGTGTTGTCCTGTTAACATGTTTACATGGAAATTCTATCATACACATTTGTTTACTTATGTGTTTTGTGAGACTCCAATGACATTGTGTCATTATATTGTAGGGCATTTGAACAATTCTAATATATTGTGGGGTTTGTAACTAGAGAATACTCTTCAGTATTCAGATGAGGGCAGTTTCATATTGTTTAGGTCTCTGACTCCTTTCCTAGTCTGTGTGGTACTGGGTGTATATTACCCTTTTCGTCTTCCTAATGAGGATACGTTGATGAGATAAAAGAGAGAGAAGAGGAAAAAGGAGGGTTACCTTCTTGGTTCTATACCAGAGCCTAACCTCGTTGCTCTCATTTTTAAATTATACATGCCATATTCAAGTTTACCTTCTCCAATGGTTGGTAACGATCGACGGTAATTGTCGTTTTCACATTTGGTGGTCTGAATTTGGTATCACGATGGTTACTTCTAATGAAACATCTGTATTGCACTGCCAGTAGGTGTGCCTACAAATAAGAGCCATACCATAAGTTTGCCATTGGGGTAATGTTTATACTCGTATACTAAGATCAAACCTAGGCATTAGTTCATATTTGGTCCTCAAAGAGCGGTATTGTATTAGTGGGCGGATTTCTCGTACCTGTTAAACTGACTCTGTTTTAATGGCAGAATGATGCCTGGTTGTCAGATCCCACAGCGTTTTTCTTTCAATCACGTTTTATACAAGACCAGGGGCGCCTAAGGTCATGTCACAGCAGCGTGAGAATAAATTCCCTGTCGAATAAACAAGAGAGGTGGAAAGCATTTGATGAATGCCCGTTCGGGTTAAAAGCTAGGGGTTTTCCTATGCCGAGTGATAGTTGCAGATTCGCTTACCTCTACGTTTGCTTGTGACTGCCCGCTTCTCTGGTCGCGTATAGTCTGTATAAACGGAGGAGCTGGGCGCCATGTTTAAAACGACTACTCTGACATTTCATTGGTCCCTGAACTGGCCAATCGGAGTTTTGGATACTGATTCCTAGAATTTGCATACCAGGCGTCGTAGTCACGGCTTCCTATTGGGTATGAGCCCAGATGGTTACGTATGGTGGCGGGAACCGCCTACCACAATCTCCACATAGAATCCTGCGGGTTTACTATATGTAAGTTTTATGGACTGTTATTATCGATAAAGACCGAGCACGTTTTCAGCCTACTCTTGTATTGCATGAAGTGCTAGAGTTCCAAGTTCTTGACCAAACTTCATTTTCGCTTAAATTCGGGCCCAGTCTGCACTCGCAGACGTACCCCTCGCCGAGAGGTTGGGAGGACCCGTTTGTATATGCATGTGCCGTATAGCTATGCAGACTATTCTTATCTGGTGGGCTACAGTGTGTAGATGTATCAGGACTGTAAAGACAGATATGATAGTCTCATAACAAGAATTGCGATTCGTATATGGCTAAACATAATAAGTCTAAGGGAGGACCCTTCATGACAAAAATTTTCAGGATAACAGATAGAACGGACAGGTTGCGTGGTTGTAGGTTTTTTCAGAGGATGCTCTAGATACATTTAGTCCAGTCCTCTCTGGTATTTAACCCTTTATGGATAGTGTTCAGTAAGCAGAAGTACCATTGTTCTCTAGTTTTTCTAAGTTCATCAATGTCACCCCCCCATCTGGTGGTTCTGATTTTCTCTAGGATGTACCACCGTACGTCATCACAGGAGTGGTTGTGCTGTCCGTAATGTTCTGTGAGGGGTGCATTGCACTTATTAGTGCGAATGGCTGATTTATGCTCAAGCACTCTGAGTCTTAGTTCCCTACTCGTCTCACCCACATAACCGAGATTACATGGGCAGACGAGCAGGTACACAACATTTTGACTTCTGCAATTGTTGAATGTTCTTGGGGTCAGGGTTTTTCCATTGTAATCGAAAGAGGTACCCACAATACAGTGTGGGCAGATGGAGCAGGTTCCACATTTGTGGTTACCTGTAGCCAGCCCACCTGTAAGTGTTTGCAGCGATTCAACCAGTGGCTTGTAAGTGTGTACAAGACTGTTACGTAGGGTTTTATTTCTCCGGAAGGAGAACAAGGGTTTATTCAGTTGGTTTGCGCTATTGAAGTTGAGGATACGCCAGTTTCTATTAATGATATTCTTAATCTGGTTGCTAGGCTGCGAAAATTGAGTCACAAAGACTATCCTATCCAGATCGTTTTTATTTCGTATTTTGTTCTGGTCTAGAAGGCTATCACGATCGTAGAACCGTGCCCGCTTGAAAGAATGTTTGATTAGTTTGTGGGGGTACCCTCTTTCCTGAAGTTTCCTTTTGGTGTTCTCTGAGTGTTTATAGAAATCTTCCAGATTCGAGCAATTTCTTCTAAGTCTCAGAAATTCACCGAAGGGCACATTATCTCTCTGTGCCTTCGGGTGATTGCTTGAATAGTGCAGGAGTGAGTTTTTGTCTGTTGGTTTAGTGAAGAGTTCAACTTTTAGGGTGCCCTCTTCATCCTTAATCACTATGTCCAAGAATTCGACCCTGGTGTTGCTATGGTGTCCTGTAAATCTAAGATTTGGGTCGCCAAGATTTAGCCACTCCAGAAAACACTGGAGTTCCTCGCTGGCACCGCTCCAAATAAAGATGATATCATCTATGTAGCGGTGCCAGCAGGAAATGTTTTCAAAAAAGGGTGCGGCCTCATTAAAGATATGTTTTAATTCAAAGTTACCCACATACAGGCAGGCCAGACTGGGGGCACATGTGGCCCCCATGCTGGTCCCCTTGATCTGTAGGAACAAGTCATCCTTAAAAAGAAAAAAGTTTTTCTTCAGGATGAGATAGATACATGACATGATGAAACTGCTTTAACCTCCTTCAGATCTTCTGTTTCCAAGATAGAAGATATCACCTCAATGGTGTCATTTTGGGGAATATTCGTGTAAAGGGCTTCAATGTCTAGGGTGACAAGGAACTGGGTCACCCTGTTGAAACCTTTACCTTCAAAAATTGATATTGCATGAGAGGTGTCCTTGAGATAGGATCTTTGTTTCTTCACAATTGGCTGAAGAAAAAAATCAACATACCGACTAAGCGGTTCCAAAATGGACCCTATTCCACTAATTATAGGTCTCATGGGTGGATCAGTGAGGTTCTTGTGGATCTTTGGGAGTCCATACATGGCTGGGGTGACTGGATGTTGGTTAAGTAGAAACTTATATTCACTGTCACTGATGGCCCCACTGTCTTTCCCCTCACTGAGAAGGTGAGCTACCTCATTTTTTAGTTTGCTCAATTCCTGGAATCTTGATTTTTCGTAATGTTCCTTGACACTGAGGAGTTCTCTCATTTTGAGGTTATATTTTTCCGTGTCAAAGATTACTACGCCCCCGCCTTTATCGGCGGGTTTGATAGTCAAATCCTCACTATTTTGTAGGTTGTTGAGGGCATCTCTCTGTTCCTTTGAAAAATTATTGTGACCCAAGATTTTTTTGGAAAGTAAATTTTTTACTTCCACCTCAACGACCCTTTCGAACACTTCCACATTTTTATCAACTTGATGTATACTGGGAAAGAAGGTGGATTTAGGTTTGAGCCCTGTGACACTATGAGGGGGATTATAGTCCCGGTTTTCAAAAAAACGGTTAAGGCGGATCTTTCTAAAGAACGATTTAAGATCACTTTCTATACTGAAATTAGATGGGACGTTGGTGGGGGCAAAGCTGAATCCTTTCTGTAGGACTGTTTGTTCTACACTGCTAAGGGTCCTTTTTGAGAGGTTTACTATAGGGAATTCACCTATCTCCAGTACTGGGTACTCCTGGTGGCTATGTACTCCCTGGAGCTGTTTTGAGGTTGATGCTTCCTCTGATTTTCCGGGCGATTGAATCCCCTGAAGTTTCTTTGCCCGCGAGTCGGGCGCCTGTCTAAAAAAGGCTCACGTTCGTAATTAGAGCCTGCCCTATTTTCTTGTGGTCTGTCTGGTTCATCATCGCCACTAGACTCTGAGGTTTCTGAGAATGTAATTCTTTTGTTGTTATTTCTAGAATAGACAGGTCTCTGTTGGTTCGGTCTTTCCCATCTGGATTCGTTCTTGTTGGTGAAGTAATCTTTGTGAGTGTACTGGTACACTCCCTCGATCGTATATTTATCTACATCCTTTTTGACATTTTTAAGTTTTTTGTTGAAGAGATAATCTCTATATCCCTCTGCATCAAGATTAATCTCCTCAAGTTTCTTTTTGGCTTCTTCTAATGCTGGGGACTGTTTAAATGTGACTTCAAGTTTATCAATCTCCTGTTTCTCTAATTCCAGTATTTCCTGGGCTGTTTCAATAATTAAAATGAGCCAATCCCGGCTACACCGGTTGGCTATCAGGGTCCAGGTATCAACGAACTTTGGATGTTCAATAAATAATCCCGGTTCATTCCGAACTTGTAACCCTATGGGGATGACACCCTCTTTTAGGTAGTTTATCAGAAACTCAGCATGGAGCTCTGTTCTAATGAGCTTCTTTTTTAAGTTTAGAATTTTGATTAACTGCTCATGGCTCGTATTGTGTAGTCCTTTAGAGCCCCCAATTTTTAGGTCTAGGTTCATTAGTCTGGAATATTGGTCATCTGAGAACCCAAAAGTTTTCAGTTTATCCATTGTTGACCACAGGAATGGTTCACAAGGTAGGGGTGTCCTTGAAAGAAGGATCACAAGAGAGAGAACTCCTCTCCAACCAAAAGGTTGTGCAATAGTAGGGAAAAAAGGGAGATGTACCCCTTAACAGAAGTCAAGGGAAATAGGGTTCACCAACCAATATAAAATAAGCAATTCCCTTGAACAAGATCTCATGTATGAACACCATATAAAGTAAAAAGCAATGACTATTACAAAATAATCTTGAATTTATAAAATTGGCAACATTTATTGTATACAAACAAAATTAAAAAAGCAGGAAATAAGTTATGCTGCTTGACACAGGTTAAAACAATAAAAAAAACAATCATACATTCAATATTGACCAGCAATATTGCTAAGGGTAGACAGAAAGGCAGTAAGACATACAATTTGTACAATACAGGATGTATGTTCTAGTCTCAATTTATGACACTGGTGTTATGCATTCTTAAAACATGATATATCAACATCAGTGTCTGAGCCGTGAATCATACTCTACATAGGAGCGTCGACCCGTTTCGGTGGCTTGTTGAGAATCTATCCACCTTTATTAAGACAAAGAAGAATTGTTTTCTGTCGTAGTCTAGATACATTCGTTCCTAAAAATGGATACACAATGTGATTAGTTTCTAGATGGTGAACTTATTTTTAATATTATCCTATTGACATTTTTACATAAAGATCCATCATACACATATGTTCAATTGTGTGCCTTATGAGCCTCCAGTGACACTATATCGTTATCCTGTCAAAGATTTAGGCACATTCAATACATCGCAACATTTCGGAACAGAACGGAACAACCCCACATAGATATGCAATATGATTTGTTACTAGGCTACCAAATGATTTTTAGTGTTGTCCTGTTAACATGTTTACATGGAAATTCTATCATACACATTTGTTTACTTATGTGTTTTGTGAGACTCCAATGACATTGTGCCATTATATTGTAGGGCATTTGAACAATTCTAATATATTGTGGGGTTTGTAACTAGAGAATACTCTTCAGTATTCAGATGAGGGCAGTTTCATATTGTTTAGGTCTCTGACTCCTTTCCTAGTCTGTGTGGTACTGGGTGTATATTACCCTTTTCGGCCCAGGTAAGCAGAAAAGCTTCCTATTTCTAATGCCCTATTGGAGGGAAAAGCAGGGAAGTGCGGGCTTTCACATAGGCCTGACTGTGTGCATGCATAGCATAGGTTCCCTTGACTCAAGCATAAGTCTCGAGTTAACATTGATGCAGAGGAATAACATAAACGTAGAGGAATAGTGTCAACAAATAGAGTTACCACTTCAATCAAGAGAACCGTTCGTTCTATGGTGGTTTTAGGGTCGTCTTTTTTTGTAACGATGTTTAGCGGCTTGAGCGTTTACTTAAGACCAATACCCGTATTTAACATGTGCTCGTCTTCCTAATGAGGATACGTTGATGAGATAAAAGAGAGAGAAGAGGAAAAAGGAGGGCCAGGCCTCCTTGAAGAATCTATTCGGATAGTAATATTTCTATCCTGGCTTAGTTATCTGAGCTGGTTGGTTAATGTACCGTTCTGTTTCCTTTGCTCGCAGTGGGATGAGGTGAGGCTCGCTATTCTATTCTAGTGCTTATGACTATTGATAAGGATTCTCTGGAAGAGAAGGATTAGTTACTTACCTGTAATCCTAGTTCTCTTCCAGGGGTATCCTCATCAAAGTCATAAGCAACCCTCCTGCCTCCCCGGGCTAAGGATCATTGCATTTTTAATAAGGTAATATCAACTCTTTGTGTTATGGCTTTTAAGTCACCGCAAAGAACAACTGACCTAACTGTCACCCCTGAGGCATGATGGGAAGCTGGGGGTCATGACTGCCTTAAAGGCACAGTGCCAGTTTATCTCTATGTTGCTATGAGTTAGCTTTTCAGCCTTTTTAGGCTATGTTTCCGCAATGCAGCCTGGGAGCTGTATATGCTTTCAGTCCTATGTGAGAGTTTGTGCTGACTGCTAAGCATTAAAACAGATTTAAAACATGTTCTGCTGTTGTTTTTTTCCCTGTTTCTAATGTATTCTTTTATGATATAATGGGGAGTCCTTACAGCATTATTCAGCTCTAGTGTGTGTAAGGCTGCATTTGATTTTTTATTATATATATATATATATATATATATATATATATATGGGCTTGGTATGATGTTCATCCTCGCCCCCGCCCATAAGACACCAGAATGAAGAGGGTTGAAACGGTTCAGGGGACTGGAGGAGACGGCGCATTCCTGGGGCAGCAGGTTGCAAGGATCCCCTACCAACACAGCGCTATTCCACCCTTCGGAGCATCAACCAGGCAAAACTCCAAAACATTGCATCCTGGGATTGGTAGTCGCGCTGCACATAGCGACTAGCTAATGACATCTGCGATAGGATTTAACCTGTATGGGTGGAGCAGCGCTTAACTAATCAGATGGAGCATGACGTTACATCAGAGAGCATTGCCGCCACCCGATTGACATTTACCCGTGGCGCTGATGAAGGCTATGAGAAGCCAAAATGCATTCGCCCAATGGCGGATGATGTGGACATTCCTTACCTGTTGCAAATGGAATAAATGTTGTTTCCACGAGTTCCTCTGGTGTGGCCTCTTCACTTTCAACGATGGAGGAGGTGTTTGGTTTCATATTGTAGCGCGGTTTCCAGTGCCGCGCAAAAGAGGCCCCCGTTTCTGCAAGTTGGCTCTGGTCTGCTGGAAACTACTTCGGTGATGTTTGTTTGAAGTTCGGGGTACCGGAATTTCCAGAGCCCACCTTCTGTTCTGGATGAGGTTGCGGCGGTGTTGGGGTCACTTGACTCTGCATTGGGCTTGGTATGATGTTCATCCTCGCCCCCGCCCATAAGACACCAGAATGAAGAGGGTTGAAACGGTTCAGGGGACTGGAGGAGACGGCACATTCCTGGGGCAGCAGGTTGCCAGGATCCCCTACCAACACAGCGCTATTTCACCCTTCGCAGCATCAACCAGGCAAGACTCCAAAACATTGTATCCTGGGATTGGTAGTCGCGCTGCACATAGCGACTAGCTAATGACATCTGCGATAGGATTAAACCTGTATGGGTGGAGCAGCGCGTAACTAATCAGGTGGAGCATGACGTTACATCAGAGAGCATTGCCACCACCCGATTGACATTCACCCGTGGCGCTGATGAAGGCTATGAGAAGCCGAAATGCATTCGCCCAATGGCGGGTGATGTGGACATTCCTTACCTGTTGCAAATGGAATAAATGTTGTTTCCACGAGTTCCTCTGGTGTGGCCTCTTCACTTTCAACGGAGGAGGTGTTTGGTTTCATATATATATATATGTATATATAATGGAGATACATATATGTGGTGAACATATATGATTGTGTTTCCGGGGTTCCGTGCATGGGCGGGAATATTCTAGTGCTTATGACTTTGATGAGATTACCCCTGGAAGAGAACTAGGATTATAGGTAAGTAACTAATCCTATCTCACCATGTTACGATGGGAGACTCTCGTCCTGAGTCCAAGGAATTACTTTCAGACTGTACCGGGATTATGTTGTTGCTGGTTGTGGAGGCCAATGTCGGTATGTACTGAAACAATCTTAAGGTGTTCGTTCTATTAAGAACATTGAGAATATTGCCTTTAAATGTGTACTGAGGGTTGAATATAGTTTTCTGGGGGGCTCCCAGCCTGTAACACTGAGGCTCGATGTCGAGCAAATTGCAGACGGCCTCAATAGTTCCCAAGGCTTGACTTCTCGGGCGCCTGAAATTTGAGTCAATGGCGGAGATTCTGATCTTCTTTGAGCTATGTCCCTTGCCCCACATCAGAGCTGATTCCACATCCTTATTGCAGCTTCTCCGGCCTCAGGACCAATCCAATGTTCGTCAGACCCCCCTGTTTTGTCCACACTGCTGGCTTTTGATGTTGTGGAACTTGTTTGTTCTGCGACCTGCTTCTGGGCAGACATTTCAAAGTCTATCATGTTCACGTGTGACCCTAAGGGCACACTTGGGTGACAATTCATTGTTGGCCCAGTATCGCCAGCCTTGACATGCAGTGATTTGCCAAATGGAGGGTGGCCCTGCCTAGAGTGTGAGGCATGAGGGGCCTGTCCAGGTACAGCGCCTGGAAGGTCCAAGGCTTTCCCGCATATGCATCGAGACCACGTGGCCCCCATCATGGCCCTGGGTGACCTAAAAATAGGTCAGCTGGTTTGTCGGCACTCACTTCCTCGGGCTCTTCCCCGGGAAAAGGAGTAAGAGCCGTTCTAGTCCTGAGCAGCTGATGAGTGGGTCGGGGTGTTTTTTGGCCTAACGGTCGTGTTTGCTTTTTTTGGTAATGTTACTGTTTGAAATATTGGGTACACATGTAGGGCCAGCCAAGAAGTGATTGGTGGCTGTAATTCTTTCAGAGCATTGTCATTACGGGCCCCCTCCCGGGTTGTCAATTCAGCCATTCTCATTGGCTGATTTATTTCATACTTCTGGCATTTCCTTAGGCATTTCTTCGCTCTCTGAGTAAGAGGGTTCATTGCTGATGGGGATGCCTCCTCCTCATCATGGCTCAATACTGTGCTATATGCGTTTGGTGCCCACTGTGTTGTTTGTTTCAGAGTTCGCAGTTCTTTTGTTGGCAGGGCTATGGAGGGGCTAATTGAACTGACAATTGACTGAGTTGTACCTCATTTCCTGTTTGTGCGGATGCATTTACTGTTGGAGGCATATCCAGAGACCGATAGCCCTGTTCCACCTTGTGGGCACATTCCATGGTGACCCTGGTGTAGTGAGGGCGGAGTAATATATATTTTGTAACTTTCAGTTCGGGTACTAGTGTGGCTAAACCTGATGAAGGGAGGCCAATTTATCTACGATGTAAGGGCATAAGCAGTCTGAGGGTGGCGTTGCTTTTTCTTATGCTTCGTGATTTATATAAATTTGTTTGGCCATGTCTGCCAGGTCAAGAGCCAATGCTTGAAGAATTTCCATCTGTATTTCAAACTTTTGTGTTTGCCACATGAGGGAATTTGTGGCCGCCATCACAGAGGCATTGATGGCATTGATGGACCTAAGCAGATTATCCTGTGCATCAGAAAGTTCATAGGATCAAATGGCAGGAGATTTTTGAAAGGAATCATTTGGTTCTGACTGGGGAGGAGTTGTTTTAAAACCAGCTTGGTTCCTCAATTGCGGGAAGCCCAATGTTTGTTTGCGTGACCCCTCTCGCTTCAAGGTCTTCTGGGGACACCACATCCTCTGGGGATGCTGTCGCCTCTTTTTTCATCCTCGTCTTTGTGCCACAAGGGCATATAATGGACATGTGCAGTGATTAGTTCCCTGCGAGGAGCCGACCTACACGCTGGAGGCTCTAAATGTGGGTGCAATGTCTGCATCCTTCCTCATCTGCGGTGATGAGTGACAGTCTATTGAACTCGAAGACAGCTCGATGATTGAGACTGTCGTATGAAGGTTTCCTAATTTTGGGCAGGGGATGGACCTTTTTTTCCCCAGGAATGGCCACCCACCGCAGGGGGCACTGCAACAGACTTTGTAGACTGTGAGGGGTGGTTCTGAAATCCCAACTGCTTGGCACCTCCCACAGGATTTGAGCCGTGGTCCGTTTTCTTGAAGGAGGCCATGATCCCCACACCTTGAATTTTGTTATCGCTTGGCCGGCTCCAAAATTCAGCCAGATTAGGCCTAGTGCCCCTCGTGGCCCTGCTCATTCTGGCCTATGCTGGCAATTGGTTGTGGGAAATATGTTCTGGGCGTTGCTGCAAGCTTGCCTTTGTTACTACCTTATGAGCCCACGTTCTGGCGTTACAGTGGGGCCGTTATCTGTAAAAAATCCTTAGAGAGAGTTTCCGCGAGCCAGGGAGTAGCACCCTGGCAGCCCTAGTAGCCTTTGCCTTCCTTGGGTCCCTGGCGACCCTAGTTGCCCAGCTTTCCTTGATGGAGTCGTAGAACGGTGTGTGCGGTATAGCTCTATGAGCTTGTTCTAGAGGCATGCAATTTTACCTTACCGTTTAGTTTGCACCTTACTGTCCGAAATTCTCTCAGCTCAATTGTCTCCTTGCACTATTCCATTTACAAAATGTAATGTTTTGTGTCCCTAATGTTCCTAGAATAGATGGATTTTACAATTGCATTCAATAGAAGGACATTTCCTTTGGACGGGAGGAATATGATGTATATATTCTGAATGTAGTATTGTTTTCCATGTAAGGCATAGTAGAAGAAATAGAGCAATTGTTTAGTTTACCAAGTCATGTGCTTTCTGTTTACTCGTTAGCTGTGATATGTAGCTTTCTTTGTCAGACCACAATTACTGTACAGTTTTCTGTCTAGAATTGAATAAAGGCTCCCCAGATTGGCAGCGAGCCAATGCTCGTTCCCGATTCTCATTAAGCCAGACTTCACCTCAAAGCCTTATTCACATGAATACTTTTTTTTGTTTTCTTTTATTTAACAATTTGTTAGAAACATACAATTTAACAGTGCATAGCAGCTAATACATAGATATAGTCATGGTTAAACCGTGTCCGTAGAGACAGCAAGGCTTTACATTACCAGTCAGGGTAACTAGCTTATTCAACAAGCGATTCGGTTCCATCGGAAGTACAGCATACAATACGATGATAGATGTAATCAAGCACCCAACAGAACTCAGGTGTACATCAAGGGTGTGACAAGTGGAAACATTGTAATCATAAAGCTATCACACACAGCCACCTATTTCACGCTTATCAGGACATCTCAGGGACATCGCATACAACGTCCGTCACTCGTCTCCCACGTCATAAACATCCTCGCCCTCCCTCTCTCTTGTCTACTTTGCAACTAGGTCAGTCTGGTAGTGTCCCCGATGGATTCTAGGGTGGCTCTGGGGTTAAAGAAGGTGACTATATGTCTCAGATTGTGTGTTACATTATGCCATATCAGCATGCCAATCTTTCATGGTCGGAAATGGATCACGAGCCATCTCATAGCCACACGAGATCTTGTAAGCAATAGGCCAATGAAAACCAACCCCTGAACTCCCCCATCAATTTCTTTATCATATCCCAACATCACCAGCATCGGAGCGTACTCTAATGTTACACCAGAGATAACTTCTAGTTCGTGAAAAACACTGTCCTCCAGAACTCATACACCCCAGGGCAAAACCAAGCAAGATATGCAAATCCAGTTGCACTCTCTCTGCATCAGTGGCAATCTGCATTATTGCACAGCTCATCTCGATGTAGTCCTTCTGGAGTATAATACATCCTGTTGACATACTTCAAAAGCTCCAACCCGTGACTACCATTCAACAAGATAGTCTTAACCACCACAAAACAATATTGCCATTGCCTATCACTTACGACTATTCCCACGTCCCTCTGCCATTCGAGCCTACCTTTGGTCCCCCAGGTCTGTGTGCCTCTTATGCAAATTCATATAGTATCGTAACCAGTCGGCAAGGGGTAGTAACCTGAAACAGGGAGCACATTACTGGCATTTCAGGGGATTCCAGAATATCGTTGCCCAACAATCCCTGCAATGTTGCCTTGCTCTGTAATAATGGTAGTGCCTGAGACCCTAGGCCTGTTGCCCTGATCCTGAACTGCATCCCACATGCACATTGCGCCCTCCGAGAGCTTCTGGAGCATCCTCCCATAGTTGTCAAGCATTACCACTTCTGTGTCTGTGTGCACCTGTATCCCCAGGTAGCGCACTGAATCCGTTGACTATTGGAATGGATATTCTAATAGTATTTGTGTCATGGCTGGGGTAAGTGTAAATATAAGGACTTGTCCCAGTTAACTTGAAGGTCAGAGAATTCTCTGAACCACAGAGCGTCTCGCCACACAGTGCAAGATTATACTTTGGGTGACATGTATACAGCAGCGTGTCATCCGCATATGCCAAGATTATCAAGTTATAATCTGGGAAACCAAAGCCCTCATGCCCATGGTACTCATGGAGTGCATGCACCAATGGTTCTGCCACCAAGGCGTACAGCATTGGGGACATGGAGCAACCCTGTCTAGTGACTCTTGTTATGGCGATATAAGTTGACACAATACCATTGACATGTATTTGAGCAGTTGTCAACATATAGAGCACTGTCACTAGGCTTAAGAACACCTCCGCCAACTCCTATGCGGCGCAGCGCAGCAGCTTGAATCCCCACTCAATAGAAACAAAAGGTTTTTCTGCATCCAGAAACACAGCCGCTGCTCACACCTCAGGATCTATGTGCTGAATGGTGCCAAACAATGTTAAATGATTAAAAGTGAAACTGCGCCCAGGCACAAATCCAGCCTGTTCTAATACCACCACCCCAGACAGCAGTGGGCCAATCAGTTGGACAATACCTAGGCATAGAGTTTGGTATCCACCTTTAGTAAGGACAATGGTTTATAATACAAACAGTGATCTGATAGTTTGCCGAGCTTCTGGAGCGTTACTATTTAGGCCTCGCGAATTGAGGTGGACATGGAACCAGTTTCCACAATCTCCTGCCATAGTGTAACAAAGTGAGGAATAAGTAGCTCCTGATAGGCCTTGTTGAAGACCACAGTGAGCCAATCAGTGCTTGGCACCTTTCCCGACAGCATGCCTTTAAGTGCAGCATGTATATCTGCTGGGTGCAGCAGGGCATCAGATGTTCCCTATGCTCATTGGTAAGTCAGGTCGTGGCTATATGGATTAAGTAGTCAGTGGCAGCATTGTCATCGTTTGGAAGGCGCTACTGGTACAAGTCAGTGTAATATCTAAGAAAGCAGTCCATGATTTGCTTTGGGGCACTTAATATTTGTCCCTGCTCGTCCTGCACTTCCAGTATCACAACAGACTCTTGGCCGTGGTGCAGCAATACGGCTAATGTAGCACCATGATGTTCCCCCTCCCCATAAGTGCACGCAATCGTATATATTCCTAAGTTATGTACTTCACTCTGAGCTGTCTTGTGGAACTCGTCCACCTTTGCTTTTATATTACCCAGGTGGCAACCGTAAGCTGAGACCTAATGTCTACGCACCAAATCAATAATCCCCCTCTCAAGGAATATATGATGTTATTCTGCGGGTGAATATCCCACATACCATTACACCGCATTTTTTATAATGCAAGTGCGTCTACTCTGACATACCATGACCCCGCAAATATTTACTCCGCATATGCCTTTACCACGCATGCCATTACAACACAAAGTGGTACAAAAGGGGGTGGTGATGGACGGAGAATCTGAACTAATCAAACACTCACACCCAGTCAACAGATCTGGGTTTAATCCATCACCGTTTTTTAGCCCACTCTGCCACCCCAGTTCAGACATGGCCATATGCAAATCAGTCTGACCCTGTACCTCATGGGAACAGTCCAGCCCGAACTGCCAAGCCATGCCTTCCCTGGACCGGAAACAAGCTTCCGAGGACCGGTTTCTGGCATTTCAGCCGTCTTCAGCCCGGCTTGCTTGAACCCAGTGGCAAAGTGAGCAAGGGACTCACGTCTGAGCATACCCTGCCAACTTATGGCGAACAAAGTGGTACAAAATGGGGTGGTGATGGACGGAGAATCTGAACTAATCAAACACTCACACCCAGTCAACAGATCTGGGTTTAATCCATCACCGTTCTTTAGCCCACTCTGCCACCCCTGTTCAGACATGGCCATAGGCAAATCAGTCAGACCCAGTGCCTCATGGGAACAGTCCAGCCCGAACTGCCAAGCCATGCCTTCCCTGGACCGGAAACAAGCGTCCGAGGACCGTATTCTGGCATTTCAGCCGTCTTCAGCCCGGCTTGCTTGAATCCAGTGGCAAAGTGAGCAAGGGACTCACGTCTGAGCATACCCTGCCAACTTATGGCGAACAAAGTGGTACAAAAGGGGGTGGTGATGGACGGAGAATCTGAACTAATCAAACACTCACACCCAGTCAACACATCTGGGTTTAATCCATCGCCGTTCTTTAGCCCACTCTGCCACCCCAGTTCAGACATGGCCATATGCAAATCAGTCTGACCCTGTACCTCATGGGAACAGTCCAGCCCGAACTGCCAAGCCATGCCTTCCCTGGACCGGAAACAAGCTTCCGAGGACCGGTTTCTGGCATTTCAGCCGTCTTCAGCCCGGCTTGCTTGAATCCAGTGGCAAAGTGAGCAAGGGACTCACGTCTGAGCATACCCTGCCAACTCATGGCGGAGAAAGTGGTACAAAAGGGGGTGGTGGTGGACGGAGAATCTGAACTAATCAAACACTCACACCCAGTCAACAGATTTGGGTTTAATCCATCACCGTTCTTTAGCCCACTCTGCCACCCCAGTTCAGACATTGCCATATGCAAATCAGTCTGACCCTGTGCCTCATGGGAACAGTCCAGCCCGAACTGCAAAGCCATGACTTCCTTGGACCGGAAACAAGCTTCCGAGGACCGGTTTCTGGCATTTCAACCGCCTTCAGCCTGGCTTGCTTGAATCCAGTGGCAAAGTGAGCAAGGGGCTCACATCTGAGCATACCCTGCCAACTTATGGCGAACAAAGTGGTACAAAAAGGGGTGGTGATGTACGGAGAATCTGAACTAATCAAACACTCACACCCAGTCAACAGATCTGGGTTTAATCCATCACCGTTCTTTAGCCCACTCTGCCACCCCTGTTCAGACATGGCCATATGCAAATCAGTCTGACCCTGTGCCTCATGGGAACAGTCCAGCCTGAACTGCCAAGCCATGCCTTCCCTGGACCGGAAATAAGCTTCAGAGGACCGGTTTCTGGCATTTCAGCCGTCTTCAGCCCGGCTTGCTTGAATCCAGTGGCAAAGTGAGCAAGGGACTCACGTCTGAGCATACCCTGCCAACTTATGGCGAACAAAGTGGTACAAAAGGGGGTGGTGATGGACGGAGAATCTGAACTAATCAAACACTCACACCCAGTCAACAGATCTGGGTTTAATCCATCGCCGTTCTTTAGCCCACTCTGCCACCCCAGTTCAGACATGGCCATATGCAAATCAGTCTGACCCTGTGCCTCATGGGAACAGTCCAGCCCGAACTGCCAAGCCATGCCTTCCCTGGACCGGAAACAAGCTTCCGAGGACCGGTTTCTGGCATTTCAACCGTCTTCAGCCCGGCTTGCTTGAATCCAGTGGCAAAGTGAGCAAGGGACTCACGTCTGAGCATACCCTGCCAACTTATGATGAACAAAGTGGTACAAAAGGGGGTGGTGATGGACGGAGAATCTGAACTAATCAAACACTCACACCCAGTCAACAGATCTGGGTTTAATCCATCACCGTTCTTTAGCCCACTCTGCCACCCCAGTTCAGACAACACAAAGGCATGCGTGGTGAAGGCATATACTTTGTAAAAGTACTTTATTTAAATATATATATATATAGGTATATTTGTATATATATATTTGTGTGTATATATATATATATATACATATATATACACAGACAAACACATATACATTTGTTTGATTTAAATAAAACATTTTTTCTTTTAATTGAATTATTTATATATATATTAAATATATATATTTATATATATATATTACCTACTGGCGGTCGCCAGTAGGTATATATAGTTAGGATTTTTTCTCTATGGGATTTTTGAAAATTCTATGTCTAATAACTTTGGCGTTTGTGGACGGAATTGGCTGAAATATTCAGGAAAATGGAACATTTTGTTTCTGAGCAGCCCCTGAAAATTTGGGGGGGGTTCGTCAAGGGGGGGCCGAGAAAAAAGGGGGGTCCCAAAACTCGTTTTTCCCATGTTAATTTCCATAGGGCGGTTGGCCTCACTTTTAGCCCGAACGGCTGAATGGATTTGCACGAAACTTGGCAAAATTGTAGGGACCGGTAGCCCGATGTGCCTTTGCTAGGTCTCAATATATGTGCTCCAGTGGATTTTGAGAAATTAACGTTCAAAAAAAGATATATATCTGTGACAGCGTCCCGGGTAGCGCTCCGTTTCGCGTACTTTTCGCGTTATGGAGCTTTGCGAAGCGAAGCTGATTGGCTCTCTGGTGTCTGTAAACATTCCAAACAGTCCGTAGCGGCCGCCATCTTGTCTCTCGGTAGGATCGAGAGACAAGAGGAGGCCAAAGCGAAGGGGCAAATGACCATAAGGGGGCATAGTAGATCCTCCCTGACCCCCTAGGTTTGATGTGGAGGCTTTAAAAGGGCCCGCGGGGCAAAAAAAAAAAACAAAAAAATTGTTTTTTTTCGTGGGGTGCGCGCGGTACGCGTAACGGAAAGCGGACTGGGGAGCGTACTACAAGGAAACAAGAATGATTGACTTTTAACTTATTGTATGTTTATAGACTTTTTTTTTTTTTTTTCTGCTGAGTGACGTCTCGGCCTATCTCCACGGGATGCAGTCCCTACCATCTCGGCGTTTAAGCCCAGGGGGGCCGGTAGTGTGGGAGAGATAATGTCTGTTAACGTTCGATTCGAAGGAAATCAGGAAGTGTTGATAAACATTGTCTGCGCCATCTTGCCTTTTTTCAAATGCCACACTTTTGTCGTGCACGGCAGCCATTTTAGATGCCTTGACCAGACCCACTCTCTGCACGCTGTCGATCCTTAGCATGGCTCCCCACCCTCGCAAGCATCTCCCCCAGGCACTGGTCACCCCCGCTCTCTGTCTTATGCATGGGCAATAAACCTCCCCCCATCTGCGCTGCTCTTCCCTGAGAATCACACCCTGTGCCCGCCCGACACCTCCCTTACGCCCTATTCACTACCGCACCCTCTGACACTCCTCTTCCACTGTGTCCGATTGTCCAGGCCGGTCCCAGGCTATCACCTAGCCCTGCAGATGTAGTTTATGGCCCCAGCTGTAAAGAATCACCCCTCTTCAAAGGAGTTACAGTAGATCAAGGCCCCCACCCGATGAGATCCGTCACACCACACGCGTTCCTACTATCTGAAAACCATCCTGTATTGTGATTGGGGAGGGGACCGAGCCTGAAGCGGAAGATTCCAGGGATGCCTCTTTGTACATCAAAGTTTTTACAATTATGTGTCACATTAAAAATATATAGCACTCCAACAAAGTAGTAGGATTATAAAACTTTAATAACTTATAAATATATACAACGCAACAAAAACAGTAAATACATTTAAACATTTTTTTGAAAAAAGAAGCAACAATGGTCAGTAGCTGTGTTTTGTGCGAATAGACCCAAGGCAGCACAACGTGCTGAGTTCTGGACGGCACCCAGGTGATGTTACCTGGGTGCCGCACTGGTTTTTGGTATCCTACAATGCAGCTCCGAAAAACGGCGTAGGGCGTCCCGTGGGGTGCGGGGGGAGGCCTCGTCAGTAGCGGACTGTTGTGCGAATAGACCCAAGGCAGCAGAACGCGCTGAGATGTGGATGGCACCCAGGTGATGTCCAGTAAGTTGCCGCACTGGTTTTGGTATCCTACAATGCTGCTCCGAATAACGGCGTGGGGCGCCCCGGGGGATGGGGGGGTGAGGCGGCGTGAACGGGCCTCCCCAGGTGGAGGCTCGTCTGCTGTAGTGGGGTGCCCCTTTACCGTTTCAGTTGCCATTCCGCCCGCTTTTGGTACACTGTGCCAAAATCCGCCATTCAGCTGAGTTGCGCCCACTCTTGCGGTGCAGCGATAGGCGGCTGCCACAGGACTCTCAAAATGGCGGCAGGCTCTTTCCTTTTTGGGCCTGGTCCACTGAAATGGCCCTGGGACACCTTGGAACTCGGACGCTTGTCTGCTAGGTCTTGGACCCCATTCTCGAAAGCGTCCCCTCAGCCTTGAAGATTCTACAAAAGTCTTGGGGGCCCCCGACTCCTGCAGGCTTCCGGTGGGGAGCGGCTGCCATGATTGCTCGCGGAATGACCACGACGGAGCCACGAGATGGTGGTGCTTTCATGCTGACGCCAGCTTCAGTCTGAAACATCCAGAAACAAGGTGGGGCTTTCATCGTTTGGGGAAAAAAAATGTTTTAATCCAATGAAAAGTGTTATTTTTAGGTCATATGATCAAGCCTTCCATCATTAGGAAACCAAAAGTAAAATGAACCAATGAAAAGTTTTATAAACAAGTCACATGACCTGTTATGCGGCATAGGGCTATAAAAAGCGTAGAAAATCCGTTGGCACGTGAGGCGGCGTCAGTAGCGGACCGATGTGCGAATAGGCCGAAGGCAGCACAACGCGCCAAGATCCGGATGGCCCCGAGGTGGTGTCCAGCAAGTTGCCGCACTGGTGTAGCCATCCTACAATACTAGGACATACTAGGCGATTCGGATCCATTGTTACAGCCTTGGGACCCCGCTAGAGGCCGCTTCATGGCTCGCCCTTCCGCCACCCCCCTCATCTGTGGTCTACTTAATGTCCGCTCGCTTGTAAAACATCATGCAGAAATTGCATTGTTGATAGACTCCTTACATCTGGATGTCCTCTTTGTAACAGAGACCTGGACCAATACGAGCTGTGAAGTAGAGCTGGGATGGGCCTGCCCGTCAGGGTACCTCATTAAACATCTACCTAGAACAACTGGCAGAGGTGGTGGGGTAGGATATATCTTCAGAGATTCCATCGCGCTCACACAGTTGGAGGTGAAGGAGGTATCAGGGTTTGAGCTTATGGGCTTTTCCATCACGGCCCAAGGCGGTTCCTTGCTGGCGGGTCTTCTTTGTTATAGACCTCCCTCCCCAACCTCCACGGATGTTCAGCCTCTGATTGACCTGATCTATGACCTCTCAAACTCCCACTCTAGATTAGTGGTGTTAGGTGACTTTAACCTTTGGCCTTCTGGCCCTCAAGATATGGCGTATAGAGAGCTATGCCAAGCGTGTAACAATGTTCAACTTACACAGCTGGTTGAGGCTCCTACTCATACTAGAGGACACACTCTAGATTTGGTTTTTGCCAACAGTGACCTTGTCTCGGTGGGGGAAGTCATGGCTCAATGCTGGACCGACCATTCATTGGTTCTGCTATCTGTCCTTTTGCCTGGTACTCGGAGGATGGGTGGCACTGGTGCTGCTAGGACTGGCAGGCGGTGGTCACGTCTTTTGAAATCTGTAACTAGACCTACCTTGCTGTCCAAACCCTTCGTGGCAGAGGATGATGTGGGTAAAAGTTATCAGACTTTATGTCAGCAGATTGGAACATCTCTGGATAAATTGATCCCTCTAAGAAATGTAGGGGACAGGCCTAGAAGAACCAATGCTTGGTTTACGGAGGATCTGGGCCAGCAAAAGCTCCGCTGCAAGCAGGCGGAACGACTTTGGAGAGGAGATTATAGGGAAGTAGACAAGGTGGCATATAAAGCGTCCTTGCAGGAATACAAGATCCAGCTGAGGAAAGCCAAGGCTCAGTTCTTGGCGGACACTCTGACTAGGGCCGCTAACAAAGCGCAGGCGTTGTTCAAACTGGTGAACAACTTAGCCCATCCGCCTTGTGCTGCCTCGAGCGTCCCCATCTCCCAGGACTTGTGTGATTCTGTGGCTGACGCATTTGAGGAAAAAATTAGGAAAATCCTAAGTGGACTTCAGAGCTCGGAGCAGGTAACAGCTTCCTTGCTCCCCCCGATAGAACCATCTGCTACGGGGGTTCAGCTGTCCTGTTTCCCGTGCCCCTCCTTGGAAGATTTCTGCCTTCTTGCTAATGGTGTGTCATCAGGATCACCACTTGATCCCATGCCCCAGAAGTTCTGGAAGGCGTTCCAAAACGAACTGTTCCCGCCGCTCCACACCATCTGCTGTCAATCCCTAAGCACAGCAGTGGTCCCGGAAGGCTGGAAAATGGCAATAATCACACCATTGCTGAAAAAGGCCTCCCTGGACCCCTCAAATCCGGCCAACTATAGACCTATCTCGCTCTTGCCTTTTATAGTAAAGGTCGTAGAGAAGTGGGTCACAAGAACTTTATCCAGCTTTCTGGAAAATAACTCTTGCCTGGATGTATCTCAGTTCGGCTTTAGGCCGGCTCACGGCACGGAAACTGCATTGGTCGCCGTGTTGGACGATCTAAGGGCGCGGGTCGACATGGGCAAATCAGCATTCTTAGTGCTGCTTGACATGTCGGCCGCGTTCGACACGGTGGACCATGCAGTATTGCTGAGCCGTCTACAGAGGGCAGGAGTCACTGGCCTGGCCTTGAGTTGGATTACATCTTATCTCAGTGACAGACAGCAAGCAGTGGCGTTTCCACCTTACCAATCTGCCACGCATCGCGTGGAACAAGGTGTCCCCCAGGGATCGGCGATCAGCCCTATCCTATTTAACTTGTACCTTCAACCTCTGGTCGCCTTGATAAAGTCATTCGGCATATCGGTCATCAACTATGCCGACGACACTCAGTTGATCTTTTCATTCGAGGGCACTAAGGCAGTATCAATGGACACATTTCATCGCTGTATGTCGGCTACGGCCGAGTGGCTGGGTGCGAACTCGCTACAATTTAATAGCCTAAAAACGGAAGTGGTCCACTGCTCCTTAGATCGTACACCGCGCCCGCTCCCGGACGACTTCTGGCCTGCATCTATTCCTGGCACGGTGGAGGCAGCAAAGTCGGTCCGGAATTTGGGAGTTCTATTTGAATCCAACCTGCAGCTTGATGCGTCGGTGAACAGAACAGTAGCGACTTGCATGGGCCTACTTCGGGCCTTACGCAAGATTTTACCGCTTCTCCCTGAAAATGCTAGAACAGAAGTAGTGCGCAGTTCTATCCTTAGCCGGTTAGATTACTGCAACGCACTACTTCTGGGGGCCCCAAAACTTCTAATTTTAAAACTACAGAGGATACAAAATATGGCGGCTAAGCTGGCTCTAGCGCGTCCTCGATCTGCCTCTTCCACGGGAGCACTGGCTGATCTCCATTGGCTACCTGTCCAGCAGAGAATATTGTTCAAGTCAGCTTGTCTTGTTTTCAAGGCCCTGCATGGACAGGGGCCAACGCCGATCCAAAACCTGTTTTCCTGGTACTGCGCTACTAGATCATTAAGATCTTCCTCGGCGTTCTTAGTGACGGTCCCGAGGATAAATAGAGTGAGGATGGGCGGCCGGGCGTTTGGCTTTACGGCCGCTACACTTTGGAACTCACTCCCGTTGACATTGAGGAGTACACAGGATCTCCCCTCTTTTAAAAAGGACCTGAAAACGTTCTTGTTCCCTAGGAAAATGTAATGATAGACCTGTTGCAGCACGGACGCAGTCTCAGCGCCAGGGTACCCTTTGGGTGGCAGTTGCGCTTAATCAAGTAAATAAATACATACATACATACATACAATGCTGCACCGAAAGTCGGCGTGGGGCGCCCCGTTGGCCTGTGAGTTCGCGTCAGTCAGTGGGGGCTGTTTGAGGATCTGATTGCATTGGAAAGCAATGTGATGCTGTGCGTCGCCCCCAAGATGGAGGTTCCTCGGCTGCAGTGGGGCGCCCCTTGGTGTTTCACTCGCTATGCAGCTGAGTTGCGTGCGCACTTGCGGCGAATAGGCCGAAGGCAGCACAACGCGCCAAGATCCGGATGGCACCGAGGTGGTGTCCAGCAAGTTGCCGCACTGGTGTGGCCATCCTACAATGCTGGTTGGTGGAGACATTTTGACTATATCCTGGACCTGCCCGTCCTCGCCCAAAATGGCACCGGAATAAATGGGACTCGTAACTCCTTGTTGTGTACTGGTTGCACAACCTTGATATCACGAGATACGTATGCAGTTTTGAAGCACATGGCGGGCGGGGACGAGAATTGATTGAATATTTCGACATCCCTATTGATATTAAGTTCTGATGTGTTATTGATTACTGTACTATTGAAAGTTCGAATTAACGTCACCCATGGTACTTGCCCGCAAATGTATATCTAGATAATTTTATTGTAACTGGCCCTGTCGTATTTTAATTATAAAATGTACGTCCACCGATTCCGCAACTGTTAGACACCTTAGTTCTTGCAACCTAATGGCCCGCCCGTTACGTTCCTCTACAGTGTAAATGTCTCCTCATCATATACGATTGCAGTTTGCTCCGTGGCCGGCCCACGTGGTTATAGGCCCGTATTTGTATACTGACATTTTCACAATAAAGGTTTTTAAAAGAAAACATGGTAGTAGTATTTACATTGGTAAAGTTTTTAATAATAGTCACTGTTTTCGAATCAGTAAAAGGCAAGTGAAATAAAGCAGTCCAATTACATGAAGGGTAAAAGGTATAATACGCAGGAACGCAGTAAAGATAAATGGTCAAGGGCTGTTGTGTTTTCTACTCCTGCAACATAAAGTGATCGATAAGAATCTGATATTCAGGCGTATCGGCGACTAAGACAGCAGGCCGAGCCTCTTTTGCTCAACGGCTCCGTCATGGGACGAAGAAACGCCCTTTTTCTCGAAAAAGGAATATATTTTACTTGCAGGACAGTTGTAAATTTTCCGGGAAAGTACATTAGCCTGGAACATTATAACATATATGTTTAAGAAAAAATAATGTTCGAAAGCAATAAAAAGCGTAATTTTTAGGTCATATGACCAAGCCTTTCATCATTAGAATAAGAAAAGTAAAATGAAAACCAATGAAAAGTTTTATTAACAAGTCACATGACCTGTTCTGCTTACGTTACGCGCTGCGCGCCGCGCCCCGGATCGCTTCCGGGAAGCTGCGCTTCGCGCACCGGAGCACTTCCGGATGCGCTAACGCGGCGCGTCATATGACGCATTACGCGACAACGCAGGTCCAGAATATAGTCAAAATGTCTCCACCAACCAGCGGTCGGAACACAACCCCTTTCAGCAGGCTAAATAGTTCTGTTAAATGACAACAGAAGGGACAGGCAACAAGAACCATCAGTCAAAGAGGGGAGGGCAAGTTCTTCTCTACCGGGTCACGTTGGGGCGCTACCGGAACTGATCGAATTGGTAGTCTACAGTGTTTCTGGATGTTTCAGACTGAAGCTGGCGTCAGCATGAGAGCACCACCATCTCGTAGCTCCGTCGTGGCCATTCCACGAGCAATCATGGCAGCCGCTCCCCACCAGAAGCCTGCGGGAGTCGGGGGCCCCCAAGACTTTTGTAGAATCTTCAAGGCTGAGGGGACGCTTTCGAGAATGGAGCCCAAGCCCTAGCAGACAAGCGTCTGAGTTCCAAGGTGTCGCAGGGCCATTTTAGTGGACCACGCCCAAATCTGAAGTGCCGGCCGCCATTTTGAGAGTCCTGTGGCAGCCGCCTATCGCTGCACCGCAAGAGCGGGAGCAACTCAACTACATGGTGAGCGAAACGCTGTAGTCGCAAGAGCGGGCGGTAAACAGCTGAATAGCGGAAGAGGCACAGTGTAGCAAAAGCGGGCGGAATGGCAACTGAAACGGTAAAGGGGCGCCCCACTACAGCGTGTCTTCAGGTCAAACGGATTGTGGGACAAGGTCCAGAATGGAAGAGTCACCAAAACGCAAAAAGTTCCGCTTGACCCCGGGAGCCGGCCACCTATGTCGGGGGCGATCTCAGGCCACACCAGGGCAACACGACTTGGGGAGGGGGCCAGAGCCAAGCGCCCCCTCCGAGTCCGCGCCATCACACCGTCCCTCGGGGGCCTCCGTCAAGCGGTTCAGGGAGGCACCGCATCACATTGTTTTCAAATGCAGTCACGTCCTCAAACAGCCCCCACTTACATTGAGAATAGTGAAGCTGTAGCAGGTGCAAATAAGCTTCAGACAGTCTAACAAGCACTCCTCAAAACTTTGAACTATCAGAGTGCATGAGTTTCATGCTCGATCGATTGAGCTAGCCGGATCGGGCAACAAAAAGTATAAAATAGTTATGTAAATAGTTATTTAATAAAATGTTTTACCCTGTTACTTTGCTGGTGTGTTGTATATATTTGTAATATTTGCATAGAGTTTATCGTTATTTTGGGCGGGGTGGGTGGCGGAGCCGAGCTGTCTTGCAGCCATCATGGTGTGGAGCTCAGTTCATCTCACTAGTTTCGTATTTCTCATGAGGGGTTGTTCCTAATGTTTCTATTTTAGCGAGGTCAAAAAGAGATCCCATTAGTGGCCTACTGATTTTGCTCGATTCCTTTTGTTTTTTTACACGATTTTTCACTATATGCAAAGACTAAACAGAGTATTGCGACTCTGTGCTTGTTTGTAAATAGAGAATGAACCAAAGAGAACCAATTCTAAAACAGTAAATGCTTGGATAACAATCAATCAAATGGAGAGAGAAGCAGGCACGACGGATTACAACGGGGGCAAAGGCCTGCGTTAACTACCCTTCACTATCTGCAAAGAGAGAGTACTCCTAATAGAAATGAGGGGGGGGCAGCATTCAAAGCAGATCAGTGTGCATAAACACGAAAATGTTTTTACTTACCACGTACTTGACATTCGACAGCTTATGATATTTGCTATTAAAAAACCATTGAAATTCACTGAAAAAACCATAGGTTATAGACCATATATAGTTAGGAATTAGCATTTACAAAACCTTGAAAATTCACTGAAAAAACCATAGGTTATAGACCATATATAGTTAGGAATTAGCATTTACAAAACCTTGAAAATTCACTGAAAAAACCATAGGTTATAGACCATATATAGTTAGGAATTAGCATTTAAAAAACCTTATTTTACTCACACAAAACCATTGAAATTCCATATATAGTTAGTTGCACTAACTATATATCGCGCACCCGCAATCCACTGCTGATGATGTCACATATTACATCATTCATGACATGGTCAGTGACATCACTGATGACATCACTGATGACATCTCAAATGACATCACTGATGACATCACTGATGACATCTCATTTGACATCAATGACCACATCACTGATTATATCATTCATGTGACAATACAATGCATCTCATCACATTTTAATATAACCTCTGTTTCACCCAGTGTTAAATACAGAGTATAATTTTTGAAACCATTGACACACCAATACTAGTTACTACATACGCACTCACTGATTCCTACGTCTACACACACATTCACTCATTCACCCATACAATCATTCATACATACAATCACTCATTTTTACAACACTATCATATGCACTCATACACCTATACAGACACCCACACTCTGCCACTCATCCATGGAGTTACTCACACACCTAGTCAGTCCTGTAAAGAATCAATCACACTTCCATTTTCTTGTCTATACAGTTAAACATAGAGCACCTTACATTTTCAAACATATACTAACACATACTTACTTTCTTATACAATCATTGATACAAGTACACATTGATCTGCACAGAGTCACACACCTCCCAGCCAGCCACACACACACTCAGTCTCCCATACAAATACTTGGACAATCAATCAATAACCCATATAGTTAATCATATAGCTACTGATCAACACATGCAGCAGTTTACAGAACAACAGACATAATGATGCACAAATTAAGACAGTTTAGTCACTAACCCATGCACTCAGTGAGACACATTTAATCACTCACTCATACATTCAGTCATGCACCTACTAAATCCTTTGTCCAGACACTTATACTTCCACTCATTCTTCAATATGTAAGACACATTTTAACTTTACAGAAACATACAGTCACTGGATGTTGTCATCAGTGATGCCATTTGAGATGTCATCAGTGATGTCACTGACCATGTCATGAATGATGTAATATGTGACATCATCAGCAGTGGATTGCGGGTGCACGATATATAGTTAGTGCAACTAACTATATATGGAATTTCAATGGTTTTGTGTGAGTAAAATAAGGTTTTTTAAATGCTAATTCCTAACTATATATGGTCTATAACCTATGGTTTTTTCAGTGAATATATATATATATATATATTGATTTATTTTTATTACCCTGTACACCCTAAAAATTAATCCCACCCTGGTCCCTTAAAATACCCCTGCACCCCATAATCATAACCCACCCATACTCTTTTAAAATACCCCAGCACCCTTAAACACTAACCCATCCTGACCCTAAAAATACACCCTGCACCCCAAAACCCCAAACTATCCCTGAACCCTACAAATGCCCTGGTACCCCTAAACTATAATACCCTCAATAAACCTTATCATCCCAAAACCCAAACCTATCCCTGAACCCTAAAAATGCCCCTGTACCCCAAAACCCAAACCTATCCCTGAACCCTAAAAATACCCCTGTAGCCCAAAACCCAAACCTAACCATGAACCCTAAAAAAACCGTGTACTCCAAAACTCATACCTAGCCCTGAACCCTAAAAATACCACTGTACCTTAAACCCAAACCTATCCCTGAACCCTAAAAATACCCCTTTACCCCAAAACCCAAACCCAACCCTGAACCCCAAAAATACCCCTGCACCCCAAAACCCATACCTTGCCCTGAACCCTAAAAATGCCCCTTTACCCCAAAACCCATACATAGCCCTGAACCCTAAAAAAAACCTTGTACTCCAAAACCCAAACCTAGCTCTGAACCCTAAAAATACCCCTGTAACCCAAAACCCAAACCTAGCCCTGAACCCTAAAAATACCCCTGTACCCCAAACCTAGACCTGAAGCCTAAAAATACCCCTGTACCCCAAAACCCAAACCTAACCCTGAACCCTAAAAATACCCCTGTACCACCAAACCTAGCCATGAACCCTAAAAATACCCCTGTACCCCAAAACCCTAACCTAGCCCTGAACCAAAACTCACCCTATATCCTAAAATTACCCTGTGCACCCCACTACGCAAACCCACCCTGAACCCTTAAAATACCCATGAACCCCCAAAAATATACCCCTACACCCCTAAACAAAAACCATATACTTACCTTAGACTTAAATTTAAAAAAACATATGATTTTACCATTCATGCATTTACAACTAATTTCGATGTAAAAGCATGCGTGGTAAAAGCATATAAAATGTAATGCCATGCGTTATAATGGCATTGCAGAGTAATGGTACTTGCGTTATCTTTGTATGTGGAGTGATGGTATGCGGGGAAAAAGTTTTGTTGTAAAGGTGGATTACCCTCTCAAGGCACGCCAGTCATTCTCGCAGTCATTTAAGGACCCCTGCAAGCTTAGATAGTGTGACACCTCTAATGTAGAACTTGAATGTTTTCCACTAACTAACTAATCAACCGTTCCCATGTTACTATGGAAAAACTCTTCAATTGCCTGGGCCAGTTCAGCACAGAACACTGAATCTAACAGGCAATATGGGGGAAGCACCCAGTGAACGCAATGGCCCTCTGGGCTTGTAGCTCCAGTTCCAATACCATTAGAAAGTGATCAGAATATATCCGCTGCAGGGGTTCGCAATGTTGGACCCAAGATACCAACCCCCACGTTGTGAGCCGAAAGTCTATACATGTATGGTTATCATGCACTGTGAAATAGTGACTCTATCCTGTCTCCGTAATAGACCCATGGCATCAAACATCCAGCAGACCCTCCTTATCTGAAATGTCCAAGGGAGCCTGTGCCACCGCCAAAAGCCTTCAAGGTGGGCCTATAGAGCGAACGCAGTCAGGGTTCCAAACACAATAAAAATGACTGCCCCAGACCTGTGGCTGATCACCCCACTTTTTTTTGTTGCCGTATTTACAAAGTGACGCATCTAGGGAGATGTGTCATGGAAGACAGACATGCGACGGAATGGAACTGCGCGAGAATCTGCTGCATCAAGTAAGTATTGAAATATGCAATGTAGGCGTTCCAACGTTAAATCGAACGCATTACTGACGCAGGGATATTTACAAACATTCCCTGCAGTAACGAATCTTTTGGCTGCTTAACGCACCTTAGAAATTGCACCTGAAAACCTACGCCTCATAAACCCATGGAAATGGCGCTAGCACCATAGAAATAAAAGATAAGACCAGCAGAGCAGTCTTGCATCAGATTAGCCAGCATGGACCTCCTAATCCTGCAGCTGGTAGTTGGACCAAGAAGAGGACAACCACCACTAGACCAAATACCACAACCGCACCCTCCACCATCACCACAAAGGCAGCGCAGGAGAAGGGAGCGCATCTATCGGCAAAGGACCAGCCTCACTGGGCTCAGGGATCAACAAGTCATCGAAATGTATCACCTCAAGAGGGTGTCCATTGTGGTCCTGCTGCCTCAGATCTCACCACAGCTACAGCCATCAACTGACAGGGTCTGCAACATTCCACCGCAGATAAAGCTCCTGGCGGTCCTACACATGTTGGCCTCAGGATTTTTCCAAGCAACAGCAGCACAAGTGGAAGGTGTCTCCAAGGCATCTTTCTCAGCATTCCTCCCTTCTGTCTTGGATGCCATTATTCAGCTCACACCACAGTACATCAATTTTCCCAACACACAGCAGCATCAGATCGATATTAAACAAGGCTTCCATGCCATTGCTGGCATCCCACATGCATTGGGTGCAATAGACTGCACGTATGTCCAGCTGGTACCACCTGCAGCAACTTCACATCTATTCCGCAACAGGACGCACACACACTCCATCAAACTCCAGGCCATTGTGGACCATTGGGGACTATTCACCAATGTACTGGCCAAATATCCTGTGAGTGTGCAGGGTTCATATATATTCAGAAACAGCATCATCAATGATCGTTTCCAAAATGAACAATATGGCAATGGGCTACTCATAGGTAAGCAACAATCAATTAACACACATGCTAATACTTTGTAACAATAGTTGGCCATCTGCCCTCATGTAATAATGACTCAATAAGTGATTGTGAAAAGGCTATCCCACATCTACACTATAATTACATAACATACAGTCAAAAGGTGCATACACCCATGGCAGCATAACAGAAAGTGTCCTGTTGGTGCCATGGTACCATCTTCCCCTAAGTTTGCCCACAGGTCACATTGTGATTACAGAGCTGGGCACAGATGCATGTAACTCACCTCATGAAATAATGAATGTGCATGTGCCCATAAGGCGAAGGTGCTGTCTGAATGCAAATTATTCACCATTGCATGGAGTGTGCGAACACATGGACATGATGAAATACCCTTGGCCCAATGCCTGAACAGTAACACAGGCCCAAGAGCTGAGTAGCAGGAGTGGGTGAGCAGCCATCATTACCACGCGCTGCCATTACGACGCTGCTTTTACAACGCAAGTTGTTTCAACAAATTGCGCTGGAGGGCGCTGTTGGAAAAGGAATAGTTTAATTTTCTATTCCAACACCTTCCCTACTGTAACGTGGGCTGGAGTTGGAATAGAAAATTAAACTATTCCACTATCCAGCGCTTACAGCGCAAGTCGTTGTAACAACTTGCATTGTTAAAACAGCGTCGTAATGGCACGCGGGGTAAAAGCCCACGTTGTAATGTCATACAACCGCAGGAGTGCAGCACCTCAGAGGTGTGGCACTGTCAGTGTGCCCACAAAGATTACCCATACTGATGCTTGAAAGGGTGTCCCTTAGCTAGCACAAACATCACCTTGCATGTGTGCACCTAGTCACAGCACCTGTCTTTAATGGAACATGACACATCTGTCAAAAATGTATTTTGTAAACCACATGCATAGTGACACATGGACCAAATTTCTGAAAGCTGATATGCATATTTATTTAATGTCCTGCCCTCATGCAGAATGAGTAAGTGTCAGCCATGTTTGCCAAACAATCTATGTGACATGTCACACCTTCTATGTTTGGGTACCTGTGCACATAAGTCTAGTCTCCTTGCAGAGCTGGTACACCATATTGTGTGATGCATGGTGGGCGTAACCTGCTGGTCCACATTTACATGGACACATGAATTCACTATGAGTGGCTTTCCGTGTGCCAGCTAATACTGTCACTTTTATGCAAGACTATGTGTGTAAGGTGTGTGACAAGGTTGTTGCAGTAGGTCCTTCAGCGCAGCAACCATGCATCCTGAGGCACATCAGAAAGAGCAAAAAGATACAAGCTGGAAATGCAACAGACTGCTCTGCAAAACCATGTTGTGCATAATAAGTCACAAACAATCTACACATGATGCAGGCATTTGTGCACCACAGTACAAGGGTGCCTGTGCAGAGCCATATCATCCGTTTGTGTGATAATGCATGGGCAAGCACATTAAATAAAACAAAACAGATAAATATGTTGCATCACTGTGCCTTGAAACTGACTCACGTCTGCGCAGCCAAATTATTTGCAGCACATTCATAGTAAAATGGGCTTAGGTGTGCCATTCACAATCAGGGAAAGTGTGCATCAAACATAATAAGTACCCAGGTATCACTTACACATTGCAAGACCTCACACAGTTCAGTCAACAAATCATGCACTGCAATGCACCATCCCCTGTCATGCACATTAACTTATAGACAACAATTTAAGTGACATGTGTTACAAACAATGTGCAACTCAATGTTAAACACAATATCTAATTTTCCCAAACAGTAATCTCACTTACAATATTTGCAAACATGATGTAGACCACATGCCATGTACACTCAATTGTTCCAAACGTTTATACAGTTGTCTTATTTTCCACTTACAGCTGATCAAGGATATGGTATACAGACGTGGTTGATGATGCCATTTGGCAAATCCCAGACTGATCCGCAAAAGGCATACAACCATGCACATTGCCGAATAAGTACCACCATAGAGAGAAGCTTTGGCATGCTCGATGTCCAGGTTTAGGTGCCTGGATTTATCAGGTGGAAGGCTACTGTGTTCACCAGATTTGAACCAATCCCTAGCACAAGTAAATTATCAAGATTCAATCCATGAGTAACAATAGTAGCTACATAAATACAGATAGTATGAATCCACAGTACACAGCAGGTTTCTTTACATTCTTCAGTCTTAAATTCAAATGATTCATATGATTTACATTGTTACTATTGTTACCCATGTACTGAATCTTGATAATTTACGTGTGCTAGGGATTGGTTCAAATTTAGTGTTGCAGCTTAGGCCACAGTTTAGGAGAGGTGGGTGATTCTCTCCTCCTTTTAGCACCATCTAATACTTCATTTACTATATAATTCTAGTGAATATTTCTAATTGCGCCCTCCCTATGCCAGATACCACTATTCTCTTTTGTATTAACGTTTAGTAAAATAGGCGGCGGCATAGAAACACTATGAACACTTTCAATGATGAGAGAAATAATAGAGATGAAGAAGCAGAGGAATTGTTTGGGAATATTTCTGGCAGTAGACCTGCTGGTTCCACGGCTCTAGGATCTAATTCCATGAGGAGAGAAGGTTTGAAAAATAAATTTATCAGATCAGAGAGGCTATGAAGAAATGAGATGTCCAAATGGTGGGACGGAGCCACTCATAATCAATACATCAAGGTACAGAGAATCCCCAGAGGGCTACGCTCCCAAATAATTCCGACCTATGATGATTTAGATGTAGATTTATTAATAGCGTGGGAACAAGAGCTAACCAACAACTCAAACAAACTAATGGGGATACTCATAGAAAACTGTGATCGCAAGGCTGGCAGATGCCAAACTGAAATAGGAAAATTGGAATCCGAAATTAAAACCCTGAACCTACCAGAGGCAAATGAAAAATAATTACGTGATTGTAAATGAGGTGCTGCAACGTCATCTAGCTGAGATCAAACTGAGGAAAACAAGAAAACTTAAGAGGGATGAATATGACTACCTTAACAGAAGGATTTTCACTTTCACAAGAAAGTATGATGAATTGGTAAACAAAGACATTCAGATCACGGTGGAAGTATTCGGGTTTGAGGTTGCAGAGCCAAGGAATGATTAGGAATGCTCAAATGGTGACTGTGGTCTATCTTTTACCTAGCCTTGAAAAAGTCGCAGGTACATATAACAAGAAGCGAAGAAACACATGTTGGCTTTGGCTTTGGGCTTTCGACCAGTTGACTTATCAAAAAAAACCATCACATGAATTAAAGACTGAAGAATTGAAAGAAACCTGCTGTGTACTCTGGATTCATACTCTCTGTATTAACGTTGTTACTATTGTTACTCATGTACGGACTCTTGATAATGTACGTGTACTAGGGATTGGTTCAAATTTTGTGTTGCAGCTTAGGCTACAGTTTAGGAGAGGTGGGTGGTTCTCTCCTCCTTTTAGCACCGTCAAATACTTCATTTACTAAATAATTCTAGTGAATATTTCTAATTGCGCCCTCCCTATGCCTGATACCACTATTCGCTTTTGTATCACTGTATTCACCAGAAATGTTCTGCAAGATGATCATTGTATGTGCAATACTACATAATATATGTGTGCAAACAAATGTGCCTTGGGATGAAGAGGAACAGCTCCCTGAACAAATCAGCAACAGTGCATAGTACGCAATAATGTCATGTGTCATATCACAAATAAGAATATCTCCCATGTAAGGTGTTAATACTGTGCACAACTGTCCCTGTAAACAAAAAAGTAATACCGCATGCTACTGCAAGTAAATGTGCAGAGTCAAGTTGTGTCATTTATGGGGCAAAGACATGCAACGTATTCTCTAACACATGTTGTTTTCTGTGGTTTACTCTGTGCATGCGCACAAACTGCTGGCATGCGTCAGCAGAAGAACACTTGTACCATGATGCAAGGATGGCTGGGTGGTGTGGAAAACATGCTTCGCTGCAGAAAGGGACACCTTCATGCAGAAACAAAATTCACTTAGGTAGATCACCTCTTAAAATATGTGATGTCACATGCAGCACACATTTAAAGAGTGAAAATGTGGGAGAAAATAAGATTTGTCACCTCATTTCGGCTTGTGACACCAAAGCTGGTGTGGTGTAGCAGTTTAATGCATATATGCATGTATCATTGCCTATAAATGTGGAAATGAAATAGTGGGCATGTGTGTTGTATGGAATACCACACCAATACACATGTCTCCTCCAACATGCAAAGTGTTGTGTGAGAAGTGGCAATATACACAAGCAAATGAAAAGCCACGCAGGGTGCCTGGTCGTGTCATGGTAAGAACTGGCCTGCAGGTAGTGCTGCTGGTGCGTGAAGCAACGTGATGCACCTGTTGCGCTAGTTGCCTGTAAATGTACCACAAACATCACACAATTTCAATGAGAAATAAAGTTTGGACACATATCCCATGATGTATGTGAATGTAAGAACCAAAAACGAGCAGCCCACAGTAAAATACATGCATTATGTTGTAATGAAACCTTACATGAGCATTATGTGACTCATCACTTGCACAACAGGTAAACAGCATTTACAGTGCATGCTTTAGATGGCATGCCATTAAAACGCAGTCTTTACAATGACTGCGTTGTTACAACGCGAACCATTGCATCACAAGTCCTTATAGTGAACTTGCTGTAGGGGGCAGAAGGTGTTGGATTTACAATCCAACACCTTCCCTGCTGTTGCACAAACTGGAGTAGGAATAGTAAATTATACTACTCCTAAGTCCAGCACGCCCCATACAGCAAGTCGTTGTAAAGACTTGCGGTGTAATGGTTCACGTTGTAACAATGCGGTTGCTGTAATGACGGCGTTGTAATGACATGCGATCTAAAGCATGAATTCTAAAGTGATATATTGGCACAATACCACGCTTCTCCAATTAATCATACATAAATCAGGCTTGAATCAGTTTGACACACAAAACGGGTCGAATTTTGGTGAATATTAACCCAATCTAAATTAACGTGTCGCATCTCCTGTACAGATGCGTGTCACTTGATGAAGTCTAACGCAGCAAACCCATGTAACACAGAGAAACTTCACTCATGCAAATGTGAAAGTTAAATGGCAATTGCGTCTAAATCACGACGCACCGTCAAAAATATGACGCAAAACGTGCTGCCTCCATACAGGAAATTATGCAATGCTGAAAATCAGGAAGTACAAAGTTACCTTCTCTTTCATTTACTAGTCCTAGGATTGTGCTTCGTGGAGGAGGCTGTTGTGGATTGTTGCAAGAGTTTGTTGACCTTGTACTGGGTTTTGTGCGTGTTTTGTGATGTTTTTACATTTATTTGTCTGTGAATTGTCCTCCTAAAGTCTTTGTGTTGTCATAATTGTTGTCATTTGAGGTGTGTGTGCTTTTTTGTGGTAGATAGGTGTTTTTAGTTATAAGGGTGGGATTTTTATTTTTGGTGTAAGCTTAAATTGTATGCACTTTAAGTTTCATTCAACATGTCAGGCATGCCCAAAAACCTGTCACACAGACAGTTTAGGGGGCTAGTTTGGCTTATTTTTCATTTTCATTTCCTACCCAGAATGATCAGCACAAGGAGCAGAGTTAGCAAAGGTTACTCCCCAAAGGAATGGCAGCACAGTTGGGAGAAGTTCCAGCACCACATGGCACGCATTTATGATGTTGATCGAACGGTCCACCAATTAAAACCCTGCTGGCAGGATGTCGTCAGCAGAGAGGGAGACTTGCTGGACCATCTCAGACTGGGTATACCTATTGGTAAATCAATAGATAATGACCCACATATATGGCTCATTTACAGGTCTACAGCAATGCCTGACATTGCTCCCTCCATTATTAAATGTGAAGGACTGGTGGCATAAAGGTCTCAAAGTAAAGACCACATGAGTTCCCATGCATTTTTGCATGTTGGAAGGTCTATGTGCCATACTTATGACACACAACATGAATTAAAATTCAAATGGCATTGTTGCTCATTGACAAGCACCCAATGTGGAGGTTGCATCACTTTGAGTGATGCACGGGCAGAGCATTTTGCAGCACCATACTACAAGTGATATGTAAAGGCACCATGTGTGGCATTCACTGTCCCTGTAAATATGCCACATTTATGCCCTGCACTTTTTCATCACAGGCCTGTTCCATAGGTGTTGCCGTGTGTGTTCCCACGCAACACCCACGGAACATGAAATATTTCCTGATGTTGTTGGAATGCAACCAAATGGAAATGCATCTCACTGCCACGCCTCCCATTGGGAGACATATTGTTATATTCTATGGTTCTTGCTTTCTAGAGTGTTGTTGCTATGCTATCTATCTGTGTGTACTCTTTGGTATTTAGAATCAGTAGGAGGATTCTTTGTTAGGAATTCCAAGCTTGTCAGTTGAGCTGTGACTCTGACTCAAGCTGGAGCGTAGGACTGTTGCAGAGAAGATTACTAATAAAGACGACTTCCTCTGCCTGCCTGTCTCTTCGTGTCCTTTGGAAAGTACCCTCTAACATTTGGCGACGATCGGGATTTGTTTTTATCGTCCTGCAACGGTTAGAATCGTTTGGAGACATTCATCGGACTTTCCTGTGCTGTGGGGTTACTTGAAGGTGCTTTGGAAGTGTCTTAAGAGTGCCGAAACGGGGTCTATCGCGTTGAATTGGGCTTTCAGGTCGTATATTTATTTTTAATCTGCCCTTTTCTATCAACTGACTTCATACCGCGAGTGCTCACCTTCCGTTCAATTGCTCCTCAGAACCCTCAGCGCCCGATGTTCCACGGCCATTCTTGTCTCTTTCATCCAGCTTTGGCAGCACATCAAGCATCTAGCGGCAAGTATGTAACTCCACGTTGACGCCCAGCGAAACGCAACGTGACTCCATCTTTAAGTCAGGCATAAAGCTACAGTCTCACCACGATATCGGCGCTTTTCTTTGTTCCACATAGCGCGTACGATATTTGATAAACACTTTCAAGACTTCTATTCTATCAGTGTGGAATCAACAATATTTCGATGATGCGCTCATCTTTTGGGGTTTTGTTTCAATGCGCACTTTGAAATTTCAAGCCTGCCATTTGTATTATTTGCATGATGTTCACATCTGATTAGACAAACCCTTTTGTTTAAATTTTTCTTTCACTATAATTTTCAACATTACTTGTTGTTTATTTGTTTATTATATTTTGCAAGTCTTTGATTTTTGTTTTATCTCATTTCTCACACAAATTTTAACGATCGTTAACATGACACAAAACATCTCTACTCTACAATTTTTTTTAGAACCAGGTATTCCTAAAACCAAATGGAAACAGTGGTTTAAAGGTTTTGCTAGTTATATTATTTCATTAGATGGTTCTAAATTTGATCCTGTCAGGAAAGTAGCACTCTTGTATAATAGTTTAGGTGCTGAGGGTCAACGCATATTTGATCATCTACCCCTAGCCACACAAACTGGTGAATCTGATTGGGATGTTTACAAAGAAGCTGTAAATAGACTTGCCAATTATTTCATTGATGAAACGAGTTTTGTTGTCGAGAGGCACAAATTTTATACCAGACGGCAATACGAATTTGAGAGTATAGATACATTTTTGACAGAACTAAGGCTTTTATTTGCAACGTGTGAATTTGATGGTAATATTTATTCTTACTTAAGGGATCAACTTATTGTTAACTGTTTTAACAAGAAAGTCCAGGAAAGACTTCTTTGTTGCAGAGATCACTCACTAAAAGAAACACTTAAACTGGCCAGAGGGATTGAAAGGTCTGTTGTGTCCCAAAAAGAACTAAATAAGAGTAAAATGACAATGTTGGTAAAGCAATTAATACATTGTCTAGTAAACCCAAGTATAATTTCAGTAAAAATAAAGACCACAATAAGGATTTAAAAAAACAGATTCTTTGTTACAGATGTGGTTCCTAAGCATGGGCGTAAAATCCGTTACGCTCGCGGTTTTTTCGGATTTTCGGAAAATCCGCAATCCGCGAACTCTCGCGGATGTGGCGAGAATACGCAAATCCGCGCGAAGCGGATTTTTTGCTTGTGTTCGCACTGCTCGCGGTCCGCGGCGCGGGCAGCAACAATCTCGCACTCGCGAAAGTACAAAAATTACAAGGGGAGGGGTAAAGGAAGTGGCCCAGTCTCCAACTTCCTGTTCCTGTCCAGCAAGCTCCTCCCATAGGGGTGGGGTGAAGGAAGTGCCCCAGTCTCCAACTTCCTGTTCCTGTCCAGCAAGCTCCTCCCATTGCTTAGTCCATTTCCTGGCCACTTTGATTTCGATCTTGACTGGGAAGGATTACTTTTTGTGGTTGCTGCTGGATATTTGGATTTGAGGCCTTTTGGATTACTTTTGGATTCGAAATTTGATTTCACAAAGAAGTAAGTTGATGTTGTTTGTTTGTGGTGATTTTTGTGTGTGTTGCTTTTTTTTCGACTTTTTGGGGGGGAAAATCTGCAAGTTCGCGAGCTGAGGATGTTTTTGCTTGTGTTCGCACTGCTCGTGTCCCGCGCAGCAACAATCTCGCACTCGCGAAATTGTAAAAATTACAATTCTGCACATGAATTGAAAACCACCAGGCTTAGTTATGGGTGCATGCATGATACAACTGTTTTGTTGAATTTTTTTTTTAACATGATTCTGGCCAGGGCATGGATGGCATTGGATTGTGGTGATTTTTGTGTGTTTTACGACTTTTTGGGGTGGTGTTGGGGGCTTGCTATGTGGGTGGGGGCCATTTTATTGCCTGGTCCCGTGTGGGTGGGGGTCTAGGGGCCATTTTTAAGCCAGTTTGTGTGCTTTGTGCCATAGGCCTGCACCCAGTGTGCTCTGATGTCATCCATTATGCCCAGGGGGCCCAGAATCGGTCTGTTCGCGGATATTGCTGGTTTTTCGCCACGTTCGCGCCGTGAAGCAACAATCTCGCACTCGCGAAATTGTAAAAATTGCAATTTTGCACCGGAAAACCACCAGCAGGCAGCATAAGCCTTTTGAAACTTGATGGATGGCATTGGATTATGGTGATTTCATTTGTGTTGTGTTTTTTTACTTTTTGGAGTAGGGGTTGGGGGCTGGCTATGTTGGTGGTGGCCATTTTGAGGCATGGTCCTGGCCATGTGGATGGGGGTCAAGCGGCCATTTTGAAGGCAGGCAGTGAGCTTTGAGACATAGGCCTGCACCCATTGTGCCTTACTTTCACCCATTGTGCCCAGGCGGAGTCAGGGGTACATGAAAGTACAACCCTCTCTGTGTGTGCTCTCTTGGATCAATGTTAAATTCCTGTTTCCCAAAAATTTAGCAAATCCTAATTTTGAAATGTCCATATTGTGTGGTGTGCACGTGTGTATTCATAAATGCCTACTTGCAAACTGTTTATTGAAGCGCTACATATGCAACATATATTTACTGATGTTCCTCTGTCTTCGTTTGCTTTTAGGTGCACAAAACTCCGCATCATCGTTGAGCATCAGTGCCAGGAAGAAGTCCTGCTGCGGCCTGTTGTTCCGACATCTGAAGAAGATGGCTCCAAAAAGAGGTGCCCGTAGGTCCTCTTGCAAGAAAGATGTCTCTACTAAGGAGAAGAAGAAGCAAGTGGCACCACTTACCAAGGAGACTGGTGGCTCAACCACTAAATTTTTTTGGGAAAAACAACAAAAAAAACAAAGGCCCACCATGAGTGCTGCACAGGTAGCCTGTTTAGTTGTTGAATCACCAACGACCAGTGATGTTGGTTCATCGCAAGAAAGTAGCAGCACACCATCAACACAGGTTGTAACTCATCTCACAAGTACTATTCAACAACCAAAGCCGCAACAACAACTGCATGGGCTACTAGTACAAGCAGAAGTACATGCGCAAGGAGCTGTCCGAGAAGGAGCTGTCCAAGAAGGAGCTGTCCAAGAAGAAGCTGGCTGTGAAGGAGCTGGCTGTGAAGGAGCTGGCCGAGAAGGAGCTGGCCGAGAAGGAGAAGGCCGAGAAGGAGAAGGCCGAGAAGGAGAAGGCCGAGAAGGAGAAGGCCGAGAAGGAGAAGGCCGAGAAGGAGAAGACCGAGAAGGAGAGGTCCATGGAGACTTGCAAGTAGAGGTCAGTGAAGATGCCCATGTAGCGGCGCATGGAGCGGTGCAAGTGCCCACAATGGTTGTTCTTCCAGAAGTATGGGCACAGGAGGAAATTGACTTTGGAGCCGGGGTATCATGTCAGGAAGACGAAGCCACTCCTCCTGATGATTCATTTTCTCCCAGCTCCCCAGCAAGGAAAAGATCAAGGAGGGTGTGTAGAAGTTCCTCTTCAAGCCCCGCTCCATCAGATGATGATCTGGATCTAGATTGGCAACCATCTCCGACGTCTGAGAGGGAGGCACACCATGAGCTGCGAAAGGTATCAAATGTTAAAAGGAAGGGCCCCGGAAAGCTCATACTTATGGATCCGAACGTCGGACTTGATGAAGTGGTGCATTCTGATGTTGTTGAACAGGATGACAGCAATGACCTAGTCATCACACATGTCAGTCCAGCCACACCGGCCATGCAGCAGACAGACATTTATACCCTATCCCGACGTCATGCTGAGCGTGACCCTGGCGATGTGCCACTGGTAGCACCACCAACGCAGTCAAGTAGTACAACAAGTTCAACAAAACCTACAGCTCCCATATTTTCTCCCCAGAGGGGGACTCCATCCAGCTCGACTCCCTCAAGTAAGGTTGCTGCAATAATTGCACAACCCAGTAGATGTCTGCAAGGCTCATCCACCACTGCTTCATCTGGCATTGGCAGTATCACCTCATGCGGCAAAACCAGAAGTTTCCAGTCCCCAGTTTGGAACTTTTTTAGTGTCCATGAAAAGTATGATAACATAGCCGTTTGTTGCATTTGTAAGACTAGAGTTAGCCGTGGTAAGACTGGTAACAACTATGGAACCGGAGGCCAGATAGGTCATCTTGAAAGAAAGCACGCTGTCGAATGGTTTCCGCACCTAGCAAACGTCAAGGGAAAGCGATCCCAAAGGGCAAGTGGCCAAAATATACCCATACTAGGTGTTTCATCTGAAGATGACGGGGAGGTAGAAGAAGCGTCAGACATGTGTCCGGTTGCACCCAGTACCCCTGGCAGCACCACACCCTCCGGAACACATAGGAGGCACACTGAGAGTCTGGGAGACACACCAATGCGGAAAATGTCAACACTGATCAGAAGTGGGTCGAAGAAGGCATCAGCATCATCCCGTAAATTTGTCCAGCACACCATTTCAGCCATGTTCTCCTCAGATGTGCAATTTCAACGCAACCACCCAACTGTACGCCTGTATAACACTAAGCTGGCTAAAATGCTAGCGGTGGACCTTCTCCCTTTTTCGTTTGTCGAAGGTGTGGGTTTCCTTGAACTCGTGGCAACATTGGCCCCTAAATGGAAGGTTCCTAGCCGGTTCTATTTTGCCAGGGTTGCTGTTCCAGCACTACATAAAGAGGTGCTTGAGTTGGTGGGGGCAGCTTTGCAGAAGAGTGCTGTTCACACTATACACCTGACAACAGACATGTGGACCAGTTGCCAAGCCCTTGATTACATGTGCATCACTGCACACTGGGTCTCTTTTTCAGGGGTTACAAAACAGATAAATGCAGGTGGTGACTTGGTCGAGATTTTTAAGGGTGCTCGTAAACATGCAACATTAGCCATGTTTGGCATGGAGAAAAGTCATACTGCAGTCAACATTTTGGCTGACTTTAACAAAAAGGTCTCGCAATGGCTGCCCCCAAGAAATTGCAAGGTTGGTTATGTTTCTACTGATAATGGCAGCAATGTAGTTAGGGCCATGGAGGACGGTTTCTATTTCAGAGTGCCGTGTTTGGCGCACTGTATGAACCTTGTCGTGCAAAATTTCTTGAAAAAAGAACTTGCAGTCGACAAAACACTGACCATCTGCAGACGAATATGCACACATTTCAACCATTCTTTTAAGGCCCGGAAGGAGCTGAGGCGCAAGCAAAATGAACGTAGAATGCCAGTGAAAGCACTTATCCAGGAGGTGGCAACACGTTGGAACTCAACCTTCTACATGCTTGAGCGTCTGCATGAGCTGTTTCCAGTAGTCAATGAGTATTTCTACAACCTGGGTGGTGATACGACAGAAATGATGCTAGCGGTGGAGCAATCGCAGCTAGTTAAAAGCCTGACAGACATGCTTCGTCCTTTTGAGGTCTTCACGCGTGACGTCAGCAGGGAGGACTGTTCTTTGAGCAAAGCTATCCCATTGTTGCTGAAGCTCGAGCACCAAGTCAAGGTGGTGTCTTCACAATTAAAGGACGCTGGAAAGAACGAAGCACATGAGTTGGCGCAGAGATTATTGCAACGCCTAGTTAGCAATAAACGGCTTGTAAATATCAAGAAACAACAGCACTACATTTGTGCTACTATTCTGGATCCACGATACAAAAAGCCATTGTTTGGCAAAGTAATAATTCCTTTTGAAACATCGGATGTTACAGAGTACAAAGGTTGGCTAGCTCAGTCAGCCATTCGTTTTGAAAGAGAGCGGAAGGAAACTGTAGGAGAAGACAGTACTACTAGTGAATCAGCAGGCCATCAGGCGTCCCAAAAAAGCACTTCTGCATCTGTGCCTCTGGCAGAAGTGAGTGACTTTCCCTCTGAGCCGTTAACCACACCAGCAACCGTATCATCTGCACCAGGCCCAGGCGATATGTCTGAAGCGGGTTGGCTAACTCAGCTAGGGTTTCCTTGTCCTAGAAAGGACACAGAAGTGCAAAGTACAGGAATCCGGGAGGACATTCTTTCAATGGTGCAGGCCTATCTGGATGACTCAACAGAGGTCAATATTACTGAGGACCCATTGGCGTATTGGCATGGGAAAAGAAAAATATGGCGAGAGCTCACCAACCTGGCTATCAATTACTTGTCTTGCCCACTCGCAAGCGTGTCCTCAGAACGTGTTTTTAGTTCTGCTGGTGGCATTGTGACTTCCAAAAGGTCCCGCCTCTTGCCCGCAAATGTGGAGCGGCTCACCTTGATAAAGATGAACCAGCACTTCATACCACCAGATTACAGAGTACGAGAATCCACGCAGGAAGAAGAGGACACCGACCTACCTGAGGAAAGTTCTCCTCAGTTACCAGAAGTAACCCCGACTGATGATTTAGCAGAGTATGAGGACGAGTTCTGCTTCCCTGACAGCGAGTTCTGAAAATGAGTCAATCATTCATTAACTGTAAATTTAGTCCTCCTTATTCACTTTTATTCCTGTGTGTCTGTCTTTCTTTGTTTAGCAAGTGCTTCATCACATTCCCAACAAAACTGTAATCAACCAATAAAACAACAAGCCCATCAACAGAACTGTCTTGATTTTGATGCCGCAGCATTCCTCAGGTTCACAACAGTTAGTTGACAAGAACTCAGTCCTGGTCGTCTATCCTGAGTCCTCCTCCTCCAGACTCACCCTATCCATTACCCATAATGCTGATGCCTGGATTCTGCACAATGAAGAAACTTACGTTGACGAGTCCCCTAACACTTTAGGACTCTGTGAATTCCAGGTGGAGCCATCCCTCAAACACAAATTACAGGTAAGATAAGCGTTTGGATGGGAGGTAGTATAATGGAGTATTCGGAGAGGCGAGAGAGTGACAGTGGTACTAGTAGTAAAGTCCTAGGGCTCTTGAATTAACAAACTCTGTGACAGGCATTTACTTTGGAAAACATTTGGCCTATTACACGTGAACGTTTAGGCGTTATTATTGCTCGCTTGCCTGTCTCAGGGGTGCTGTCTGTGGGGCTTCTAGGTTTTTGGGTTGTGTGAGCACCGCTGCCACATTTCTAATGTTGATTGCTTTTGTTTTGCAGAAAATCCACGCCGGGAAACTCCAGTTGGGGCCCTGCTGCAGAACGCCTTAGGACACTGTGAATTCCAGGTGGAGCCAGCCCTCAAACACAAATTACAGGTAAGATAAGCGTTTGGATGGGAGGTAGTATAATAGAGTATTCGGAGAGGCGAGAGAGTGACAGTGGTACTAGCAGTAAAGTCCTAGGGCTCTTGAATTAACAAACTCTGTGACAGGCATTTACTTTGGAAAACATTTGGCCTATTACACGTGAACGTTTAGGCGTTATTATTGCTCGCTTGCCTGTCTCAGGGGTGCTGTCTGTGGGGCTTCTAGGTTTTTGGGTTGTGTGAGCACCGCTGCCACATTTCTAATGTTGATTGCTTTTGTTTTGCAGAAAATCCACGCCGGGAAACTCCAGTTGGGGCCCTGCTGCAGAACGCCTTAGGACACTGTGAATTCCAGGTGGAGCCAGCCCTCAAACACAAATTACAGGTAAGATAAGCGTTTGGATGGGAGGTAGTATAATGGAGTATTAGGAGAGGCGAGAGAGTGACAGTGGTACTAGCAGTAAAGTCCTAGGGCTCTTGAATTAACAAACTCTGTGACAGGCATTTACTTTGGAAAACATTTGGCCTATTACACGTGAACCAACACGATGACAGTGTTCAGTAAAACGAACTTACTGCAAAACCACCACCCACCAGGCTCAAAAGTAGTAAAAAACAGGTATGCTCAGATAAAGTTTGAAAAAGTATATTTATATCCCTAACAAAATAATCTCCCGCAAGACCCTCCCTAACCCCAAATAAATAGTCCATCAAAAGTCCCCAAAAAACCCAACTCCCAATTCCCACCCCCAAAAGTCTCTAAAAAAGGGGCAAGGGACACTCTACGGATGCAGGTTGTTTACTTTGGCCTCCAGGGCATCATGCCTTAGGGCCAGGGCATCGTACTCCTCCCGGAGCATGGCGTGATCTAAGCGGAGGCCCTCCATCACCTTTTTGTACTCTTCCCATTTCTTGACCTCCGCCTCCAGGTTGGACACTCTGCGGAGTGCACGGCGCAAGCGAGCCTTTACAGTACTGTGAGGAGGTGCAGCCTTTGCTGCTCGGCGGTGGCGTCTTCCAGCACGGCTCTGGTTGGCTGGAGCACTGCGCTTACCGGCAGAACGTGGGGTCACGGAGGAGGATGCAGAAGATGTTACATTTGATGCACTTGAGTGCGTGTCGTCCCCCTCCATTTCCACCAGCCGGCGATATTGCACAACAGTGGCATCCAGCCTCCGTTGCCGGGCCAGTACAGCCAGCATACTCCTGCTCGGTTTTGCAGTTTTAGTATTACCAACTATATGAAGAAAGAAAGACATAATCTGTAACGAGTGCTCTTTAAAAATATGATTAACACAAAATGATTCAGCAGGAAGTTGTGTCACAGTACAACTAGCAACTAGCCAGCGCAGTACAAATCTATTCAGGCCAGTATCATGGGCGTCTGCATGGAGGGGCAAGGTGGGGCGCTTATGGTTTGGTGCTCTTTCATATGAAAGAGATCTGGCAGAAGTGAGTGACTTTTCCTCTGAGCCGTTAACCACACCAGCAACCGTATCATCTGCACCAGGCCCAGGCGATATGTCTGTTTCCCTCTCTCTCTCTCTGTCTCCCTCTTTCTGTCTCCCTGTGTCTCCCTCTACCTCGCTGTCTCTCTCTCTCTGTCTCCCTCCCTCACCCTCCCTCTGGCTCCCTCCCTCTCTCTCTCTCTCCTTCTGTCTTCCTCTCTCTCTGCCTCTATCTGTCTGTCGGTCCCAGCCTGCTGTAATTACCATATTGTAATTTGTCACTGGGCCAGCACTGGATACACATCATATGCTATCTAAGAGTCAGATAGTACCATGATCCAGCTTACCTGTACTCGCCACCACCACTGCCTGCTTCCTCACAGTCTGATTGTCCTCTGGCGCCGCATCCTCCACAGAGTAGTCCTCAGACTCGGAGTCGATCACGATCACGTCCGAGCTGGCCCCGCCACCAGATGTTCCACCTAAAAAATATATTTAAGACTGTTAGATTACACCACTCACTAGTATTTGGTTTAGGAATGAAGAAATTTGAAAACAACAGAAAAAATAATTGACTGTCTACTCTAGTCTAAAGTAAAAATGTCCCTCCTTCCAGGGAAGGCTGTTGTCTTGCTGCTTTTTTTGTCACAATTGATGAATGCTTGCTTAATTTTAACACACATCATTTTTCTCTGAACAGACAGACGCTGGACTTCTACGGACAAGAGCAACATCAACTAAACCAGGTGAAAGCTCGGCTCGACCACAAGAAATGTGTTCCATTACTCATCAACTCAGCACCAAGCACTTTTCCTTTTCCAGCTAACTTTATTTTAATATATGTGTTTACTTTTACTTTTAATAAAGCTTTTAAACTTGAATAGACTCTGTGGTTTTTGGTCCTCCAGACTAGAGTGACTGAGCGAAAGGTTTTGTAATTTTTGCAAGGAGGAGTCCGTGCCGCTGACACTACCAGGTTTATACAGTGTGCCAAACACACCACTCTGAAATATTATGACTCTGGTCTTTGGTGTCCATAGTTTGGTTTGTGGAGAATTGTCCCTGCAACAGTAGTATTATTGATTTTGCTCCTATCTAAACACTGTTTCGAAAAAATTAAATTAGGAACGCTTGGACAACAATAGGTCCTCTATATTTAAATGAAAACTTACTGGGGCCAGCAAAGGAGCACTCGCCGCCCTGGCCTGCATCCTCCTCCTTTGGAGCCACTGCATCCGCTGTTTCTGTCCGCTTGCCCCTGGGCGGACCTGACGTACAACATGAAAGAAAGAACAGAAAACATTGATGATTGCTGCTTGTCGATATCCTTGTCAACCAAATCAAACATTTAGAAAGAACAAGAACCAACTATTTCAGCCAAAAAGAGGGCTACAAAGGAAGGACTGCACCTGAGCCTCTACTCTAGGGGCAGATTTACAAGCCCCTTGCAGCTCTTTTGCTCCGTTCTTGCGTCACTTTTGTGACGCAGCGCCACAACAAGAGAGGCGCCATGGTGTGGCGTATATTAACAACGTGACGCATATAGGAGATGCATCCCATTCTAAAGCCCTGCGCCATAAGGGAGCGTTCCAGCGCAAGGGAGGGCGTTCCTGCGCAGGAACGCATGCTAAAAGTGGCTATGGGGAATAGATAAAATTTCAATCAGTCATTTAGGACAATGATGCGTCACTGAAACCCTGCGCCTGCATGAAGCAGACTTACGGCTTGACGCAGCATTGCTGGAGCTGCGCCATCGTTGCAACGCAACTCCATAATGAGCCGCCTTTACGGCACCGATGCGTAACGCTTCGGTGACGTTTTGGCACCATGGCGTGCCGCATTGAAAATACGGCGCACCATGGGTGGTGGTGGCGTGCCTCACACTTTGCAGGGATGCGCAGGTAATTGCTAATCTGACACTTAGGGGCATACTTACGAGTTCTGAGCTGGACACCTCCAGATGTGCACCAGAACAAATGCGTAACGCAAAACTAACCTTGCGTCACGGCAGATGCGCCGCAATTACAATGCGGCAAACCCTGGCGCAAGGGTAGGCAGATGCGTGACGCATCTCGTGACGAAAGAGGGGTGCATCTCTAGAGTCGCGTCGCAGGCGCGATGCAACTCTAGCAATGCTCAGGGCTGCCCAATACTCAACATACCGCATCAGTCCTTACGCCTGCTTCAAGCAAGCAGGCATAAAGAATTGACGTAGCAGCGTCGCGGAAGTGCCTGCGTTAAATCTTGTAGATTTCACGCAGGCACTTTTGCGAGGCGCACATCTGCCTGACCGCCACCCCCCCCCCTCCCCTGCGTGGGAACGCACCCATTGTGGCGAAGGCCCAGGTCTTAACGTGGCGCATCTCCTTAGAAGCATCACGTTGTACATGACTCGCAGGGATGCACCACGTTTACGTCGCTGTGCGTCAGGTAAGGCAGCGTAAACGTGGCGCAAGGGGCTTGTAAATCTGCCCCTTTGTGTCTAGCATTACGCAGTTCTGTAAAGTACACTCATACATTACTCAGCCCAAATAAATGAACACAAAATAGAAAACAAATAAGCAGTGGCACCGCCACAGAGAAGGAGAGCAGTGCACCTGAAATGCACAGAAGATTTTGAAATATTAATTTACCTCTCCTATCAATGTAATCAGCAGCATTATTGCTCTTTGTAAAAAAGTTAAAGCAAACATTTGCAATATTATATAACACACAGAGCAGGAGAAAAAACAGAGTAGTGAGTGATGAAAAAATTGCTACTACTACTCACCAAGCCCGGGGACCTCCACTCCCAGCAGGTCGAGCAGGTCGTGCTCCCGGTCCAGGATATCGGTCCAGCGGTGGGTCACCTGATTATAGGTGCGCTGGACCCCCGTGATGTTAAAAAGGGCCCTGCACACCTGCCCCCACCGCTTCCGTCGCTCCTGGCTGTTGGTATACCCGGCAGCGATCCTGCCGCCTGCCGCGATGGTCCTGGGGAGACGGCGCTGCACATAATAAACCAGTGAGCCCACCTCCTCAGGGCTGAAGATCTCCCTGGGCACCACCATTTCCGCCCTCAAGCGGCCACACGGGAGCCGGGCACGGGCTGCGGTGCCCGTCTTGGGCAGCTTGACAGCAGTCTTCACCATGTTCTGGGCAGGTAAGGAGGAGATAAAATGAAAAAGAATAAGAGTAGAGAAGAAGGAAATAAAAGTTTAAAAAAGTAGTTGAAAAGTAAACAAAAGTAGACTAAAACACAAAAATATAGACCTAGAAAACAAGAGGGATAGAAAAAAAGTTTAATAGATCAAAAAAAAAAAAAAACAAGCAAAGGATGGCAGAGATATACAGAGGATAGAAACACCATGCCCAGACACATAGGAATGAATGAAAAACAAGATGGCCGCCCGAACACGTGCGTGTAAGTAAGTTCGCACGCGATTTCTCTCGCGAACTCGTGCGAACTTGTATTCGCAAGGCGCTCATCGCGCGAGATTACACATAGCGGGCGGAAACGGAAATACGTCACGCAAACAAAATGGCGGCGCCCGTACTCAACCTTGGGGTAACTCGCACGAGTTCGCGGCTTACACGATCGATTTCGCACGACGCCACGCCTCGCGAATAGGGCGAAATTACCGAAAAACGAGTTTTGCAAAAGCAAAACCAACGAGCAGGTGCAAAAGTTCAAGCTCATCATTTGTAACCATTTACCTGTAGTGCTTCCTGAAGGGGCCCTCCAGAATCCGGTTGCCTACTTGCAACTATTGTGTGACCCTGCTCTGACAGTCACAGAATAGTTACAAGTATGCCATTGCATCCTGTTAAAAATTTTTTACAATGCAACAAAAAGGAAAGGGAGCAGACAAGCAGGTGCCAGCCTTCATTAATGTCAGTTGAGGCAGGGCAGGTGTTGCGGTTTGCATAACTTAAAGCACTTAGCAGGTGTGCTTTGCTTTGCCTCAATAATGTACACTCACTGGTCAATCAGAGGGTGTTGTGATGACACCGAGGTTGGCATGGGTGTGCCAGCCAGAGGGTGGCATGGGTGAACCAGAGTGCCAGTGTTGACAGAGGATGGCAGTGCTTTGCTTTGCCCCAATAATGTACACTGGTGAACCAGAGGGTGCTGTGATGACACAGAGGGTGACATGGGTGAGCCAGAGGGTGGCATGGGTGACCAAAGAGAGTGCCAGTGGTGACAGAGGGTGGCAGTGATGAAGAAAGCCTTGCAAACAGGCTGGGCACGTAGAAACAACAAGTTCGCAAAACTGGCGACCCGACAAGTAAGTTCGCAAATTGCAAAATTGTACAAAACCCTCGCGAACTTGCAGAAACCCGTGCGAACACACACCCCCCCCAAAAATCCGCAAATCCGCGAGGATTCGCGGATTTTGCGTATTGTCGCAATCCGCAAATCCGCAAATTCGCGGATTGCGAATCCGCAAAATACGCCCATGCATTTAGCCAATTCCAAGAGCTGTCCTGCCATTAGCAAATTTTGTGTTAACTGTAAAAAGTATGGTCATTTTACACGTGTGTGTAATAAAAATCCTATTAAAGTGAATTCCATTTAGAATTTGGAAGATTCTGCTGTAGACAATGTTTGCACAGTTAAAACTGCAAAGAAAATTGTATTGTCAGTTGACTCAGACATAGATGATGATGGTCCTTTTTGCAACGTTACCATTGGTGATATAGTTATCCAAGTGACTGTCGATTCTGGTTCTCCAGTTACCTTCATAACTGATATTTTGTTTCATAAGCATTGGAATGATGTTCAAATGTATCCTCCTGATATTCACACAATTTCTTTTGGTGGTCATAACATTGACATGCTGTTTTTTTTTTAGAATGTCATTAAATTTAAAGAGAAAGTTATCAAAACAAAAATGTATGTAGCTAAGAATGGGTACAACTTGCTAGGTTGGAAAGATCAAGGAAAGTTTGGCATGGCATTAAGACCCGGTACCTCATGTCCAATCTCATCAGTAGATATTCCTGTTTCCAACCATTCCCTATAAAATGTTCTTAGTAAACATGATTCATTGTTTGAGGACAAATTAGGATTGGTACATAATTTCGAACATAGAATTATTCTTAAAAAAGATGCGGTTCCCATTATTCATAAAGTAAGAAATGTTCCGCTTTGTATCAGAGATCAGCTTAAACAACATTTGGAGAAACTTTGTTCAGAAAAGGTTATAGAACCTATCAACTCATCTGAGTGGATTGTTGTTGCTAAAAATAAGGGGGTTCAAAAGACATTAGGCTGTGTGTTGATCTAAGATCATTAAATAAAAATATTCTTATTGATTGCTTTCCGTTACCAAAAATACAAGATATGTTAGCCCAATTAGGAGATGCCAAAATATTTTCTTGCCTGGATTTGAAATCAGCCTATCATCTGGTGGAACTCACAGAAGATTTGTGTGCTTTAACATCATTTAACACTCCGTTTGGTGCTTACAGATTTTTAAGAATGCCTTTTAGCCTGGCATCTGCCGCCTCTGTATTTCAGAAGTCAATGTTTAAGCTATTTGGCTATTGCAGTAATGTCCTCGCATACCAGGATGACATCTTAGTGTATTCTAAAAATTCTGATGAACATATTGGTAAATTAACTGAAGTTCTTAATATCCTTCAGTCCAATGGATTTACAGTTAGGAAGGAAAAATGCAAATTCATGATGAACAGTATTGATTATTTGGGTCATCATATTTCAGAAGCTGGTATTTCCCCTAAACAAGATCTTGTCAAAGCTATTACTGATAGTCCTAATCCAGTCAATAAAGATTAATTAAGATCTTTTCTTGGGATATGTGAATATTATTCAAGATTTATTGACAGTTTTGCTTTTCAGACTGAACCTTTAAGAAAAATGCTCAGAAAAGGCAAACAATTTGTCTGGGGAGAGCCTGAATATAAAGCTTTTAGTGATTTGAAGAAACTTATAGTAAATGCGCCAGCTTTACGTCCTTTCAGGGATGACATTCAATCATTTGTTACTGTTGACGCAAGTGGCGTTGGCCTTGGTGCAGTACTTACACAGTTAGCTGATGGTTGTGAACACACAGTCGGTTTTGCATCTAGAACATTGTCACAAACTGAACGTAGATACAGTACAATTGAAAGGGAGGCACTAGCCTGCCTGTGGGCCACTAAACATTTTTAAACTTTTCTTTGGGGAAGAAGATTTATTTTAGTAACTGATCATAAACCTTTGGTTTTTCTTTTATCAAGGAAACATCATGATAAAGTAAGTCCTAGGTTAACAAGACTGTTGTCAAGGATGTTTGAATTTAATTTTACCATCAAACACATCCCTGGTGGAAAAAACACATGTGCTGATTTTTTGTCTAGGTGTCCTTTACAATTAGGGGATAATATTTTGCTTCACAATGATGACACCGAATGTGTGGTGGGTTTAATTGATGGTCTTTTTGTTTCTGAAGGTGCCATTAATTCTGCAGATTGGTTGGATTGCATCAGACATGATAATGTCCAAAATGTAATTAAATCTTATATCATAAATGTTGGCCGGATGAAAGGAATTTGCACATTGGTTTACGTCAATTTTACAAAGTTAAGGATGAACTTACAGTTGAAAAAGATTTTGTGATGAGAGGTACATTATTGATCCCTCCAGGCAAACTTAAATTACAGTTGTTAAACTTGGCACATCAAGGTCACCTTGGTATGACTGGTACCAAGAAAAGGTTGAGGTTGTGTTATTGGTGGCCAAGGGTGGATGGTGATGTAGAAAACTATGTTGAGCGTTGTACAAGCTGCTCTGAATCTGATAAGTCTTTGAAACTTTGGATGACTCCTCTTCATCCCGTAGATTTTCCGGAAAAACCTTGGGAGAAGTTAGGTATAGATTGTATTGGGCCTATGTACAATTTGAGGCATGACATGAGATTTCTTCATGTCATTGTTGATTATTTCTCAAGATGGGTGGAATGTAACTTTCTTCGCGAACGTTCTACTGAGTCTGTGATCAATTTCTTAAATGAATTATTTCGCAGAGAAGGGTTTCCCAAGTGCATAGTTTCGGACAATGGTGTTCAATTTAAATCTCATGCAATGCGTTCATTTCTTTCCAAGTTGGATATTAAACATTTAACAGTGGCCTTGTACAGCCCTCAAGGAAATGGTATGGTGGAAAGGGTTAATAGAATGTTGAAAGACACTATACAATTAGCTTCCAATCAAGGTGATTCTGTTCAGCGGGCGGTGCAAGAAAGGTTATGGGGTTATCACAACACTCCCCATTCCACTACTGGGGCTTCGCCTTTGGTTCTGCTTAAAAAGCGGTTTGCATCTAATAAGCTTAGTCCAAATTGGGTTTTAGATCAAACTAGATGTATTGATAGGTTACCTGATATTAATCATATACGTGACAATGTTGTTAAGAGCCAAAATAAAATGAAAGCAAACTATGATGATGTAATGAAAACTAAAAATGTACTGTTTAATGTTGGTGATTTTGTAAAAGTCAAAAGACCAATTAGAGACAAGTGTCATAAATCTAAGTTTTATTCAATGGCCAGAATTGTAAAGGTTTCCAAACATTCTGTGTTGGTACAAGATGGTAAGTGGTGGAGCAAAAGAAATGTGGTTTTGGTAAAAAAACACTTGTCTGAGAATTCTCAACATCATATGAATGATGAATGTTCATATGGTCAAAGTTTATCTTCTTCTTCTGCTTCTTCAAGTAATTCTACTCAACTTTGTGCTGGTGGGGATTATCTACAGAGTTTCACCCCTCAAATTTCTATGGAGAGGACTAGTAGTTCCAATGAGGATCCTGTTCCCAGTGTTGCCACAAATTCTTCTGATCATAGTCATGTTCAAGCTCATTGTGAAATGGATTCTACAAAACTTCCTGATGATCATATTCAAGAACAAGGAACTAATTCTTCAGGTGTTACATCCTTGGACAATGACAATGATGTTGATGTAGATTCTGCAGTTAGAAGCAGTAAACGGAATATGCAGGCTTCATTTTATCTTAATGATTACATTAATTGAATTTGTACTTTTATTTTATTTTATTTTTTTTGTCTTTGTTTTGGGAAAAGGGGAAGATGTGTTATATTCTATGGTTCTTGCTTTCTAGAGTGCTGTTGCTATGCTATCTATCTGTGTGTACTCTTTGGTATTTAGAATCTGTAGGAGGATTCTTTGTTAGGAATTCCAAGCTTGTCATTTGAGCTGTAACTCTGACTCAAGCTGGAACGAAGGACTGTTGCAGAGAAGATTACTAATAAAGAAGACTTCATCTGCCTGCCTGTCTCTTTGTGTCCTTTGGAAAGTACGCTCTAACACAAATGTAGGCACAATGGGGAGGAATGTACTCATTTATCAAATGTTGGAACATCTTACAACGTGTGCCGCATCCTACAGCAAACACAGTGCAAGTAAAACAACTATGGTGATTTATCATGTGCAAGAAGGTGTCCATTCATGCACATACACAATCATCTCTGTGACGTAGACATCCTTGCACCATTGGGCAATTCTGCCTGTGTCAGGGCATGTTGGCTAATTCTGCCCCAGCACAGACAAAATCACTGGAATGTAACACATCATTGGTAAACTCTCAGAAGCCTGTACTGTGGAAGTGTCACAGCATTAGCACAGTCAAAGAGACAGTGCTGCCATATTGCAGGATTTTCTTGTAAATTAGTTTCATTGTTTGTAAATTACCTGCATATGTAATGATGATGTCTTGTGCTCTTTTTTTAAAATATTTTTTTATTGAGCAAGTTCGAGAAATACATGATTAAGTACATAGAGAAAAAAAATATATAATATTGTATTATAAGTAACAGAAGGCATAAAATATGCAAAATTCATTAAAAAAAAAAAAAAATAGTGGCAGGTATATAACAATCAGCAAAAAGTACATTCGTTTTTCAATTTTTGAAGGCCTTAGGGTATTATGAAAATAAAAGTTAGCCTTAGACTAAAAATCTTCCATTTGCGTGTATTATACTAACATAATCTAGATTTTGATTTTAATCCCTCTGTTGTTCATACCAATTAGATACTGGTGACCAAATTAGTTCCCCATATGATCGAGATTTTTTCCCTCTGGTTTTATAGATGGCCACTTCTTGTTTATATATTGCTAAAAGTCTATTAAGCCATCCCGGAAATGCTGGAGCCTCAGAGTCCTTCCATCTGGCTGCTAGGATAATTCTATAGATAGCAGTGCCTATATAAGTTGTAAAAGTTTCTGAGCTGCTAAGATCTAAAGAGCCATCGTAGCCTAGCAGGAACAAAGTTGTTGAAGTTCTAATTTCATGGCCGAAAATCTCAGCCCAATATTTTGTAATGCTTTTCTTAATTGGTTCTAATTTGGGGCAGTCAGAAAACATATGTATCAAATTTGCTGGACCAAGTGCACATCTGGGGCATTTATCATGAGCGATCTTACCCCAAGTAAACAGTTTGGAAGGTGTATAATATAAATTGCATATAGTTTTGTAGATTTGGGCTTTTAAGTTGCTTGCTAATATAACTTTAGAAGATAATTGCAAGGACATATCTATGTCGACATTAGGATTGTTTAATTTATTGGCCCAACTAGTTTCTATTTTTTCTAGGTCGTCGGGGTGATTACTCAAGAAAATCTCATATAAATCACTTATTCTGGTTGATTGTTTCTGTATAAGATCTATGATTGGTATAGATTTTAAATCTATATTTGAAATGTATTGTCTCAATGAAGTATAAATTTGGATACATTTTAAGTAATCAGTGTAGTGGATATGATATTTAGTATATAATTCATCAAATGTTGTTCTACCATCTAGTTTTTAAAAAGTCGCCGATGGTGATTAGGCCTAAGTTCTCCCAACGTTTAGTTGTATTGTCATTAAGGTATTGGGGTATTACTGAACTGTGCCATAGAGGTGTATATTTTGTGTATTTAGAAATTAGCAATGTTTTAGTAGTTCTATTCCAAGTTTTAAAGGCGTCTGTAATAATTTTAAATTTGATCTTTTTAAAATAGGAAGGTTCAATTTGTCTTAGTAGTAGTCCTCTAGCTGTGCTTCCCAGTGTTAATTCATAAATGGATGGTATGTGTTGTGGTGATCTATTATGGTCATGATGGTTGGATGAAAGCAAGAATGTCATTTGCTGTAAGATGGTTGCCCACAGATAGTAAGTTAAGTTTGGAATCGCTAGACCACCTCTGGAGACTGGTAATACTAGCTTAGGTAGAGCTCTTCTTATCTTCCCATAATTCCAGATAAACGAGGATATTGCTTGGTTTATCGTTTTCATAGAAGCATTATTAATTAAAATGGGGATTGCTCGAAACAGATATAATATCTTTGGAAATATTGTCATTTTTACATAGTTACTTCTACCGATTATAGATAGATGAAGGTTGTTTACTCTGAGTAGATCTGCTATTATTTTTGTAATTAGAGGATTGTAATTTAGTGTATTAATAACATCGGTATTAGACGAGAGATTCACTCCTAGGTATTTTGCATTTTTAACTCTGTATTTGCTTATAAATGGTGTATTGTCAGTGCATATAACCATCGTTTTATCTTGGTTTAAAGAGTATCCAGAGTAGAGCCCGAATGATTTAGTGGTTTCTTCTATTTCGATTATGGCCTCTGTAGGATTAGTTGTTAGAACCGCAACGTCATCGGCGTAAGCAAGAACTTTAGTGTTGTATATGCCGGTTTTTATTGGTATTATCACTGGCGATGTTAATAGTTTGATAATTAAGGGGTTGATATAAAGTGCGAATAACAATGGAGAGCACGGACAACCTTGTCGCGTGCCTCTCTGGATGTTTATATTTTCGGATTCGCAGCCACCAGTCAGGATTCTTGCTTTTGGATCTACATAAAGGGCTTTTATTGACTTTATGAATCCCGGGCCGATGTTATTGATGGCTAATATTTCCCAAAGACACTGCCAGGAGACCCGGTCAAAAGCCTTTTCGGCATCCAACAAGATTAACGACATCTGACCCCTCTCTACTTTCATGATGTCGAAGAGAGATATTACTCTGCGTATATGATCAGTGGTGCTTTTGCCTGGTATAAACCCGTGTTGCCAGGGAGACACTAGATGTTCAATGATCTTACCAAGACGATTAGCAAAGATTTTGGCGTATGTTTTGGAATCTGAGTTGATCAGTGAGATTGGCCGATATGATGTTGTTAATTCGGGGGGTTTATCCTTTTTCTTAAAGACAGCTATGTTTGTTTGTTTCCACGATTCAGGGGGTTTTCCATGCCACTGGATCCCTAAGAAGAGATCATACAGGAATGGGATAATTACTTTACCCAATATTTTATATAGATCTAGTGGTATCTTGTCTGGTCCCGCTGCTTTCCCTGCGGCTAATTCAGCTATTGCCAGCTCTACTTCTATTCTGGTGATTTCTTTATCTAGCTCTTTCTTTGTATCTCCATCAATGGTTTGTACCATGTTAGTCTCTCTTAGCCAATTGACTAAAAACTCTTTAGTTTCATCAATCGACCGCTTGTCTTCATTCTGATATAGTTTTTGGTAATAATCCTGAAAGCATATAGCTATATCTTCCTGGGTGGTATATTTCTGGCCGCCATAGTCAATGCCTTGTATGAAGTTACGAGATTGAGTTTGCCGGGTTCTTAGAGCAAGATGTCTTCCTACATTTTCCCCTGTCTCATATATTTATTTCGGTTAACTTTGAGAGTTTCTGCTGCTTTTTGAGTTAAATCATTATTTATCTCGGCCTTAAGTATTAGGATCTTTCTCAGAGTGTCATCAGCCTGTTCACCATGATGTAGTTGGTTGGCGTGTACTTGTTCTAAATTTATTAATCTGTGTGTTATTTGGGCATGTATCTTTTCTCGTTCTTTTTTACGGCTAGCAACAAAAGTGGCAGTCTCACCCCTTAACGCAGCCTTAAAACTATCCCATACAATCGTACGTGATGCACTATATTGATTTATATCGAAGAATTCTTTGGTCCATTGTGTAATATGCACTATGTATTCTTGATTGGCCAGTAGTTTTCGGTCAAATGTCCATTGTGGATAAACCCGGTTGTATCCAGGAACTTCAAATGTAATATAAATGGAGTTGTGATCTGAGATTGTCTTAGGGGCTTTAAAAATAAGAGCATTCAGGGCAATATCCATGGTTGTAAATATATAATCTATGCGTGTATATTTTCTATGAGGATATGAAAAGTAGGTATATCCCGGATCTCTTCTGTTTTTTAAAGACCATATATCTTGAAGATTATAGCTCTGAATTAAGTTTAGTACTGCCCTGAATACTCTCGGTTTTCGGCCAGAGTAGTTGTATTGACTCTGATGGGGTTGAGGTTGATTAAATGTTAGATTAAAGTCTCCACAAAGAATTAAAGTGCCTGACCATGAAGCTAATTCTAATTCCAGTTCGATATATAGTGCAGGGTCATCAAGATTAGGACCGTAGATGGAGCAAATAGTAATGCCAATATCTAGCTGAGCAATGGCCCATCTACCATGGATATCAGCTTTTTTACGTATTGGGGTACCTAGTCTTGTTCTTGCTAAGATTGTAACTCCTCTGGTTTTCGAGGTTTGTGTTGTTGTGACCAATAAATTAAAGCCTGGTATTTTTAACTGACTTATCTCTCCTATGGGAATATGAGTTTCCTGTATGCAGATGATGTCCCAGGAGCTGTGAGCCATTAATTGGGAAAATTGGACCCTCTTTCCTCTGTCATTAAGACCTGACACATTCCAGCATCCTAGGTTTAGCTTCCCCATTTAGTTGTATTGTGTTTTAAACAGTATTTGTAAACCTTGCATGATATTGTATTGTTTCTCACTATTCCTTTAGTAATCTCGAGCCTGCTCATTTTACATTGCATTTTTCCTCCCCCACCCTGTTCACCCTGGTTCCCACCCAACACCCCCCTCAGTCCCCCCCCCTTGCACCCCCCTGACCTCCCAAAAAGGGCAATAAGACTCCATAAGAGTCTATAGTGATGGATTAGCATATTCCGACCAAAGCTAGTGCAGCATGCAGTTCTAAGTGTATAGCAAAAAAGAACACTATAACGAGAGAAGGAAAAAAATATATAGTAGAAGTAAGAGAAGAGATAATATAAAGTAGCAGATCTTAACCAATTCACAAGTAGCTATTTAGGTCCATCACATGAAATTACGAAAAACCAGTAGTATCTCCCATCGATGGCTAATAAAGCGCAATTGTTTGTTCAGGAATCTTTCATAGGCTCTCTAGGTATTCTTTAGCCTTGATCTCAGATGTGAAAAATGTAGTCTGACCCTTATGAATTACTTTTAACTTGGCTGGATTGTTCAAGTATACTGCCGCCTTCTTTTCTTGAAATGGCTTGATAAGTTGCCTGAGTCGCCATCTCCTTTCAACTGTCCAATGGCAGAAATCTGGGCGTACAAAGTAGGATATAGAATCCTTGCTGCGGTGTTTATCTGGCGTAGCTTTTTCTGATATAGCTTGTCGAAGCAGGAAATTCCCAAAATATACTAGGATTGCGCGCGGATATTTGCCAATGGGCGCTGTAGGTTTTATAGACAGAGGAACCCTGTGGGCTCGCTGTACCTCATAACTCCAGTCCCAGGTGTTAAGCTCGGGAAGGGTATCGCGAAAGAGTTGTATAATGAAGGAGCGACAGTTCTCACCCTCCACTTTTTCTGGCACCCCAAGAACGCGTAGGTCATTTCTACGAAGTCTATTGTCATAGTCTTCTAGCTTCCATCTAATATCTTGAACGTGTGCTTCGTTTGCTTCAACTCGCTCATTTGTAGCAGCAGCCTCTGTTTCATTTACTACGATCCGATCTTCTATGTCATTTAGTCTTTCTGTGAATACACCCATTGTCTTGGAGAGTTTACGAATTACACCCTGAACCTTCTGTAGTCCTGCTCGGGCTTTACGACTGTCTTTTGAGGTCTCCTCCCGATGAGATGCTATGGCTTGCAAGACTGTTTCCATTACTTGTGTCAGTGTGGCTCCCGGTGAATCAAGTTGCTCTCTGTTTGGATTCTGGTCTAAGGATGATACTTGAGGTTTTGCGATAGGGATCTGATTATGATTCAGGGTCAAAACAGTCGGGGTATAGTCCCATGACAGTTCATTAGCTCCGTGATGTCCAGCTTTTTTCTTTTTGAGTATGGTTCTCCTCCTATCACGTTGTTCTTTTGGGGGGTTACTATCTGATTCTGAGCTTAAGTTGGAGTCTGTGTCATTCTCCACTTCATCAACTTCATCAAGCTCATCGGTATCCCTAGACCAGCTAATATCCTCCGAAAAAGAATAAAAGTCTGTTGTATCCTTATCTGCTTCCAGCACCTCATTAGAGTCTATGGGGTGGTCACTTATCGCTGAGCTGGCTTTTGATGTACCTGCATGAGAATTTAAAGCTTCTACAGTCTCTGTGACCTCTTTCTCTTTAGCGGTAGCTTGTGTTTTATTAGCCCACACTTGTAGGTCTGTATGTAAGTCTGTACTTAAAACTGCATTTAGGTTAGGTATCACACTCTGAGGCGAGGAGTCTGACAACATCTCCCTGTTCAGTTCCAAGTTTAGTTCAGTGATATGGTTGACATCCTTATTGCTGTTACAGCCAGTCGCAATGGGAGTGTTAACTGACCCAGCAAGCTCATTAGTGTCAATAATGTCAGTATCGTTAGAGGTTTCCGCTTGCATCTCTAGAGAGTCTATATTGACTATTGTTTCAGTAGAAATACCGCTTACCCCCTGTTTATACATATCTGATCTAGCAGGAGAAGCAGAAACAGGGTGAAGTGCCTGGCTTACCTCCGTGGTCATGGAGTCGGGTCTCTCAGGAATAGGTTCAGCCTCTTGCCCTTCAAGCGGTACTGGCACATTCTGACCTTCAGTTATCTCTGTCAGCTTTGCCACAGCTGCGTTATTTTCTTCGCCCCCTACAACTGTTGACATTGTAATTCCTTCCGAGGGGATGGTTAATTGTTTCTTCTGGTTATTTTGTTGCGCCTCTTTCGTCACTTGTTTCTGACTAGCGGCACGTTGAAGCATTGTAATCACTGTTGGAGGAGCCTGCGCCTTAGCTTTGGCAGAGAGAGGTGCTGCAGGAGTTTTGTTAGAAGTAGCTCCTCTCCGGGCCGGTGTTCTCTCTGCCGCCGCCACCGCCTCAGCTGTACTATCATGCGATTATCCGCGCGTAGCACCGCGCTTACTGCCTGTTTCCTGATCCCGCAAAGCTTGACGCGCCGCCCTCGTCTTGGCTGCCGCCGATGCTACAGCAACTGCATTTTTCGGGGCCATTGAACACTGTAGACACTGTGTGTCGGTGAGATTCACTGGCGTTTCAAGGTCCGTGCTGGTTACGGAGTTTTCGAAGTTCGCGGAGCTCAGCCACCACAGGAAACGTTGGTCTCCTACGGAAGGGCGGTTACCGATCAGCAGCCGTAGGACTGCATATCCAATTGCCGAGGAGAGAGAGCGACGCCCTTGCAGGGATCAGGCAGTCAGAAGGTATGATCCTTGGGCTGGCGGGCTCTGTAGTTTGCCCTATTCTCGGCATCTCCTTGTAGTGGCGTAGTACTTTGTGTAGTTTGTCAGCAGAATTCTCTTCCCATTTTTTTTTCCTTCTTTGCAGCGGTTTAGTTTAGTTTAGCGGCATGCTCCACTGCTCTGGTCAGAGGCTGCTACCGGCGTCTAGCCTGACGCCGCCATCTTGCCTCTAAGATGATGTCTTGTGCTCAATGCATACACTGTTGACAAGTCCAGCATTCACAGGTCCTTGTACATGTGTTCATGTCGCCTAGGTCGACCACAGCCATACACACAAGGGGAGGTGGACTTGTTCGAGGACCCCAATGCTACCAGTAAGTATCATTTCTCAATGATTGTGATGATGAGGGCCAAGTCTGAAAAATGTATTTGTCTGTAATCAATCACACATGCTATAACAGGCAGCAGTATTTACCTTTTGGATCCAAATTTATATATGAGCTTAAATGATGTATCAATAGGTATCACAGGAAACCATACATCTGGGTCAACTGTGTCAATCACAGTGCTGAACTCAAAATCACCTGAAACACAAAGACATACATTAAGTCCATACCACATCACATCACTACGGTAAAGGTTGCTCTGGCATTGACTAGGTCACATAAAAATAACGTTGGCAAAAAATTCAACTTCGGTGGCAATGGGCCGCATTGTTGGTTCTGCCATTATATGTACCATTTGGTGTAGTTTGTCTGTGCAATGACTATTGCAAATTTGAGTCATGGCACAGGTCTGGTGCACAATCATTCTTAAATGTGTGGAAGATGTCCCATAATGCACCCAGTGTTACATGCATTTCAACAGTCGTCAAGGGAAGCTAGCTACACTTATTCTTGTACAATGTCATTGCAACATGTGCTGCATTGTGCAGCACACATGACAAGATTACAATGCCACCACCGTCGGAACATGAACTGGCGGTTGAACATAACACTGATACCAATTTAGATACAATCAGACAGCAGATCAACATAGTTCATGCTTATCAGCATTCGCACATGTCAATATTTAATTATACCGTAATGTGATAACATCTCAGATTTGTTGAGCTCATGTGCCCTTGTGAGTTTTCCAACATGTATGAAGGTTCAAATTCAAAAATCTTTAGTGTTAGTGGAGGTGACTTCAAAAGTTAAGTATATGAGAACATGTATGTACTGTGGGCAAGGTCAGAAAGCTGTGCGAGTGCCAAACTCAAACCTACATTCCAATTGCACATTCCTCCATGTGGTCCCGTGTACCTGGGTGCTGAGCAAATCATTGTGCATCATTCTCCTGTGTGTGGTGACCATCAGGGACATGGCTGCTCAGTTCGTATTGCCAACAGAAAGTGTATCTGAAATCTGGATTTGAGCATTAGCTCTGAGTTCACAATGTCAATGGCAATCTTCACATACTTCCATTGTCATGATCTGTCAGTGCACTGTATGCGGCATTAAGGATGTGCATTCAACTCTTTGCTGATTTTTACAACACCACACTCCATTTGGAGTGTGAATTTTTCAAAACAAATCAACAAATGCAGTGGTACGTATATAAGCAGTGCGGCTAGTAGACTTACCTTCCTCCAAAATTGATTTCCAGCTCCTGCCGCTGTCTCCACTTGGCTTATGCTACTCAAGTTCAACTAACATGAGGCACAGCATTGTGCATGGTGTACAGCGTGAAGACATGCCTGATCCTATGAAAGACCATGATAGTGTAAGACATTCCTTCATGCAGTAAGCCATGCGCAATGCCATGCCTCATGTCAATTTGACTGGAGTAGCAGAAGCCAAGTGGAGACAACAGCATGAGCAGGATAATGTTTTGTGAGGAAGGTAAGTCTACCAGCAGGCCTCACTACGTGTGAGGGGTTTAACGGGAGGGTGGGCGGGGGTTGCAGTGGGGGTGCAATGTTTGACTCTGCCAGGCCATGTAAGTCTGTGGAATTTCATGGAGTTTTGCAGTTACTCCATTTAATTTTGCTGAGTACAACGACACAAGCTTTGCCCAGGCTTAGTGTGCATCCAGGACATCAATGTTACAAAAATGTTGCAACATCACATGTGAGCAAGTTCACATTTTGGACACTAAGATGTGGTACATCCATCAAATCTCTGATGTTTTGGTGATGTGACATTGTAACAATCATTCACTCTCAGTGTCCGAAATTAGACTAGTAGAGGTGTCTAAGATTGCCTTGTGGCATGCCATGATGTGATCATTGTTCATTGTTAAGGACAAGATTTTAATGTGTATTTAAGCCATTAAGGTACATCTTGTAGTCCAGTACTGTCTTCTGAGTCCTGACTGTGTGTGAATGGATTGTTTATCACAAGTGTTTTGATGGGGCATCAGCATGAGGCCTATTTGCTTTTACCAAAAAATTGTTTTTACAAAGGATTAGTGTATGTACATGATGCACTAGTCATGATTGAAGTACAAATGTGATTTACTGAAGATTGAACAATGTACCCAATAGGATACCCAAGGATATTATGTCCCAGGTAGGGACATGTGTCCCTACATCATCAATGCATCTATAGTTTCCCTTGCTAGTACTTCCTGGCATGCTGCATGTCTTTCAACATTGGTTGTGGCATTCAAGAGATTTGACATCATTGTTGCACCACAGAGCATGTTGGTGCTTATTTCCAAGCCCATTGCGCCGGCGGTGCATCAATTTGAAAATGGGTAAAAGTGAAGTACGGGCGGCGCATTGGGCTTGTAAATAATCCCTTTTGTTGGCACCACACTGTTTCCTGTCATGGATCCCATGACTAGCTGAATGTATCATGATGGGGCATAGTACGTACATTTTGTGAAAACTGTTGGGATAGCATGATGTATGGTTACTAGTTTATTATGGCTCTGAGTATTTTTTATCAATTGTCTTCCATTACATCTTTTAACTTCCTGAAAGTTATGAGGTTCAGCTGATAGCACAGTATGTGATGCACAACCTACCTGTGTGCTGTTGCTGTGTGTTTCCCACTCAGATGCTTGGCACAAGTTTCATAGTCAGGATCTCCAATGTACTCATGCACTGACTAGCTTTGAATGTCAGTTATGAACACTTTGACGGACAGTTGTGTAATTCTTGTCCAACAGACAACATGACTGCTGAGGAGGAACTGGCTTTCCGAATCAGAAGGACACGCTATTCACACATCTGTGAGGTAGCAAAGGGGTTCTGTGGGATGGCTTGTCCTTTTGACAAACAAAAGGCAGCAAAAACATGAGTCTCAACTATTCCTACCAAGAGGAAACATAATGGACATGGAAAGACGGGCTCCAAGGACATGGGCAATGAAAGTAGACATGCTTTGCAGGCTGGACCATCAACTGCACCAACACCAGCCGCATGACAGGCTGGGCACTCAATTGCTGCGAAATCTGGTGGTCAGGGGAGGCCGCTCAAGAGTTTGATTTTTTAAAGTTAAAAATACGGGGTTTGGACTGCAAATAGCAACTATGTTGAAAAAATGGACCAACTGAAGCAGTTTGTGGACACAATACTGGCACAACTGTAGTGGTCATTTTGTTACACTTTATTATGTCACTTTTAATTATACTTTAGAATAGTTATAGTATAGGTTTAGTGAAATGAAATGAAATGAAATGAAAAATTGCACTTGTATAGCGCGTAGCTACCCGGAGGCACAGTTTAGTGTAGATTAGCTTAGGTAGTCTTAGGTATTGTAGTTAGTTTCTTATACATGTTAATAGGTTTACGTTACTTTTTCCATTCTCATTCTTTGATACTTTGGAGTGGGTGGGTGAGGTGTGGTTTTACAACATCTTTCTTACTTAACATAAAAAGAAAAAAATACAAAAAAAATCTATTTCTGTGTTTTAATACTTGCTAGCTTAGTATATGTGTAGATTAAGTATGTGCCTGTCCATTGTGCATTAATGTGTTAAGGGTGGGTGGGGGCTGATGTTTTAGTAGTCTAACATGATACATGTATAGCATAGGATAAGTTAAGTTAAGTTATGTTGGTAAATCCTACTTAGGTTAGATAGATTTTTAGATATAGATGTAGGTTTTAGGATTATTTAGGGTAAGGTTTTTAGATAGATTTTAAATACTTTTAAGTACAGTTTTTATTGTTATTAAAATGGGAAAATTGTCCTATATACTCTAGTTCATTGAAGATCAGCATTTCAATACACAATATTTTTGTTTTGAGTAATTAGGCACATGCAATTTAATCCAGATTGTGTGTTTGTGTAACTGAGCATAGCAAATTTAGTATGGTGAAGCATCATTTGTCTGTTGTTGGACATGTGATTTCAACCATTGAGACTCAACAGTTTGGGGAAGACACTTTTAGGAGTAGACATACATGGGACTATCATTTTTAGGGCTTGGCCCTCGCGATGCAGTGCGCAGCACTGCTCGCGCAGGTGAGCCCTTTTGTCCGGGGTTTGAAAACGGACCCTGGAATCACACACGCTCGTGGGTGGGCTTTTCCTTTTGGGTTCCGCTATTGGGCTTTGCATGCGTGTTTTTAGAGCACGCAATAGGCCAAAGACGGCCACATTGCTCTGCCCATGGAGTATTGGTGTCTGTTACACGCACCAAAGCCCATATGTCTTCAATTATCGTGCCCAGACATGGGCGCGATAATTGAAGGCACATGGCTCACAGTGGCGCGCGCGCGCACACCACTCGCTGTTTTTTTTTTACAATAGCGATGGCTTTCGCGATCACTTTAAGTGCTGCTTGTCTTTACATTGGTGACTTTCACTTGCCTCATTCTTTTAACCTCCATAAGACCTGATCACAAAAGTGGGGAAGGTTTTTGAGAAAACCTCTTTAAAGCCACTAAATGTAAATATAAATACTTATGTATGACAAGGAAATGTGCGGTATTTTATTAAAAGTTGTCTTCTGGACTCTCCTTAATTACTATTTAAATTTTGCTGAATTTGAACAAACAACTATTTCTAAGTAAAAAGAACAACCTTTCGGGAATGTAATCAGGTCTGGAGGTGTTGCTTGCAGCCCATGCTGCACCACAAATTACAGTTCCCCTGTTTGCTAACACTGTCGTTTAGACCCGAGAGCGTAGATTATGTGCCCGTTTTCTGATTACAGCCAATGAGGAGACGGGCACTGGTTTAAGCTAGGAGTTTTAAAATAAAAAAAACATAAACTGATGCAGTATTCAATTGAAGAGCTTCCTTCTTAATGTTAACTTACATACCACCAACCAATGTGTAAAGAGCGCATATGTTGTACTTTGAGTTGCAGATGCTGAGATGGAATGAGCAAGGCTATTGTCTGTGGTGCAGGGCCGTCCACTAAATGCACACTCTCACCGTGTGTGAAACACGTCATTATGCCATGAAGTAAGTGCTGATTGCCGTAGATTGAAGGCTGGGTCAGCCACGTGGTGCCTTAATATGCCCCTCGAGTCCTCTGTGTGCTCGGGTTCTATTTCATCCAGTGTGGGGTGCTCAGAGGCCGACTGCCGCCACTGTGGGTGGAGGCCTGGCCTCGCTGCTCTTACTTGTTCATCACCGCACTCGGAGCGTGGGATTGCATCCAAGTGCCGCCTCCTCTTGGAATATTGAACACCGGGCTTCGAGTTGTGCACAAACGCTGAGACCGGTTGTTTCACTTCGTGCACATCTCTCCTGTGCTCTGGATTTCCTGGCCACAAAGGATTGATTCCTGGTGTGAGTGATTGGCATTGGCTCCAGGCCTCAGCTCACTGCCTCTCCTGAGTCTGCTGAGAGTCTGGTGTCCGTGTTCAGGGCTTGCGCTGCGCCTGACAAATTGGATCAGGAACTTGTAAATACAGGAAGGTCTTTAATTATCTCGCTTAGTCTGATGCATCTCTAGTTTTAAAGACTTCCAAACGTTTTGCAGGACTCACATCTGCCTTTTGTCCTGTCCTTACTAGTCGTTTCAGTGTCTGATTTGTCCATTTTAACTCAACCGTATTTAAAAGAAGCGCGATTGAACCAAAAGGTAACAGTCATATTACACTGTATCCTTTAATTGACTCATTGATTGAACAGCTGCATCTAGAAGGCTTAAGCAGGGTCAATGGATTCACGTATCATTTTGAAAAACCAAATGTACTCGCTCAAGGCCTTGTACAAAACATCAGTCCTTATATCTGGGATACATTGATGATATTTCTTACAATATGGGATGAACCCAGTGAACAATAAGATGGAAACACTGGGCATCCGAGCAGCTTCAAGAGCACGCTAGGTTTCCACCTGTAATCATAATTTAAAATAGGGTCTGAGTCATGAAAAACAACATAATACAAGCATTTGTAATGCAATAGGTCTTGCATTTACGTGAGTTTCAGCTATTGACATTCCAAATAACAATGCCTTATATATTTGTTTTCATTTTAAAAACATAAATAAAAGGCATTGTCATTTTTTAACTTGTGTTACTGTGAGACCTATTGCATGGCAAACGTTTGTTTACCTTGCAATGCTGAGAACATGTCTATGTGACAAGATTCCGTGACCTCAATCTTGAGTGCTATTCTATTTGTGTAATTAGGTGTTATTTCTTAAACAGATGAACACCACATACACACTACACATTGTCAGGCTAGGTGTTGTTTGACCTATTTCATGAACAAGCTCAACAAGATAGTGTATATAAGTGGTAAATTCAGGCCACTGCTCACCACAATGGCTGCAAACAGGACAAATTGAGTGGAAGTGATGGTGTGTGGAGTTCTGAGGAACTACTTTGCAGACATCTTGGTTACTGGTATGACTTATTACACTTATTGTGGCTATGTTGATAAGTTTACACAGAAACATCTCGGTTTCAAATGGCAGTAGTTGAACATGGTTTTTCAGCATGCACATTTTGGTACTTTCAAGACAAATATTGAGTTATTACACACACTGTCACAGGTGCTCAAATTTATTAACATGTCTCGAGAAAAAGAACAAAGGGTAATTGGTAAAACATAGAAGAAAGAGACATTTATCTTGGAGCACGACTTTGTATCCTGCAGTCATGTTTCCAGGGGTGTGAGGAGTGACAAATCAGGTTGTAAAAATAGTGGGGTAGTGAGGAAGTCAATGGTAGTGGCACAGTGTTTTTTTTAATTTACCACAAAAGGAGAACCATGTTGTAGAAGTACATGTGTAAGAGGTACGAAGTGAGCATTGACTCCTGGTAAAATGTGGCAAACTTGTGGTCAAAGCACTGTTTGGACACAACACATGAGTCCTGTCTTGGGCTTGAATTGTGTCTGAAATAGGTCATCTTTGTACAATGAATCTGCTTGGTGCTGTAATGGCTCTGTATTTGCTGACTGTGTGTGACAAGTAAAACTAACAGCAGGGTCAGAGGAGGTTTTATGCATGGCTATTCAGCATTTCTCTGTGACAACAGGTTGGGCATTAGTACATTGATTATTAACTGCTGGTTGCTGGGGACAGATACTAAATCCCTGTTGCAGGCAGACATTGTGACAAGGAAGGTATCTTGCTTCTGCTGCATTTCAGGTAGGATTTCTAAAAATGTGTTCAAGATGTTTACCTACCTCCCTGGTGCCACTTTATGTGGGCATTTATTTATGCCTCAGCCTCACTACACCTGAGATGCTGGCCAATGATTGAACAAGGCCAGGGCTTTGATTGTAGTTGGCTTGGTCCTCATCAATGTTGTCAGGTTCTGAGTTGAGGCATCTGAGGATGGCTTGTAGTGTACCTCCCACACTGTCCACAACCACATGCACCACTTTCAGAAGCTCACTTTGTAGTACAACAGCAGAGTGTTGAAATTAAGCGGTGTATTCTCAGAGTCCTGTGGGAGATGTATGCTGCCAGATGCACTTGTTGAACTTGTTTGTGGTCCATTGTTGTCACTCTTAGCAGGTGTAGAAGGTGTTTCATCAACCTGTTCTGATGTTGTAGGTGCATCCACTTCAAAGAGATGGAAATGTGTTACTACTGCTTGCATTTTTATTTTAGAAAATGTTTTCTACACAGCTTCACAGGGGTTTTTCCAAATGTGACTGCTGTGTGCAAGCAAGAAATCAATATTGTAATGCTGACCTAGGAGCAAGACTTATGCCCCCTTATATATTTCATTGCAACACTATTTGTGGTACATCACTGGTGCTGTGTGGTGGGACATATTTTCCCGACACGTGAAGCCACACTGCCTTGCTAATATTTACTATGATGATATGTACCCTTTGCAGGCAATACTATGAACTCACCTTTACTTGTAAGTGGTATTGCAAAGCAAAATTCTCCTTTACAGCACACCATACTACACCCCTTCTGAGATTCAGGTCTGCCACATCTTTACATCATTATGGTGCATAAATGATTTTCATCTTGCACAGGCACTGAGGGGGCTATTTAGAAGCTCCTTGCACCACGAGTGTATACATTTTTCACATGTTAAATGTGAAACACTGGCAGCGCAAGAGACTTGTGAATAAGGCCCTAAATTTGTCTGCACCAAAGCAGGCACCCTTGCACCATAGTGCACAGCTGTCTACATTGAGGGGAAGATTGTTTGTGTGCAGGGAGGGACACCTTTTTGCGCATACACAATCAATGGCATTTGTATATTTCTTTGTGAGCTGCACAACACAACACACATAGCAACAGCATCAAATAAGATTTAACACATTTTCACATTTACCAACATTTGGCAAATGTCAGTCCAGCTTCTCACTAGTATTGTGTTTTACAACATTTTCAGCAAGCCTTGCGTATATGTGACAGCATCAACACTCACTAGCTGTTGCAATTGTACACCCACATGTACACCCATTGCCTGCACCTTTAGCAATGAGTATTGCGTGAATGGGTGACACGTCTACAAAATAGCGTAAATCCTTGTGATGTGGCTTAACACTACTTTGTGAATGAACCAAAGACCTTATTGCCAGAAGTATTTCTTTGTAGGAGACAGGGGTTTGGTATTTGGCTTGTGAGAATGCCCTTTTATGTGTATGGTCCATACCATGGGTCTTGCTTTGTGTTTTCACATGCAACAGCTAACACTTGATTTGACAATTTTTAAAAGAATTTCTTAAGCTGGGTATGCATCATTGGCCGAACGCTACACAAGGTAAGCATACGGATGCACAATAGAGATTTTTTTATGGAACTGCTGAAACCTTCCAACTTACAATGCATGCAGATTTTCTGCAACACACATGGAGTGAGGGAGACAGCTATTGTGAGTTATTGTGTGCAAGAAGAGTCACTTGCCTGCACGAAATCAATCAGTCATGCAACACAGGCACCATTTCACCATGGTGCAAGTGTGGCTTGACCGGTGCATGCCAGCAGTTTGTGCACAAGCACAGTAGGAAGCACAGAGATGCAACATATTGTTGACACTGTGACTCACAACTGTACTTAGAGACTAACCTATAGATTCATCAAGCATCCATTTTGCGATTCCTTATTAGCGAAAAATAAGGATTCGCTAATAAGGAATAGCAAAAGGCTATGCATAAAGAACTCCCTAAAAAAATTGCGATTTCTTAAAAGTCCTTAATTGCGACCCGCAAATTGCGAGTCGCAATTAATTTGCGATTCTCAATTAGAGAATCGCAAATTGAGATTGCAATTTCAAGGGTGCCAGGGTGTCAAAAGGACACCTTGTTGCACCCCTGAAATCTGCATATGGGTACATCTTGCACACATTCATGCCCTAAGGGCATGTTTGTGTGTAAAATGGAACTTTGAAAAATGCACGTTAGTGCATTTTTCAAAGTTTTTGCAAATTACCATGAAGTTCAACTTCATGGTAATTTGCTCCCCCTATTAGCGAAATCGCGAATTTTTTTTACTTTAATGCATTGCATTTAAGGAATCTCAATTTGAGATTTCTTAAATGCAATCGCAATTTAAGTAATCGCAATTTTGCGATTTCTTAAATTGCGATTTTTGCATTTGAGATGATGGATCCCAAATCCAAAAATACCGGTCGCAAAGGGGCAGATTCTGAGAATCTGCCCGTTTGCGACCGGTTTTTAGCTTGATGCATCTATGCCTAAATCAGATAGGCACAGCATAATGACTTGTGGCACTGTGCTGCTTTGGATTATTGGGGATTTGCCCTTAAAAAATTGAACATAGTGGATATGTTTTACATGTTGTATTACAGGAGGAAGTTGAACAAATATGACATGGAGTGATGTGGTAATTTGGATGTCGCAGGGGCAGATTTTCAAGAAACTAATGCAGTGCAGTGATGCAAGTCCTTTTGCTGCGCCGCATTGTGTTAGTTTTGTAGCATAGGGATGAGACATATTTAGAGAAACATGTTGCATCTCTGTGCTTCATCCTGCGCTGGTGCACAAACTGCTGCAATGCGCTGGCCCAGGCATCCTTGCACCATGGTGTAAGGATGCCTGCGTTGTGGGGAGATTGTTTTTGTGCAGGAAGGGCCACCTTCCTGCACACAAACAATAAATTGATGTGAATTCCTTTTCCAATGTGTGCTGTAGAATGCAGTAGGCATTTGAAGAGGAAAAAACGTGGAGAAATGAAAACATTTCTCATCGTTGCACCTTGCTAGATCACCTCTTGGGTGGCATAGCATTCTGATGCATTTCCAGTTTTACGATTGCTAAGAAATCTGGAAATGCACCAGTGGACATGGGTGTTGCGTGGGAACACCCAACGCAACACCCAAGTCACGCCAAAAACACGGAAAGTGTTGCATTAAAAGGGCATTATTTCCAAACACAGGTAAAGCCACGCTGGTTCTCTTAGTACTGGTAGCTGCAACACACATGGCTTCATTTGACAGATATCGCTCGTTTGATGTGGCATACTTATCATGGATTTGCCTCCGTATTGAACTCACTGCTTTGCTATTGTTGCCACACTAGTGAATCGACTCAAAATTCCATCTACTATTGTAAAACTTGAGCTGGGACTATTTGTTACGGGAGATTTTATAGGATCATATACCCGTTAGGTTATACACTACAAGAGATCATTTTGGAAGACCCATTTTGAATCGCTATTTCTTCGTTTTCATTTGGACTTTCCTGTTATTTATACAATATTGGCTTTTGAGTTCACCAATGGACTATGGCCTGTGGAACAACCGCATCAGACCACATTGTGACGATTTTCCCAATTCGCCTTGAAAAAGTCTAGGATTAGACGAAACACGTGTCAGCAAGTTTGTGCGCTGGGAAAACGTTTTGAGAAAAATAATAAAAAGAACTTGAAAACTGACAGATGACCTTTTTGGACTACTCGTTGTATTCCGGATGCCTTCCTAGATTGCCCTTATGAACTGATGTTGACTTTTGCATTGGAATTTTGGCATATGTAGAACTTTTCCAAAACTGTATTTGGGTTATCATTAATTATAAAGGGTGTGCTGCATCAGCTTTGTTCTTTGTTTCAATAACATGCATGTTAGGTTCTAATATGCTAATAACACCTTTTGGTAGTAGGTGTTTCAAGATACTCTAGCACCCGATCCAAATCTAGGGCTATACTGACTCAAATTTATTTTGCTATTGCTTATAAAATACCACAGATTGATTGTGTGGTTTCTTCCCTTTTAGGGAACACTACTACCTATACTCTTTTCTTGTAAATATCACCCAGCAGGTTGCGCCGCTGGTGCCTCATGCCCCGGCGGTGAGGGACATTGCAGGGCTGTTTTGGCATGTTCTAAGAGTGATTGGCATATGTAATTTATTTCCATTATGGGACTGGGGACAGGTCCCAATACATCAGGATGCACACAGCAGACTGTGGCACAGGTGCATATCTAGCTGATAACACCACCATGACCCATTACTCACATATTTGCACTTCTTGTGACTTACCCGTTGACTGCTGTTGATTTTCATATGCTGCACTCTCCTGTCCCGAGATTCCAACTCTTCTTGGATAACAGCTGCCACACGCTCCTCCAGGGCACCCAAGACCTCCCATTCTGCTGGGCTTCCTCCTCCTGTCTGCAATGCTGCCTTGCGGTTTGCCGCTAGTTTTCCCTTTGTTCTGCACTTGTCATGCCAGTGCTTTTTTCAGTCAGCGACAGTCCTCGTTGCATGTCCAACACTGTTTATTTTCTGAAATACATGTATAAACCTCGAAAATTGAAGTGTCCATTCGTATAGCTGTTTAGCAAAGATCAGTTCAAAATACCAGCAAGAAATCCATTCAGTTCTTGCTATATGAAATTATTATAAATAAATCTCCAAATCTTAAATCACAGGTTTCAAATTCACAACAAAATCACAATGTGGTTAGGAATGGACAGCTTGGTGTGACAGTCCTCCTTTTAGTTGAAAAGGAGGACTGTCACAGATGTCAAGATTTGGAGATTTATTTATAATAAATTGACATAGCAAGAACTGAATATTGCGCCACAGTACACCAAGATTTAAATATGACTCAACAATGTGGCGATTTGCATTGACGCAGTGATGGCGCATTGTTCTTGATGCATCGCTGCATTGTAGCAGCGATGCATCACTTCTTGTAAATCTGCCCCTAAGGAATTAATGAAACTGTGGGTCATCATATACACCACCCAGCAATGCTGCCATATCATCTTTGTAGCAGCGTGCCACTACTTACCTGCCACCCAGGGTCTATGCACGGATTCTGTGATTACCCTTAGCTGTCCAGTTAAGCCTGCTGTGTAACGAAGGCCCAGCATTCTACACTGCGTCAGCACATTGCTTCCAAGGGATAAATGATTTTTTTGTATTATTGCCACATCTGTTCTATGCCTGTTGAGATATATGCCACCACCATCCGTACCTTTCTAAAATTGTTTAGACTCCTGACGTTCCATGTAAGAAATCAAAGTAGCTATCGGCCCGATTGACCAGTCACTACATGCCCTATGTTATCTACCCACCAGCACTCAACCCACACACTGTGCCCAGCCATCCAACAAACAACACGTTTATCAACTTAGAACACATAAGAAACAGTTGCCGTGAGCACAACCCTTCCACGCCATGAAATCCCTCAAATTGCACAGCATTGTCGTAACACCACCAAGCCCACCCTTGCCCCCCACCAAGGAAATCCAAACAAGAACAGGTGATGTACACATGGGGACCGATCTTGCCCGACCCAATATTCCTTGCAGAATGCAGCTGTGAGGGCCTGTGTATCAAGTAATTCATGTGCCTAAAAAAAAGAATAAAACAAATCAATAGATCGTACTTAATGATAGCGTTGGCAGTCTAAGCATAATTACTTCAGTACAGTGAAATGGATTCAACATGTCATTTTACAAGTCATCCGACAAGCATCATAACACTACTGGAACGCTGTTACCAATGTCCCAGGCATGTGGTGCAATCAAAAGTCCAAGACATGGCTACAGTCTATTCATGATCACCTCTGCTATGCTGCGGGGAGGGGACAGGCAAGTCTCCAGTGGCAGCCCGGATAGCTCCAGGCAGGAGCATGCCCACACCACATCTCCTCAACTCCAGTCACTGCAGGAAGCGAATGGGGTCCATTAGGATGGCGGGCGGGCACCCTAACGGAGAAGTGGACCGCCCGCTAACAGTGCAGGGGTCCCGACCATGGCATTAGGATGCGCCCGCCACACAGGCGGGCGCATCCTGTATGTTTACCATTGCGGCGGGCAGAGCAGGAATCTCCGCCCGCCGCAATGGTAAAAGTGCACGTTGTACTTTTCAAAGCGCAACATGACAGGCACCGCGCGGTGCCTGCCATGTTGCACTCTGAAATGCGGGGGGGTACCATAGGTACCCCCCATGTGCACCCCCCAAGCCACGGACTCCCAGGGGGCCCGCAAGGGGCCCCCGCAGGGAGTCTCCACATGCCTTTCCGAAATGCATTGTGCAAAGCCCATTGTAATATGGCAGGCGGTGTCTAAAAGACACCGCCACCATGTTACAGGTTTTCCGCCCCGGCCGCTAGGCGACCGGGCGGAAAACAGGCGGGCGGTGTTTCACACCGCCACGGTCCCCTCCGCCATCCTAATATGGCGGGGGAATTGGGCTGATGGTGTCGGGCGGATTTCCTCCGCCAGGCTGGCGGTAGCCACCGCCAGCCTGGCGGAGTAAATCCGCCCGACATCGTAATGGACCCCAAAGTGTCTAGCACAGGTAAGGGGGATTCATTCCCCCAGTTCTTGCAAATCTTCCCTGTCCTCAGCTATTGTGCGAGGAGAGCTGCAACTGTTCCCGCTTAGGGAACTGCTGTAGTTGTTTAGGATTCCTGAAAAACACTGTTTTGCAATTCATGACTCACAACCTCGCGGGTTAGAGTATAGTGTATTCCATCTGGGGCTCGATTAGCTTTGGCTTGGCTGGGAGAAAGAGGCTCAGAGCTCCTATACCTGATGCTTGAAGTCTGGATACAGAGATATTTCGGAGGTTGCTCATCTTCAGTCTCTGACAATTGATGCTCCATGCTGTCCAGTCGCTCTGCATGCTTTTCCAGCCTCTCAGACATGTGACTTATCTGAAAGGAAAGTGCATTGTTTTTGCCATCAATTTTGGCGAGGCTATGTTGCATGGCCTTTAGACAGAGGTTGAGTGGGCGGGTTCGGAAGGGAACAGCGTACCCCTACTTCTTTTATTAAAAAGATTCTGTTCCCCTACTTTTTCTAAACGGTTCACAACCTCTCTTTCCTTCTTTCATTTAGTTGCTTCCCTGTGAAATGGATCCAAAAAAGAAAAACCCTCTTGCTGGAAATGCCCTTTTTCTGACATTTTTCTATTCCATAGTGCAGCCTCAGGATGGAGAGAAATAAAAGTTTTTAAATATGAAAAATAAATACATACCTAAATAAATCAAGACAGAGTGGCTGCAAAGTGGCCAGATTGGTTTTATTCACATCCAAACACATCAGCCTCACTTTACAGACTTTGAAGTGAAGCACTACTTTTATTTTCTTGTCTTTCTTTGAACAGCATTGTTTTCCCCAGGTGAGGAAGTGCACCATTCCTGGATGTATTGCACTACCTGGTTGATGGATGGATTGGAAAACAAAATGTGTACCATGGCTCTGTGTTTATGTATGTTGTCTTTTTAAACCATACAGCTTACGTTTTATAAGGATATAAGCATTGGACATTGAAACGGTTCCCTTCAGGGCTCTGTAGTCATGTCCTTAACTTTTCTGGTAAAACCACCTGATTTCTGAATTGTGAGTGAGAGATCGTTAAGGTAACCATGTTGTTTCTGCTTACATTTCACATGCTTTACTTGATCTTCCATTCCCTATGAGTGTTTTTTTAGGCAGCATATTACTTTTATCAAATGCATAATTTGAATTGAGCCACATCCAAGCGTTTATAGGGGGCACAATTTGGTTGTAGCTGACAGCAGTGCGAGTTTCTCTAAGTGGGGCAGTATGGTGTTCAGTGGTGAGAGGATGTGTCATTATGGCCAGAGCTGTTGAATTTGGAACTGGGGAACCGAGTTTAGCCTTCATGACCAGTCCACCAGACCACTCGACTGAGGGAGCATATTCCCATGCTAGACCTTAGAAGGCCCCACTAGACCTTAGGAGGCCTTATGTCTTAGCACCAGCAGGTGTACCCTAGTGGTGTCAATTGTGGATTAACCGCGAAGGCCTGTCCACCACAATCTATACTAAAGTTCATCTCCAGTCTTGCGGGCAGGTCTACAAAGCAGCACACCCTAGAGCAAAAGTGATCCAGTGACTGTTACTCTGTCACTGAGGTCACATGAACCTTGAGCAGGTTAGGGCGGTGCAAACGGTGTGACTGCACTGGGTACCTATTTCGGGTGGGTGCATAGTGTTTGCAAGTATATTATGGTTTAAAAAAAGCTTGCTAAAAAACTTGCTGCTTCCTTCCTGGCCTCCAGCAATTTTCAGCAACAATAAAAATGTCATGATAACTTCAGTGATTAATGTTCTTCCTAGAGAGAGATCGGAGTTTTGTCTAGTGGAAGGGTTGACTACTGGAAAGGTAGCACAGAGGGTTAATGTGCCTGCTGCAAAGAACATGTACCATGCAGATCACAAAGTGCACATAATTTTAACTAGGTTAGTATGTTACTGCTTTTCTCAGAGAGATCCTTTTGTTACTTGCAGTATAGAAGTTAAAATCCTAACATAGAACAGTGAGCTATTAAACTATACTGCCTACTAGTAGGGTTGTCATGTGGCTTCTACACTTTGTAGTCCTTTGTCGTATGTAACATTACCTATACAGTGATTTACACACATATAATTGATTATCTCTGTGTAGTGGGTGTGATATAAAGTGCTCTGACACGTACACTGGAATTAATGAGTGGCGCTGTCAATCAAATTAAATGCATCTGGGAAAGAGTGTGGTTATGGAGACTTGAGGGGGGCTTTTAAAGGGTGGCAGTGAGGGAGTCCGAGGCGTAGGTGTTCATTGGGGGCACCATCAAACATTGTTGCACAGGGCGCTACCAGCCCTAAAGCCGGCCCTGCCATCGAGACCAGTCCGTCTTACCCATTGGTACCTCCATTGGCCTTGTTTCAGCAGTGGTAGATGCAACTCCCCAAGGATCGGCAATGCAGGATTTGCACGCACACCAAACTAAGTTTGCAAACTTCACAGTCTCTCTGCTTCATGCACAAGCACTTTTAAAATGTGCTACCGGCTGTGGAGCCACTGGAATTATGCAGCTACCGGGGTCAAAATGATGCCGCAGAGTTGACTAAATTATGCACCAAAAAACGGCTGCAGCGTAAAGCAATTTATTTCCTTATACTTTATTATTTAGACATTTTTACACATGTTAAGTCACTGCAAAGATTCTGCATCATTAGTATCAGTATAACATACAAATGCAGCAGTGAGAAAGTTGACCAGTCAACCTTTGCAAAGGGCTGTCCACTTTGCAGCAACCCAAGTCATGATTTTTAGTAACTTTTTATCCGTTTGAGGTACAAAAATGATTAGTTAAAACTGTAAGATTATGCAGTGGATGATGTATTGTGTGGCAAATATGGCAGAACCATAATTATATAGAAAACATTTGCAAACTAGGATATGTTGCCATTCATGTTTGAACTGCTCTTTTGGAAGAAGGGAGGAGAAGTGCTAATGAGAGAAACTGCATGGCTTGGAGACAAATGGTTTGTGATTCCACTTTTAAGCGTATTTGGGACATTGTGTAATTGGAAATATATCCCACTTTGTGAATGTATTTAAATGCCAATAACTCATAATAAACCTCAAATAATCAAGTGTATTCATTGGTTGAATTAAATAATGGGGCGACATTCCCTGTGAGCAGCTTTGTGAGCACCACTTACCTCGCTAGTTCTCCCTCTTGCTATCCAACCGGACTGGGCATCTGAAACCGGGTTAGCAGCTCCCCCCTCCCGCCACCGCTGATTCCATCCCGTGGCCGCCGAGTGGAGGTGGGGGACTACAGCCCCCAGAATTCACAGCGGAACCAGCACACAACTTCCCCCCGGAGGCGCATTTAATCACCTGACATCCGCGGCAGAGCGGGCGACCTTCCCTGTGAGCAGCTTTGTGAGCACCAATTACCTCGCTAGTTCTCCCCCTTGCTATCCAACCGGGCTGGGCAACTGAAACCGGGTTAGCAGCTCCCCCCTCCCGCCACCGCTGATTCCATCCCGCGGCCGCCGAGTGGAGGTGGGGGACTACAGCGCCCAGGATTCTCAGCGGAACCAGCACACAACTTCCGCCCGGAGGCGCATTTAATCACCTGACATCCCCGCGACGCGGGATCGCGCGCGGGTCACACCGGGGCTAAGCCCGGGCAAAGGGAGGGCCGTCTGTGGCCGTCCATGGACGATCGTGGCCGGGCAGGGCCACCCCCCTTTGAGTTGGGTCCTGCATATTGTCATAAATATTATTATCATTGTACCTTATTTGTATTCTGATTTGTGTTAGCAGCTGTTGGAAGTTTGGCATAATGGCTCAACGCCTTAGGAAGGGACGTAATGTCACCATATCTACAACAGGGGGTGGTTACAGGTACTATTGACCAATTCATCACTCGGGCTACAAAGGTTTTAGAAAAAGAGATAGCCCTTGCTGAGAAATGTTTGTCAATAGACCTCCTAACAGGGAAACGCTCCTCTTTGGGTAAAATTGGGTCAGCTGTTACCCCGGAACGTCCCAAACAAAAAGATACATCAGCCACTCTGAGCCCAAAAGCTAGTCTCATGCAGGGGGAGACAGATAATACTGTGGCTTGTTCCATTCTAAGTTCAACACCTATTAGCATGGTTTCTAGTACCTCGCGGGGTAGTGTTTCACTACCCTTCTCGCCACTTACATCGCCACCGCCACCGAAATCTGCTAACGCTGTGCCACAAGCAAGTACAAATACTAAAATTACTGGCATACCTGGCAAAAGAAAAAGATGGGGTAGTCCACAAAAGGGTGCTGCAACTAAAACTTCGAAAAAACCTAAGTTACATCAAGCCCCCCAGCGGTCTGTGCAGTCCCCCTGTCTACCCATGGCCATTATAGACAAATCCCAACCAGTCGTCCAATGTAGCATTAATGAGGGGTTCCTAGAGAGAATGGAAACGTTAGTTAAATCATTGATGCTGCCGTTAATCGAGAGAACAAAAAGGATTAATTCTAAATTGGACAATCTAGAAAAACTAGTTACTGGAAATATGTGCTCATTGGATAGTATAACAAAAATTATGATGAATCAACAGGCCTCACCCTCTGCCCCTGTCTCTCAAGTCACTTGCTTTAGTAGTAGCAGTGGGGCGACGCAAATAAATACTATTGCAAATCCAGCCACCCAGCTTGCCCAAATCTGTGCGGAAAAATGCCCAGTAGGGAGTAATAAGTCAGGATCAGCTGGGGACAAGGTTGTGGGGACAGGTGCGACGGCTAGAAAGCAACCCGCACTGTGTGCACAAACAGTAGAAAGCCAGCCTAATGGGCGTGTTTCCACGGGTAACAAGTGTACTCCCCAACGACTTCCTTGTGTGAATCTTCTCCCTGAAGCAGTACCTTATACGATCATCTTGGTGGAAGTCCGAGGGATTGAGACTGAGAAAGTTGAAACACACAGGGAACTGAAATATAAAGTCACCTTCTGGCTTAACAAGAATAGAACGGTCAGGAGGACGGGCAGGATGTGGATATGCCACACTTGGGCGCCTTGGTCAAAATAATAAAAAAGGAAAGATATATTACAAAAGACATAGTTAAAAATGCAGACCCCTCTAATAAACTGGGCAGTAAACAATGTGGGACGGCCACAGATAATGATATTTTAGAGGCTGAAACCTTGATACAATAAAATAATATGCCAATAACTGATATTACTCAACCCATTAAACTAATACCATCACCCTCACACCAAACAATGCATGATATGGGTGATGGACTGAATACCACTACCTGGAATATAGCGGGTATAAATGGTAAACTTACTACCCCTTTTTGGAAGGATTTTACTACACATGGTTAAGATATAATATGTCTTCAAGAGATATGGTATAGAGACCAAATACATGTTGAAGGTTATACGTCCTTTTGTGTAGATGCCGTAAATTCAGCTGCAGGTAGGGCTAAGGGTGGTCTGTTGACCCTGATATCCACTGGGCTAACAGAATTTAAAATAGGAAAATGTCTCGAGGTTGGGCCTTATGCACAAATAATATGCCTGGAGCATCATAAAACCAATGATTTAGTCATTGTCAATTTCTATAATAACATCTTTGATGCTAGCAGAGGATCTGTGGTACAAGATATAGGAAGAGCAATAGATGAAATTCTTGTAGAATATAAAGATTCCCTGGTTATCCTCTGGGCAGGAGATTTTAACTTACAAGTTTGTAAAGATGCCCAGAAGGGGATCTGCGGCACTACATATGATCATGATGAGAGAGGTAATATTATATATAACCACTTCCCCCACAATACATATGGACTGGCGCTGAACAATTTAGCCGCAAAATTAGATCTAGAATTATTGGACTGCTAAAAAAAAGGGGTAATATTATGTGCCCAACCTTTAAAGATAGGGACTTTAATTCTAATATTGATCACATATTAGTTTCCTGTGGTACGGCCTATTGTGATTTATGGATAGTTGAGCAAGCAGTGAGTGATCATAATAGTATTATTTTGACATTATTAGGTTGGGGCTGTAAAACCCAAGTTTACAGTAAACCAACCCAGGATATCACGGCTGTAAGACCAAATGGACCAAGAATTAAGTGGGCCAAAATTAATCCCAATAAGCTCTTAGCGGACGTTAATGCTAAATGTGGAGTAGAAATAAGTTATTGTTTAAGAGATGAGATTAGCTTGGAAACTGTGCTGTCTATGATTAGCAAGATAAATATAACAATAGAGGGATTATTGACCGGTAAGAGTCGTAAACAGAGGGCCACACAAATCGGATGGTTCAATAAAGATTGTACACAAGCCTTGTCCTCACTAAAACTTGCTCTGGCAACAAATGCAAGAGATGTGGAACATATCAGGGAAAAGCGCCATATATATAAAATTACCCTAGAGGTACGAAAAAAACAGCTACAAGATGAGGCATGGTATAATTTAGACAAGGCTGTAATTGCAAAAAATAGTAAACTTTTGTGGGAGACCATTAACTGCCCTTTTTAAAGAATGACAACATACCCGTAATATCTTCAAACCTTAACTGCAATGCATGGATAGACCATTTTCCTAAGGTTTTTAACTCAGATGGGCTGATTTTAGACTGTGAAATAGACACTCATGGTAAATGGCCAACTATCCCGTTATCTATTAGTTTAGATGAGGTCCAGGCAGGACTTGAGAAGAGTAATGGCAGCAAGGCCCCGGGGCCGGATGGTGTGCCGGTGGACCTATACAAACATGAGCGTCTAGCAGCAGGTCGCAAATAGTGGTGCACAAATATTAAAATTTGGAACACTGGGGCTTATACTATACAATTATCTTTTCCAAAAGGTCCCCAAATTTTTGATAAAAAGTAACAATATCCTTTTATATAATCATGGAACCATGTCAAAATTAGGTGTATTTATAAATGTTATGATATTTTTACTACGTTTTTATGGACATTGGGGGGGTTTGTAATGATTTTAATTAATCAAACAATAAACTTACTACTACTGTGAATGAGATGGACTTATGGGCACCCTTCTTAACACGTTTTTTTAATGCAGCAATTGAATTTGACCTTCCACAGTCTTGGGGCCAATCAATTATCGTACCCCTCTTTAAAAAGGGTTCAAGGTCAGAGGCATGCAACTATCGTCCCATCTCCCTCCTGGACTCATCGATTAAAGTACTAAGTAGAGTCCTCCTAGATAGATTAGAAACATGGGCGGAGGAGGAATCTATTTTATCACCAGTACAATATCGATTCAGGAGGGGGATGGGTACGATGGAGCAATGCATAAACCTTGACCTTATTATTAACAAATTTACAACAGTTACGGAAGGAAATCTTTTTTTATGTTTTGCCGATTTAAGTTCTGCTTTTGATTTGGTTGAACACTCACTTTTATGGCCTGTCTTATTAGAAATGAGTGCACCAAAAGTGGTCATATATTTCCTGGCTAGACTGTATGAAAGATTGACATGTAAGGTGCGCTTCGGCCTTGCCGGCGAGTGCAGGCCGTTTTTTAAAGTCAATAGAGGCATAAGGCAAGGCTGCGTTTTAGCACCACTTTTGTTTTCTTTATTTATTAATCAGATAGATTCAATACTTAAAATGACCGCTGTGGATGCACCCCTAATTGATGGTAAGCCTATTCCAATTCTGCTATATGCAGATGATGCGGTTATTTTATCACACACTCAAAATGGCCTTCAATGCCTCATTGACAAATTTCAGACATTCATAGCCAAACGGAAATTGTTAATTAATAAAGATAAAACTTTTATAATGACATGTGGGAAGAAGACTAAACAAAACAGGACTTTCTTTTTAGAAAATGTAAGGCTAGAATCCGTTAAGAAATGTTGTTACCTTGGTATTACATTTTCTGGTGACGGGGGATTGACCAATGAACAGGAGAGTGTCCAGTTAAAAATGGTCAGGAACATCAATAGTGTTTTCAGATTTGCTGCCAAACTGGGTAGCCATAGAATAAAAGAGATGATCCATATTTATAACATGAGGTGTTTGTCATCTGCACTATATGGGGCAGGTGTGTGGGGGTATCACACTCATAGCTGTAGGTTGATTCAACAACAGGAAAATCTTTTTCTGAACCGCTTGCTGTGTACCCCTGCATATGCTTCTATTGAGCTCATTCACAGGGAAGTTGGCTTACATTATATCAGGGATCTAGCTGCCCTGCGCCCACTGACCTTATGGCGTTCTATATGGTCCAAACACGAAACTAAATTCACCCAAGGTGTAATTAAGGGTTGTCTAAAACTGGAACATTGTATGCATATACCTTGGTTCAGACACATCCGGTTCTGGTATAAGTCAGTCTTTGATTTGGATCCCTTTCTCGACATGGAACAGGGTGTTACCATTTTCAAAAAAGAGTTGAAGGAATCCTTTTTAAAACATGTAGGGACGGTCAGGGCTGTCGAATATGCAAATCAACGTACCTTTGCTTTTTATCAGGAATATAATGTTAAAGAAGGGTTTCAGCAATATTTGACAACCGTTACAAGAAGCTCTCACCATTTTGCATTGACACGGTTAAGATTAGGCACTGTGCATCACCTTGTATCCTTCCCTTATACCAGACGGAACAGTGTCTTAGCCTGTCCATGTGACGGGATATCCAAACAGAGCTGTTGCCATTTTATGCTTTTTTGCAAATTTTATATCTTTTTAAGGAAATTATATTTAAAGCCCATCTTTTTAAAATATAATATAAGAATAACTAAAGATGCACTGCGGATAATGTTTGAATTGAATAGTACGGATATATGTTTTTATGTAGCTACATATATTTTAAAATGTGTATCGACAAGGAAATCAATCATTATATGATTATGAGTTATCTGACCCCATCGTAATACTTTTTAGTAAGAGAAATGAGCATATATACTGTTTGTTGGCACAGGTCACTTTAATATTGCACTTTCTGTACTGAGAGTATTGTAGAAACTATATTCCATATTTATGAATTTTGCATTTGTGTCTTTAGGAATTAATATAAATAACCACTCCTAGGTTGGCATGAATTACTATATTGCGAATTTTGCACACTTGTTTTAAACGTTTTAAACGTACTTGTCTGTGGAAAATAACCTTATGCCCCTCTACAGAATTTGAAAGGCTAAAATCATTGTTGTAAATTGTACTTCCTTTATATGTACTACAATGTATAATTTTATTTTGTCTGCTATATGGTTATATTTTTATATACCGAATAAAGCATTTTGAAATTGAAAATTGAATTAAATAACACAATCAGCTGTAACTGGATGATGAAATGCCAAACACTAAAATTTGGGATGTTTGGCACATTCTGGCCACACCTCTGACTTCGCCCACTGATCCAATCCTTGGGTTGTCTCCGCACACAGTTTGCCTACTTTTTTTTCCCCATTTCGACCACTGCCTTTAGAATGAGCTTCAACTCTGCTCCGGTTCTTCCGTTATGGGACCGATCTGACCGCACTCCCCCACAGGTTTTAGGGGTTCTGCAGAGGTCAAATTGCAGTTTTGGCTGAGATTTGTCACTCTTGCCCATCATCTACAAGCAGAAGAGTATGTTGCCAAAAGGTCAGTTACCCCCCGTCAATTACCCCCACCAGATCTCTAGTACCCAGCTGCAACAATAAGCCAATGCAGTTAGGAGGCCGCTGAGGGCAGTGGGTATATGCCTTGTGACTCATTGCGTGCTATGATTTAAGGGTTCTCTTTATCTCCAGGATAGAGGAACCAAAGCAACATCTATTGTATGGGCAGGGTCATAAGATCAGTGTCATCAATGCAGCAGGAATTATAGTCAGGACCCTCCGACCTTATAGTGCCAAACCCCATGCCACACGCCGAGCCGGGTACAGGGCGACGTCAAGCCTAGGGAGGGTAGCAGGGCCCTTCAGGGAGCCCACACTGGACAACTTTGTAGTTTCCCCGCTAGGGTTGGTACCTAAGAAGGAATCTGGAGCCTACAGACTGATTCATCACCTATCATACCCGGAAGGGGACTCAGCTAACGATGGGCTTCAAGAGGGAACTTGCTCAGTGTCATACTGTACTCTAGATGTGGCTCTGGACTTAGTCAGGAGGGCGGGCAAGGGGGCCTGGTTAGCGAAGGCAGACATTGCATCAGCGTTCCACTTGCTACCAGTGCACCTGAGCAGCCAACATCTGCTGGGTTTCAGGCTAGATGACTGGTACTTTTTTGACAAATGCATGCCCATGGGGTCCGCAGTCTCCTGTGCTTTCTTTGAGGCATTCAGTTCCTTCTTGCAATGGGCGTTACAGGATACCTTTGGGTTGGAAGGGGTTTCCCACTACTTGGGTGATATACTTTTCATTGGGCGGGATGGCACGCAGGAATGCAAGGCGGCACTCTCTAACTTTCAGACCCTTGTGAATCATCTGGGGGTCCCCCTAGCACCGGGGAAGACAGAGGGGCCTGTGCAAGTGCTTACCTTCCCAGGGATTGAACTGGACACTGTGGTAGGGGAATCCAGGCTACCTGCAGGTAAAGTTCGGGACCTGGGACAGCAGATTCGGCTAGCCATGGGGAAGTACAAGGCCCCGCTGCGTTTCATCCAGAGCCTCCTGGGGAAACTCAACTTTGCTGCCAGGGTCATTCCCGCAGGGAGGGTCTTCGCGCGCAGGCTGGCCAGAGCCACAGCTTCAGTCAGAAAGAAGCACCACATGGTGAAACTGAGTGGAGGCATGAGAGATGATCTGCTAATGTGGGCGGACTTTTTGAACAACTTTAATGGGTCTGTCATCTGGCGCACAACCTGGGCTAACAGCGCAGAGTTGTTGTTGTTTCACTGATGCGTCTGGAATGGAAGGGTTCGGGGTTATCCTGGACAGGGAGTGGTGTGCTGAGAGGTGGCCTAACTCTTGGCAGAAGAAACATATCACTTCCAAGATCACTGTGTTGGAACTCTTCCCTATAGTAATAGCTCTCTACCTTTGGCCGGGTGTGCTGGCAGAGAAGAGTGTCCTGTTCTGGTCCGACAACCTAGCGGTTGTACAATCGATCAACTCACACTCGGCGAGCTGCCCCCTGGTGTTGTGCCTGTTGAGAGAGCTGGTGAGGGCATGCCTGTTAAATAATGTGGAATGCAGGGCTCGCCAAATTCAAGGGGTGCAGAATGTGCCTGCTGACGCTCTCTCTCGTTTTCAGTGGCGCCGTTTCCGGGAGGCATGGCCGAGAGCGAGAGAGGAGATGACCCCTTTCCCACCACACTTGTGGCATCTTCTGAAGTGCAACAGCAGATGAGGGATTTGGGTGAGCTGTCTCTGGCACAAAGTACGGTGAAGCGATGCAGGACTTGTGTAGAAAAATGTTGTGCGACTATGGGAGCGTGGGAGGAGGAGGGGTCTTCTCTCAATCTCAGAGTGCAAAAGTCCATCCTGTGGGCTGAGGATGGTGGGAAATCCCACCCTTGGATCTTGGGCTATTTGTCGGCCATCAGTCATCACGCCAGGTTAGGAGGACAGCATGACCCTACCAAATCCTTTGTAATCAGGGCTCCACTTAAGGGATGGACAAGGAGTGAACCTCGCTCCCCGGGCAATAGGTCCCCCATCAGTTACACGATCCTGCAAGGGATGCTGGACAGCATGCCCAGGGCCACCCGCTTGGGGTATGAGGCAATCCTATTCTCTGCTAGGTTTGTGCTGGCATTTTTCGGGGCCTTTAGGATTGGGGAGCTAGTGGCGCAATCTAAGCAGGACACCTCGGGGGTGGCTTTGAACATCAAGGACATTACCATGAGCACGTCATGCCTCAGGATAGTGGTGAGGCTGTCTAAAACTGATCAGGCAGGAGAAGGGAGAGTGGTCCTGTTACAAGGGCTGGGGGACGCTAGGTATTGTCCTAAGCTCTTGGTTCAGGCTTATTTGGCCCTCCGCCCTGGGAGTGCGGGGTACTTTCTTGTGCACAAGGACAGGTCTCCGGTTACAAAGTTTCAAGTAGAACACATTATGCAGGTGTGTTTAAAATTGTCAGGACAGGCAGGGGTGGGCAAGAGATTCAGTAGCCACTCCTTTAGGATCGGGGCTGCAACCACGGCCTTCCTTTCAGGGATGCCGCCAGAGCGAATTAAACAGGTGGGGTGCTGGGAGTCTCAATGCTATAAACAATATATAAGGCCTTGAACAGAAGGGTGTGGCGAGAGGACTCTTAGGTCCAATGTTCCAACCGGCATTTATGTGTATAAAGGTGTACAGTTTTGTCCGGTATGCCAAGTGATGTTGCAGTGATGTGGTTTGTTGTGCAATGGTAGACTTTTTAGTGGGTAAACGTTACAATAAATATGGTTTTCAAACACAACATCTCTTTATTTACCAGGAACCAAGGTCTGGGTAATGGGCCATTCAAGCATACTTAGAATGGAACGGTGGGCTGAAATCAGAGAGTGTGTGGCATGGCTCCTGCGCCACTGAGATAACATGGCTAGGTTACCCGGGTATGCGCTGGAACGAGCTGATGAGGAAGCTGCAGCAGAGACTTGGGGGGGGTCGCTCCACCTCATATTCTGATCATACACCTGGGAGGGAATTACCTGACTACACTGGGGAGCAGAGTACTGCTCCAAGACATGAGGGACACCATGTGCCAGTTGAGTATTCAGCTGGGGGCATGTGAACTGTGGTGGGCGGAAATGTTACCTCCCCCAGTTTGGCAAGGAGCCCAATCTAGAGACGCCATTGAGATCTCACATAGGAGAGTGAACAGTGCCATGCTTAAATTCATGGAGCAATGGGGATTTGGCTTTATCAGACATGGTTTACTGGATGCTGGGAGGCGGATGGGGTTCACCTCTCGAGGGTAGGCATGAACTTATTTTTGCTGGACCTTGGAAGCAACTAGAGGTAAATAGGAATATCTGCCTTGGTGGGGGGGGCCTGGTTGTGACGGTTGCCACCCCCAGAGCTTCAGAGGAGTTACAGGGCGATCCAGAGTCTGCAAGGTACAGAAGGGTACAATACTGCAGCAGCACAACTAGGGTGCTAAGCCAAGGATACCCAGGGATTTCTTAGCGTGGCCCCTGGAAGAACTACGGTGCCCTGTTAGTCGTACGGGCGGTTGTGGATCTGAGCAAGCGGGGGCTGCCTGGAACGCTCCACCCACCTCACCCACCTTTTGGGGGCATGAGTAAAGGAGTGGACTGGCTGATGGGGGGGCCCTCACAATGATTGGTAATCACCGATTGGCGACGGCCATGATGCAATTTGGCTCATCAGGCGGGCAGGTGACATAGGGGCTTGCCTGCCCTGGAAACGCCCGTGAGATAACCCACCATGTTGGCATATTGGTTATGCAAATAAACCTGCAGCAAATTTCTCCACTAAGAAGGTGTTGTGTGGTTTATTTATGTATGTTGCTGTATGAGAACGGAGGAGTGGTGCCGATATTGGCACTATTCCAAGGCTGCCCAGGGGCCCCGTATGGGACCCTCCAACAGGGTGGCCGCCTTAGTGCCACAGGAAGGCACAGAAGTCTGCTGACCAGGCTCCCTGGGTTAGGGACCAGGGGGTCTGCTGGCCGGGTCACTTCCAGCCGTGGGAGGAGGACAGGGGTACAGAGCCTTCCCACGCGCACTGGGCAGTCTCTTGACTGCTGCCCATCTCGCTGTTTCCTGCCCTACCCCTTACCCTGCGGATGGCCAAAAGCGGGTACGGGGAGGGGAAAATCTAACTTATTGTTTTGTGTTGCAGGAGGAGTTACAGAGTGATCCATAGTTTGCAAGGATACAGAAGAGTACTATACTGCAGCAGCACAACAAGGGTGCTAAGCCAAGGATACCCAGGGATGTCTTAGCGTGTCCCCTGGAAGAACTACGGCACCCATTTAGTCCTACGGGCGGTTGTGGGTCTGAGCAACCGGGGGCTGCCTGGAACGCTCCGCCCACCTTTTGGGGGCATGAGTAAAGGAGTGGACTGGCCATCCACTGATGGGAGGGGTGGCCCCTCCCAATGATTGGTAATCACTGATTGGTGATAGCCACGGTGCAATTTGGCTCATCAGGCGGGCAAGCGGCATAGGGGCTGGCCTGCCCTGCGATCGCCCTTAAGATAACCCACCATGTTGGCATATTGGTTATGCAAATAAACCTGCAGAAAATGTCTCCACTAAGAAGGTGTTGTGTGGTTTATTTATGTATGTTGCTGTATGAGAACGGAGGAGTGATGCCGATATTGGCACTATACAGACAGCGCTCCCTCTGTACATGTACCCCGGCTCTGGGTCCCGTCTTGGCGGCTGCAGTCGTAAAACCGACTCTGCCACAACAGGAGGGGCCCATCCGCAGGCACATGGCTCCATAGTGGCTTGTGCGTAACCCTCCATTACGTGATTCCCATCATACCCCCTTCTCCCGCAGAGATCCGGGCCCAGCGTAGGCGACAAAGTTGCTGCCCTGCGGTTCAAAGTCTCATTCGCCCTGCAAGTAATGGCCCATATAATGAGGCGATCTGCAATCTTTAGGTACCAGGATTATGCAGCATATATGAGTGGCTGATGGAGCACACTTAAGGTCTGGCCATTTTCGAGCCCAGGAAGCCCCTCTCCCTCATTCAAGATACTTTTTTCCTGACTCTTAGAGAGCAGATCGTATGTTGGCCTGTTTATTAATCTGGACTGAATATTTTTCATTTGCTACTCTCCTGCCTTATTATGCATTACCCATGACAAATGCTTCTCGATTCTCTGCCTGATGTTGGTCCACATTCAGCCTTGAGTTATTGTATTGATTAGGGCTTAGTTTCCTCTGCCAAAGATTTTACATATATTGCATATTGCATCTTCAGCATTTTGAAATGACCAACTAACCAATGTATTTTGCCTTCTGTATTGTTTGTTAGATCTGAATAAACCTTCATGGTTTGAATTTGGTCTCATATAGATTTTCCTATGAGATTTCGCTGAGTCTACATGATTTGTGTTCAGGGTTCTCTTCCTTAAACATTTACACATAGCCACAATCCATCAATTGGCCCTTTAAATGCTGTAAACCACTGATACATGCACAGCATGCAAAGAAAGCACACTTATAATAATACATATTGCTATGAAATAGTACAGTGTTTTGTAAAGCAGCCTGGTTTTACAACCTCCCTTAAGGAGAGCCGAGTAATAGAGAGGAAGAACGGAGGTTGGAAAAGGATACATTAACTGCAATACATGGAAATTGTGGCTGTTCCTGGATCACATGCATGTGAAAGAACAGAACAGAAGATGGTCTTAAAAAGTGGGATGATGTGTCATTTACTGCCCTAATGGTCAGTGCAAGGAGTTTAAGTCGTCCACTTTGTTTGATTGGCGGTCAGCCAAACTGGCAGCAATAGTGAGCATTGACTGTATGTCTAAGCAGGTTTACAACATTGATTTTGGCAAAACTGGGGAGCTTGGCCAGAGGCATCTAGTAATTATGGACTCTTTTACATGCCTTACTAATTATATATTCATGGAATGCTCTCAATGGCAACTGTATGTGAATTATGTTTGCTTGTTTATAAAGGATAGCCTCATCTGAACAATTCTGGTGTAAAGACATAAATTGTCCTCCCTGATGATTGTCTTTTAGAGCTTTTGGATGGTAACGCTCATAAGTTAGTAAAGAATTCCTATATGTAGGTTTTCTGTAAACTTCGGTGGCTAAATGACGATCTTTATGGTACAGTAAAACATACAAAAAAGGAAGACTACCCTTAGCTATTGATCCAGTGAATCTCAGATGGGGATTAAGGCCATTAATCCATTGTAGGAATTATTTTGTACTGTTGATATCTCCATCCCATATGACTAAAATTTCATCTATATACCTCTTCCACACCAGTATATGTCGTTTATATGGGTTGGTATCAAAATAGATAACGGTTGCCTCAAAATGATGGATATACAGATTTGCAACGCTTGGAGCAAACACACTCCCAGTTGAAGTTCTAGTAATGTATATAGCTGGTATTCGAACTGGAAAAAAAGTTCTGCCATCGCTATTTCTGTACATCTTCATTATAAACAGAAGGGGTGTCATATGGGATATTAGACTTTTTTGTGAGCTTAAATTGATTACAGAAGAGCCTGTAGAGCTTCCTGTTGGGGTACGGACGTGTAATGATTCTACATGTTGAGCAGAGACTGCAGAGTATGAAAGACGGGGTATTTTCATATTTTATGAATATTCATTACATTGATTTTTGGGACAAGTAAGCATCTTTTCCTCATTTTTGGAGTTTGCATCTATTTCGTATCTCCACCATATTTCTTCTTCCTTGGATTAATTCCACTTTTTCATCAGGATGGACATTTATTTTATACTCATTTACAGTTCCTAGACCAAAGGGCAAAAAGGATGATGAACATTGTCATGCATAATTTACAGACAAATGCACTGGCGAGCTGGTGCAAAATGATGATAAAATCTTTTCTTATCACTTTCTGAGAAGCAGTGGACTATGCTTGGAATACCTGCTGCTTTCTTGATTTCATTCAGTTTCTTGCTAAGGCTTGCCACAGGGCTTTGAAATGTCTTGCTGTCAGGACGTGATGGTGTCATCCTCACAAATTAATGTTTCCAGTAACTTGACTGTAGAAGGAAAAGGTGCTGCTTTATCATTTCTGCCATTTATTCTATGTATGCATTTTTTTTATATTCTTATCACTGTATTGATAAGTACAATTATTACAACATCTGAAATCAAATAATACTTGCTTCCAAGTGACTTAAGGCTCTAGCATGTGTATAATGGGCAGTTTACTGCAACCCCACCCCAACTTCGTTTTGCTGTGATGGATTTTGCAGGGAGGATGCCGATGAAAAATCCATTCAGTTCCAGAGATTCTTGGACCCTGCTTCTTGTAGTAGAATTATTTCAAAGAAAAGCTTTAAATCTGAATCTTAAGTTTTGGACCAAAGGCCAGCAATATTTCAGGCAATAATATTTAATGTTTTTTTCTAAGACTATGTCGTAATACTAGTAATGCATCTTCCAAAAGCATAGAACCTCGACAGCCCCAGTTCTTGTCAAATGTAGACTCAAACCAGCTGTAAAATGTATTTTCTTCTCCAACCAGGCAAACGTAAACTTTCCACACACTCCCCCACACCATAGTCATTTTCCCAAAGGCAGGCAGCACTTTGCTCCTTAGCTGCGAGGGCCCAATGACAAAAGTCTCAGGAGCTACAGGGATCTCCTGGTTCACATGCTTGTACCTCGTGAATCACACAACTTATGTTTCAGGTCCCCATCAAAAATTCATTTTGGCTTTGTTTGCATCTTGGAACTAATTCATCACATCTAAAAGTGTCTATTAGCAGCTCTCTCACAAGTGCACTGATGGAGCCGTGACCAGGAAATGGGCAATCACATAAACATGGTTTGGTTTTTAGGTCTTGCCTAGCGTGGCAGCGCATGCACTGTTCGCTTGGCGAGATTTATTATTAAGGAGGACTTTCAGAAGAGGGCTTGAAGCCCCGCCCCTCATTTCCATTGGCTGGCATCACCGTTTATGCTAAACGGTGGCCTGCCATTTAAAATTAGGGTTTTTGGTTCACGCCCTTTTGCCTCCGATCTAGGACTCGGTGGCCTGCTTTGCAGCTGTCGCAAAGCACTTTCTTATCTTTATGGGGCCATGTATTTCTAAACACATGGCCCCATAAAGACAAGAGATCCCCATGCTCCGGCTACAGAGCGGTCCACTTTCACTTTCGGGACCGCGCTTCGCGCTTGTTATGTTACAGTGGTCAAGCGCGGTAAATTGTGTTCATTAAGTCAACCGTGGAAGAGGGGCAGTTGTCAGCAAAAGGTTACAGCAGCAGGTTAGGTAAAATGTGGTTATGTCGGCTAATTTCCTCCCGTTTAGTGAGGATGTGCCCCATGCTTTTAACCAAATGGAAGGTTATACGTTTTCATTTTATTAGATAACTTGTTTTGAACATGCCCTTCAGGTGGATTTGTGGGCCGGAGGTACATTAAACTCGTAAACAATGGCCTCCTCTGCGGAAGAACATCTTCCCACCTTTAATTCAGGCACAGACGAACACCTTTCCGTGTACTGCAGTACTGTATGCATAAGGTAATTGCTTTTGATTTTTGAATTCATTCAAAGCAAAATGGGGGCTGACTGAACGCTGATTTCCGAAACCAGCCCTCCCCCTTTTGTTGTATGCTCTTTTTGTTTAGGATAATCTATATGTCGCATTGTCTCTCACTTTACTCATTTACGGTGACCCCGTGCCTGCCTCTGAGTCCCAGACGTTTGACGGCGGTAGCCTCGTGCTGCTTCAAGGAGAGGATGCGGCCTCAAGGCCAGAGTTGCCGACTTTGGCTCTGGGGACCCAGGTTCGAGGCTCGGCGTGGGTTCAGCATCGTGTGATTCTAGGCAAATCGCCCAATCTCCCCATGTCTAAAAAACTGAAGGTGTCCTTGAATAACGGAACAGGTGCCCATGTAAAGCGCTCCAATACCTTCGGGTCCAGTTTGCGCCATATAAATCTACAAAAAAACTAAACTCTCTCAGATTCACTCTTCCTTTGCCGTTGGCCATGACAGGCATGTTGTAAAAGTACGGCTTTAAGTTTTTTAGCTGCAAGTGCAGAGCAAGCCTTCTGTTTAGAAGTGTTGCAATGGCATTGGTTTCAGGAGCTCGTTTAAGCGACGCTGTGGTGTTTTTTATTTTAAGACTCACTTAAATCGATGGAAATGTGTTGCGTCCCTGAGGGGACAGGAAGGCTGCGCAGTAATTAACAGGGGAAATGCAGTAATAATTCACTTTTAGAGGGTATCCCTCACGAGAAACTATTTTATCTGTCACCTAAACCTGCCATTGGTAACACCTGGTTTTCCATATGTAAAATTCCTGCGCTCTGGGGTTATATGGTAAAGTTGGGCTGTGCCTGCTCCATTCAGAACAATGTTTTACCCTCCTTGAACAGCGTGAACTGGTCTGTGGCTGTGGGTCTGTAGTAAAGTTGGACTGAGCTGATGCTGCAGTACACAGAGTGATGCGTTGCCCATTCTGTATGGAGATTGTGTGTGTCTAATCACAGAGATGCTCTGCATGTGGAGTGTACCAATGTATATGACTGGAGGCTTCGTATTCCCATCGAACCAAGCAGGAACGGGAAGTGGGTGGGGATTTTTTATTTTATTTTATATATATTTTATTTAATGCAATTTTATATAAAGCAAACTTTAGAGCGCTTTACATAAGAACCAGTTGCAAAACATAAGGACTTAGGATTACATGCGTTACATAAAAGATACAAACAGAAAAAAATGCAAATGTACAAGATGTAAAGTCACACAAGGAAAAGATACAAACAGATAGAAAAATTGCAAATGTACAAAAAGTAGAGTCCCTCAAGTAAGATATACAAATGGATATACTCTAAGAGTCACATAGGAATGGTAGAGAGTACAACGGTCTACTGAATATACTAGTGATTAGAGTTATCTCCATATACATAAGGAAGGGATACCAATGGATATACTCTAAGAGTCACATAGGAATGGTAGAGAGTACAAATCACTGCATATACTAGTGATTAGAGTTATCTCTTTATACATAAGGAAGGGATACGAAATGATATACTCTAAGAGTCACATAGGAATGGTAGAGAGTACAAAGGTCTACTGCATATACTTGTGATTAGAGTTATCTCTATATACATAGGGAAGTGATACGAATGGATATGCTCTAAGAGTCACATAGGAATGGTAGAGAGTACAAACATCTACTGCATATACTAGTGATTAGAGTTATCTCTACATACATAGGGAAGGGATACAAATGGATATACTGTAAGAGTTACATAGGAATGGTAGAGCGTACAAAGGTCTACTGCATATACTAGTGATTAGAGTTATCTCTATATACATATATACACAAAGTGGATTTTCTCAGGTCAAGACCCAAAGGAAAAACAGAAGAGCAGAGTTCCATTAAGTGGGGTCAGAGGGGGGATGCAGTCACAGCACCAAGGGAGGGTGGGCGGGATACAAGGGTATGGTGAAAAGGCAAATCAGAAAAGGGAAGAAACATTTGAGGATCGTCAAGGGGGAAACTAGGGAAAAGGGTTAAAGGACAAGGGAATGGACCAGGTGGCGGGTCAGGGTCCAGAGAAAAGCGGCCGTGAGTAGCAGCACAATGGCGGCCAGGACAAAAGGAAAGTAAAGAAGTCCAGGAGAGTCAGTGGCGTAGTTTCTTTCATTCGAATGTGGCTGCAGGGCTGCTGCCTGCATCTGGTGTTTTCATGGCCCCTCTGCTTTGTTTTGGGGCGGGGTGTGTGTGCCCCGAGGGCTGCTCCGCACGGGCCCTCTCTGCTGGCCCAGAATTGCGGGGGCTGCTGCAGACGTGGGGCAGCCGGGGGCCACACTCGATAAGCCACTGTGGGGTGGGCTGGTATTAACTCAGGGTGCCCTCAGGGGTGAAAACAGGTCGCTGAAGAAGGGAGAGCCATCAGGGGTATGTAGCCTCCAACTGGGGCCTCATCATGAGGTTGTGCAGATGTGCCTGACCACCACAATCTTGAGGTCAGGCACTGTTCGCTCAAGGTGATTCCTGGTGACCCACTGGCGTGTAGGGGGAGCCCCCCTTCTTCTCTCCGTACCTGGCTTCATCAACAGGAGAGGTCATCATGAGCCTCCGCACGACGGGGGGCTCCCCTCCGTAAACCGGGGCCGAAGCTGGGGGATCGCAGCCTACGTCGTGGGCGCCAATGGGACCAGGCGCTACACTACGTCAGTTGAAACGCCCTCTGGGGCTAAGTAAGAGCGATCACCGGAACCCTCGTCCTCGTCAGCGGCCGCACGGCCCCCGTAGGTCCCAGTGCCGCAGTGAACATCTCGGCAAAAGAGCTTGGCAAGATCCGCCATCTTGGCTCGTGCCCCGGGCTCCGGTGGCAGGAACGGTCTCAGGTCTCATGCCTCATCAAGGGGTCCAAACTTGCCGCCGAGGAGCCCCCACAGCTCCGGGCGCCTCAGGACTTCAGGCGACCCGGTTTTGGGGTAGTAAGTGCCTTCCTAACTATAAGAGCGGCTGGACCTGGCACGGAGCCGATCAGAGTTCCCTGAGGAAGAGGTGTGGCGCCGCGGCCAGGGCGACTGACGCTGGAATCTGGGGACCACGGTTCGATCCCCGGCTCCGGCAGCAGGTTAGCCCAGCACCATGTGACTCTGGGCAATAGCTCGCTTAATCTTCCCGACGGCCCCCCAGCGCCTAGAGACCCTTACGGGTGATTGTGCGCTTTACAAATGTGGACTTTACTTTACTTTTCCCTCCCCCACTTCCCCTCAGTGCTGATGGGTTCAGCCTGTGGTGGATGTGCAAATGGTATTTGCAGCCTGGGTCCTTTCCAGTGCCTTCCAGTCCATGCCTCACAGCTGGGAGCGTGTCTGACTGTGTCACTGATGCGTTACTGTAACTTCCTCAGTGTGTACAGATTATGGTATCGCAGCCAGCACCGTCTTCTCCTGGCCTCAAAGTGGTTGGGACTGGAGTATGACTCTGAGGCAGCGTGCTCCCTTGTGAGAGGATATTTCAAAAAGGGGGGTGGTGATGGACAGAGTATCTGAGTTAATCAGAACACTCCTACCCAGTCAACAGATCAGGACTTGATCCATCACCGTTGTTTAGCTCACTGCACCATCCCAGTTCAGAACCTGGCTATATGCAAATTAGTCTGTCCCTGGCCCAGTGCATCATGGGAACAGGGCAGACCAAACTACCAAGCCAATTCTTCACTGGAAAGGAAACAAGCTACCGGGGACCGGTTTCTGGCATTACAGCCGTCTTCGGCCCGGCTTGCTTGAATCCTGATGGTGCAGTGAGCAAGGGACTCATGTCTGAGCATACCCTTCCACACTTGTGGTGGCCAAAATATTTCAAAAGGGGGGTGGTGATGGACAGAGTATCTGAGTTAATCAGAACACTCCTACCCAGTCAACAGATCAGGGCTTGATCCATCACCGTTTTTTAGCTCACTGCACCATCCCAGTTCAGAACCTCGCTATATGCAAATTAGTCTGTCCCTGGCCCAGTGCATCATGGGAACAGGGCAGACCAAACTACCAAGCCAATTCTTCACTGGAAAGGAAACAAGCTTCCGGGGACGGGTTTCTGGCATTACAACCATCTTCGGCCCGGCTTGCTTGAATCCTGATGGTGCAGTGAGCAAGGGACTCATGTTTGAGCATACCATTCCACACTTGTGTTGGCCAAAATATTTCAAAAAGGGGGGTGGTGATGGACAGAGTATCTGAGTTAATCAGAACACTCCTACCCACTCAACAGATCAGGGCTTGATCCATCACCGTTTTTTAGCTCACTGCACCATCCCAGTTCAGAACCTGGCTATATGCAAATTAGTCTGTCCCTGGCCCAGTGCATCATGGGAACAGGGCAGACCAAACTACCAAGCCAATTCTTCACTGGCAAGGAAACAAGCTTCCGGGGACCGGTTTCTGGCATTACAGCCGTCTTCGGCCCGGCTTGCTTGAAACCTGATGGTGCAGTGAGCAAGGGACTCATGTCTGAGCATACCCTTCCACACTTGTGGTGGCCAAAATATTGTGAGAGGAGCCAGAGATTGACCCCTACAGAGTGCCTGCAGCTTGCCCCCCAGGACTGAGTCTGCAGCGTGCCCCCAAGGACTGAGCGTGCACTGGGCCCTCCAGGACTCAGCCTGCAGTATGCCCCCCCCAAGACAGACCCGGGGGATGCCGAGTTTGTTGCTTCGGCAGAACCACTGCATCAGCAGGGTATCAGGTGTTTCCAGAGCAGAGTGCCGATTTTAGGGTCACCGTGTACTCACTTTTCAAAGGTGCTTGTCCTGTCTCAACGTTACACCTCCTTTCACATGGCTCTTTCAGCATGTGTGGGCCATCTTGTGAATCTCCTTTGCCTGTCACCGAGTGGCACCCCTTCACCTACGTAGTATGTGAGACTACATTATCTCAGATTGTCTCTTCCTTTTTTCTCTCTGGTCTTGTGGTTTTCACTTACCTAGAAGGTCTCCCACAGCGATAAAGAGGTGCCGCTACAACACAAAGACAACAACACTTTCATGGGACTTGCAGGCCCATACTTCTGATTGGAAACATGAAACTACAAGTCCCAGAATGCAAAGAGTTATACTTAGCTTAAACGTGAGGACCAATTGAGTGTCTAAAGGCATCACACACATGATGGGCATGTCTTTCCCCTCTGTCAGGTCTCTTCCACTTGACCTGAGTGCCTTGGCCAAGTTTTATATGCCTCTGCATCTCACCTATGGTCAAGGTTGAATTTGACCAAGGCCACCATGAGTGCTTTCCATTTCGTTAACAACCTGCTACTGGTATCTCCCCGAGAAATCCCCATTCAGCGCGCGCACGGCAATAGCTACTCTTGTAAGCCAAGACCATACGGCCCCTCCCTCCGGTGGGTTTGGACTTGTCTCCTTCAGCCAGAGGCATTGTGCCTCCCTTGGGAGTGCATGCAGGGAGGGGTCAGGGGCGGCCTTAGGCATGTGCAAGCTGTGCACCTGCACAGGGCCACCAAACCCCAGGGGCCACCACGCCAATATATATATCCTTAATATAATAATCCTCTGAGTATACATACATATTTGCGTGGTGGCCCCTGGCAGGGATTTGGTGGCCTCCGGCTCTGTTCCACTTCCAAACACCCGACCCCCCCTCTTCACTGGCCTCCGTGCTCCGCCCCACCCGGACCCCCTCTTCCGGGGCCCCTTACCTATGCTCCCTGCCCAGGGCCGCCATGAGCCTAGAGCCGCCCCTGGAGGGGTGCATGGCTGCGCAAGGCTCAGCCTGGGCCATGTGAGGACTTGGGGGTGGACGGGTACCATGGCCGCTGCAGCCTCGTGCGGGGCCTGTTGCAGGATGAGAGCGAGGCCCTGAGGGTACATTCTTTAGACTATGGGTTTTGGGGGAAGATGGCTGGGTAAGGAATGTTGTCCTCCGTAACTCTACCTGACCAGCGGAAACGTGAAGCATGTGGTAGGGACGCAGGTCACATCCCCCCCCCCCGGGACTCCCACCTCCCTTATACACAATAATGCGTTGTCCTGTGGCCCCTGGTGGGCTCTAACAGGGAGTAGTAGTGACGACCAGGGGCAGGGGTCGTCTTTCATGCAATTCCTCTGGTTTAACAAGCCTGGACCTGGCCAGCCTTAGGGAGGGGCAGGGGACTGTTGAAAGGACGTCCTCTTCCTGGAATCTTCATCCCAGAGGCATGGGCTGCCCACCTGCCCCTTGGACAGAGGCAGTATTAGGCATGTGTGCCACATTCCGCCGTTTACGGCTTTTTAGCTGTCAGCAAGTTGTTGACTGTGCTTTTTTAGCATATACTTGAGGTGAAAAAACACACAACTACAAGTCCCATGATGCATTGTCATGCACTTGAGAAATAAGACTGACTGAAGGTGTTACACGTGACTTAAGCCCACTTGGAATCTAGTGCAGGTGTTCTTGATCGCAGTGGCGACCATAAGAGAGGTTTTTGTTTGTTAACAAACCATTTTATGTTAACAAACCTTTTAGCCTTTTTATGTGTGGCGCAGAGAGTGCCATCTGCCTTGTCACTCTGCCCCCCCCAAACGCTCCTCCACCAGTCGCGGCAAGCACTCCCTTACAACCTACAATCATATTCCACCTTCTACTTTCGAAAAACACACACAGCACTAAACACACACCTTCACCCTTAAAACCACAAAGCACAATTAATGAATATAAATTATAGAAGCATAATAAACACATCTAAACTGTAAAACTATGAACCAGAAACATTGGTAAATACTCAAATTTAGTAAAAAGGCAAATATTAAGTGTACATAGGTCAAACGTCTGAGGCAGCACCTCTCTGAGACCTACTCCATTAATTCGTACCTCTTCTATCTTCTTACACACTCATTCACTCACCTCAGAGCACTTGTCAATAACAGATCTTGCACTATCCTAGGACATTGCATATTGCTCAGATAAATTAGCTGGTACCTCCACATCCAACAAGCATTAAAAATGCAATGGGTCTCGCCTTTTATTAAGTTAAAGCCATTTGCTTTGATATACAATACCATTAGCACAGCAAATGGCTTTAACTTAATCAAAGGCGAGACCTATTGCATTTTCAATTCTTGTTTTTATTGTGTTCTGTACACTGATTGGCCATGCCTATTCCGGAACACCACGGACCTTGCGGTTTTGGCATTTAGGTGTGGCAGAATGAAAGCCACGCAGTGGTGGCTAGCATCTAGAGAGGGGGGTGCAGGTGCGGGCGCCCATATATATTAACATTTTTTTAAACTTACCTGAAGATAAAAACAAAACCCTCTGCACTCGATGTCTTCTTTCACCAACTGCAGCCAAGCCAATAAGAAACTCCCTTGGTCAATCTTGGCGCTGCTCTCAGGAGCATGAGAGCTGCGCTAGGGTTGGTGGGAGCAGTCTGACTCAACGCTCCACTGCGCTATGGAGGCTTTGGCTTGCTCTAACCCAGCTGTCTTATGCCAGCTGGGTTAGAGCTGGCCATAGCATGGGTATGGCTGGCCATAGCAAAATGGCCAGCCAAGGAGACATGCACACTTTAAACAGTACACAACCAGCCCACCCTCCTCCCGGCTGCTGTCAGTCAGAAGTGGTCCCGCCCCAATCCTGACGCTCCGTTCGGGATGGGGCATGAAAAATAAAATGGTGATAAATTACCCTTTTATTTTTGATCTCTGGGGCTTTTGGGGGGGGTTTAAGTGGGACGATGCTCCCCCGCTCACACTGAGGAGCCGCCTCTGAAGCCGCGCCCGGACACCAGCACTTTGCCTGCTATTCGAAATATTTGCCCATACTACTTACCAAACGTGTATTTGTAAAAGCCCACGTTCATCCCAAAGGATATCTTAGTACTAAATAACATATTTTTAGTGGTGTTACCCAACTCAATGTTACTCATATTATTGACCTCAGGAGGATGAAAGGGATCCCCCAGGATTTGAACCTGTGGCCATGAGGACAAACAGAGGCCCCTAAAATGGATGCATTAGTCCACTAAGCCACTAGACTAGTCTCATGCTGACATGTACTTCTGGAGTTCTGTTTTCTATTCTGTCGTCCTGCTGTTAGCCCTAACTGATCCCAGGGTGCTTGCTTGAATTCCTGATACCTACCTGTCTCAGGTCTCTTGAGGAACCCTAGCCTATTTCTTTGTGTGCTTCACTGCTCTGGAGAAGCAATTTAGGGAAGTGTAATCCAAAGTACAAACACTTTACCAACAGAGGACTGTTGATACAAATTCCTAAGGTGCAATGTATAAATGTGAGATGGAGAAGGACTTACTGTAATAGATATCTATTCTTGAGAATCATCGCTTCTGGAGTTTCTGAAGTTTCTGAAAATAGAAAAACACTATCAGAGTAATAGAAAAGTGCCTATTTTTGATGTTTTGCAAGACTGTGGTCCTAAAGTCATTTGTTGGACATTTAGTAATGCAATTTCCAGTATTGATTCACTATTGGAAGACATGAGGGATTGGTGTTATAATTCCCTAGAAATTTCGCATGGTAGTGGTCCTCCTTATGTGGTTAAATATTAAACAGGAGGCTTCCTATTGGGAAGTCACATGTGTTACTACATTTTATCAGGATCATTCAGTGATGGCATTGTTTGTGTTTTTCTAGGGATAATCATGTGTATTTACAGTTTTGCCCAAAACCCAACATCTTAAGTGGGAAAGAGGGACTTTTTTGATAATCTGAACTATAGGTAGGGTAACCAGATTATTCTTTAGAGCTTGTATCAAGTGTGCTCTACTTATCACTTCTTTTTATTTATTATATATATACAGACACCGATCAGTCAGAAGCACCTGGGAACAGAAGGACCAGACTAGAAGAGGACGCTGTTTTATTAATTTGTCTCCTTTCCCCTGAATACTAATGCTATTCGAGTCTTCTGTCTCTGTTCACTTGAAGACAGTGGTTGTGTGGCTTAGGAAACTAGCTTCTGGGGTCACTTCCTAAGGCACTGAAGAACCTGAAGAAGAAACTAAAGAACATGGTAGTGCCAAAGCGTTAGAATTAGTTCCCATTGTTATTCTTTTATGTCAGTATTGCCTCCCTTGTTTCCACTGCACACATATTATCTAATGTCCAAAAACCTATAGGCCACAAATGGATCCAGCGAAAACAATCACCTATTTTTTCCCATTGCGGAGAAAGACGATAAAATAGCAGATGATAAATGTTACAAATTAGCATCTTTTTCTAAGACTTTACACATAATCATCGTTTACATTTGCATATTGCACATTTTTTTCAGTTACTTGTAACGTTGCAAGCCATTGCAATGCAAACCTGTAGACTCAGGGAAATCATGCAACAGCAAAATGTCTACCATTTGCCCTTGTGCTAGTCTGTTTACAGCCATGAACAAAAGCATGCAATGCAAAATGGAAGTTGCACCTGTAGCTCTTTTGGTTTAGGAAGGAAGGCCAGTGGGTTAGCCAGCAGGGGCGATCCACTCTGGGCGGCGCTTTTTGGGGGGCAGCGGGTGAAATGAGCAATTTCAGCAAACACAAGGTAAGTAGTCTGCCCTCCACCCTCTAACTGTCACCGGCCGCCACTGAGTGGAAGACTCAGGGACCGCCCAGTGCTGCAAAAGCTCTAGCTACACCACTCTACCCACACAGTAAACGGTTAACTTATTGTATTTGGCTGTTTTGTGAAAAAGTCACAAACTACAAACTTATCTTTTTTTGTACACGTGTTTTAAAGTGTCATTTTACACATACGAAATATGTATAAAGGATTCCGTTAATGTTTGGAATTATAAAATGTCTTGCTATGATAAATGATTTCATTTGGTTCCTTGGAATGACTGGGAAAATATATATTACAAGGATTATGGGTGTAGCATTCAGATTCTCATTAGACAGTGGACAATGTCGAAACTGACCACACAACATCCCTCTTTTTTTTAATGATGGGAAGCAAAATGTAGAACAGTAAACAACATTAAGGGCCAGATGTAGGTAGGCAAATACTGGTCGGTAACGGCCGAAATTCGGTAATTTTGGCCGTTACCGACCGGTATTTGGAAAATGAGATGTAGGTGGGCATTTTACTGATTCGGTAATTTACCGAATCGGTATTTTAAGGAATCGGTAAATTACCGATTCCATAAAATACCGAATCGGTAAATTACCGATTTTGCTATGTAGGGAGCACTCAAATGAGTGCTTTTCCCCTTTTAGGATTAGTTATTTACCACCAACTACAAGTTGGTGGTAAATAATGAAAACCTTGGAAAAAGCATTTTTTTTTTTGCTTTTCCAACAGTGCCATTTTGCAGACATACACAATTGCGGGGTCCAACAGGGTGTCAAAGTGACACCCTGCCACCCTTCAATGTTTCCCCCTTTTACCGAATCGGTAATTGCCATTCATTCCTACAGGCCTCCAGGCCCATAGGAATGAATGGCAATTACCCAATCGGTATTTACCAATTCGGTAATTACCGAAACTTACCAATTCGGTAATTTTTTCGGTAAAATTACCTACATCCCTTTTGCCTGTTCTTAAATACCGAATTGGTATGATTCGGTATTTAAGAATCGGTAATCTGGGATTACCTACATCAGGCCCTCTGTCTCTGCATATGGTAAACTTGAGCCTTTTAGACTGATAGAGGCTCAAAATTTGGATTTTTGTGTGGATGTGGAGTTCTGGCTTATTTGGTGAGTAGTTTGATAAATGCTGTAAACTAGGTCAGATGAGTGGATGTTAAATATAAAAGACGTGAATTGTGAATGCACTTTTGAGTTCTGTTTCGTAGCAATGACACAAATGGCACATTGGAGGGGACATAACTGTAGATGCCCCATAGGGACAGGATGGTGGTACGATTTATTGGATAGGCAGGGCATCATTGCTAGGGTGCAAAGTGGAAGATGATTGACTGGTCCATTAAGGAGCAGGCAGGTAGTGTGCTTGTACTAGAATATTCTGTGTGCTGAATCTAACTAAGAAGAGGAAAGAATCATCGAGAGTTGCTGCAAGAGCCTCCTGTGGGGCCAGGGCAGGAAAGTGTCTCCACTGGGACTGCAATAAGATCCAGTAGGTATCTCAAGAGCAGGACAACTATGCCATCTTGGACCGCTAGTCTCTCAGCACTCCAAAGGACAGAATGTTCTTGGTCAGGTGGTACATTTGAATATTGGGTAAAAATGATCCTCTTGCAATAATAGTGGAACCAGAATATGGAATACTGTAATAGTGTGAAGTTCAGTATATGACAGTATTCTACCAGAATATTGTTTTAAAAATATATTGTGAAAGTATGTATATATATATTCACTGAAAAAACCATAGGTTTCAGGAGTTATATAGTTAGGAATTAGCTTTTACAAAACCTTTGAAATTCACTCAAAAAACTATAAGTTTTAGTGGTGTTATAGTTAGCTGGACATTTTACTCATACAAAACCATTGAAATTGCTCCTATATAGTTAGTTGTCCTAAGTATATATCGCGCACCCGCAATCCACTGCTGATGATGTCACATATTACATCATTCATGACATGGTCAGTGACATCACTGATGACATCTCAAATGACATCACTGATGACATCACTGATGACTTCATCCAGTGAATGTGGTTTGCTTCGTTATTTAAATATGCATTATATATATAGCAATTTGCATTGAAGAATGAGTGGATATATAAATAAATATTTGGATGGAGGATTTAGTAGCAGTGTAATTGACTGTTTACTTGACCAATTTATAATGTCTCACTAAATATAGTGGATAGTGACTAAACTGTGTGAATATCTGTATCACTTTGTCAGTTGTTGTGTAAACTGATTCTACAGTTGGTTACTAGCTATGTGAAAGTCTATATTAGTTATTGATTAGTTAACTGAGTACTTGTATGGGAGTGTGAGAGTGTGTGTGGTTCGGTGGAGGGTGTGTGACTGTCCAAAGATGTGTGAATAGTTTATTCAGTAGATATATGAAGTTAAAACTACATGTTCTAACAGTTTGGGTGAGGGAATCTCTTTATGGGTGTGGTGATGAGCAAATATATTTCTCAAAGGTACAGGTCCAACAAACTAGAAAAATAAAAGGCAGTGTATGTGTCAGTTGTTGTATATAAATAAGTATACATAAGACACAATGATTGTGTGAGTGACTGTATGGATAACTGTATACTTGTAATAATGATTTTATAATTCACTAAGTATGACTTACTATCTAAATGAATAGAAGAAGTGGTGTTTGTATAAGTGTTTTGCTAAGTAAATATGTAAGTATGATCCATTGTTTGCATAAGTGAGTAGGATGACTTCATATGTGAATAGGATGCGTGCTGTTGTTTAATGTCGATATAGATGTATAAGTATTTTTGATAGTGTTCTATTGTTCATTGACAGCATGTATGAGTGAATCCATAGGTAAGGGATTTGATGTGTGTATACATGTATGAATCACTGAGTGGATTTTTAGATACTTGTATTGCTGTGACAATGGATTAAAATATGATACTCTGTATTTTACAAAGAGTGATGAAAAATTGTAATAGTGTATGAAAAGGTGTATGTGATTGTCACGTGGATGATGTCATCAGTGATGTCATCAGTGATGTCATTTGAGATGTCATCAGTGATGTCACTGACCATGTCATGAATGATGTAATATGTGACATCATCAGCAGTGGACTGCGGGTGCGCGATATATACTTAGTACAACTAACTATATAGGAGCAATTTCAATGGTTTTGTATGAGTAAAATGTCCAGCTAACTATAACACCACTAAAACTTATAGTTTTTTGAGTGAATTTCAAAGGTTTTGTAAAAGCTAATTCCTAACTATATAACTCCTGAAACCTATGGTTTTTTCAGTGAATTTCAAAGGTTTTTTTAAATGCTAATTCCTAACTATATAAGGCCTGAAACCTATGGTTTTTTCAGTGAATTTCAAAGTTTTTTTTAAATGCTAATTCCTAACTATATAAGGTCTGAAACCTATGTTTTTTTCAGTGAATTTCAAAGGTTTTTTAAATGCTAATTCCTAACTATATAAGGCCCGAAACCTATGGTTTTTTCAGTGAATTTCAAAGGTTTTTTTAATGCTAATTCTATTAGCGGATAGTGTTTAAATATATTAATATCCTAATGGGACCACCTGAGCAGCCCTAGGGGGTCAGGGTGTTCCTACCCTGCCCCCTTTTTGTGTTCTACACGTTTGTTTTTCTGCTTTCTTGTGCCTAATTCCTAACTATATAAGGCCTGAAACCTATGTTTTTTTCAGTGAATTTGCAAGGTTTTTTAAATGCTAATTCCTAACTATATAAGGCCTGAAACCTATGGTTTTTTCATTGAATTTGCAAGGTTTTTTAAATGCTAATTCCTAACTATATAAGGCCTGAAACCTATGTGTTTTTCAGTGAATTTGCAAGGTTTTTTTAAATGCTAATTCCTAACTATATAAGACCTGAAACCTATGGTTTTTTCAGTGAATTTCAAAAGCTTTTTAAATGCTAATTCCTAACTATATAAGGCCTGAAACCTATGTTTTTTTCAGTGAATTTCAAAGGTTTTTTAAATGCTAATACCTAACTATATAAGGCCTGAAACCTATGGTTTTTTCAGTGAATTTCAAAGGTTTTTTAAATGCTAATTCCTAACTATATAAGGCCTGAAACCTATGTTTTTTTCAGTGAATTTCAAAGTTTTTTTTAATGCTAATTCCTAACTATATAAGACCTGAAAGCCCACCAGGAATCTCCAGTATGCATCAGGGGACTGCATTGCAGAGAGGTGTAGTTAAGCCACGGCCCTTTTTACACCTCTCTGCAACGCAGCCCCCGTGCATGTTTGAAGAGGGGGAACTCATTCCCCCTGCATACTGGGGGCCCCTGGGGGCCAACTAGCTCACCTGGAACCTCCAGTATGCGCCAGGGGGCTGCATTGCAGAGGTGTAATGAGGCTATGCCCCTTGTTACACCTCTCTGCAAAGCAGCCGCCTGGCGCGTTTGCAGAGGGGGAAATAATTCCCCTTGCATAATGGGGGTCCCTGGGGGCGAACTAGCCCACCAGGAGCCTCCAGTATGCGCCAGATGGCTGCATTGCACAGAGGTGTAATGAGGCCACACCCTTTTTTTACACCTCTCTGCAACGCAGCCCCCGTGCATGTTTGAAGAGGGGGAACTAATTCCCCTTGCATACTGGGTGTCCCTGGCAGCCATCTTGTGCCTTGTTCGAACCAAGGCACAAGAAAGCAGTGAAACAAAGGTGTGAAACTCGCAAAGGGGCCAGAGTAGAAACACCCTGACCCCCTAGGCCTGCTCAGGGGGTCCCACAAGGACCCCCAAGGCAAAAAAAATAATATATATATTTTTTTTTTAAGTCGCGGGGTACAAAAAAACAATAAAAAAAATGTAAAACAACAATAGGAATAAAAAAACAGTTCTTTTCAGAACTACCTCCAATTTATATAAAAATGCTACATTTAAAAAAAACTCTGTCTTTCTTTTTTTCTCCAGGGTACGCGTACCGGTACGTGTACCGATACGTGTACTGGGGCGCGTACCCCCTCAAAAAAATAAAATAAAAATAATGAGTGTGTGTGTGAGTGGTGTGTGTGATTGGGGAGGGTGGGTGTGGGGTGTGTGTGGGGGGGTATGTGTGTGGGGTGTGTGTGTGTAGGATGTGTGGGTGTGTGTGTGGGGTGTGTGTGTGTGTGGGGGGGGGGGTGTGTGGGGGTGAGGAATGTGTGTGTGGGTGTGTGTGTGTGTGAGATGTGTGTGTGGGGTGTGTGTGTGTGTGTGTGTGTGGGGTGTGTGTCAGAGGTGTGTGTGTGGGGGGTGAGGTGTGTGTTGGGGGATGTGTGGGGTGTGTCTGTGAGGTGTGTGTGTGTGCGGGGGGGAGTGAGGTGCGTGTGGGTGGGGGTGTGTGGGGTGTGTGGGTGTAGGTGGGGGTGTGGCGGTGTATGGTGTGTGTGTGGGTGTGGGTGTGTGGGGTGTTTGGGTGTGGGTGGATGTGTGGGTGTATGAGGTATGGTGGGGGGTGTGTGTGGGGGGGTGGGGGTGGGGTGTGTGTGTGTCGGTGTATGTGTGTGGGGCACCCCCTCAAAAAAATAAAAAAAATAATGAGTGTGTGTGTGTGGTGTGTGTGTGTGGGGGGTGGGTGTGGGGTGTGTGGGGGGGTATGTGTGTGGGGTGTGTGTGTGTAGGATGTGTGGGTGTGGGTGTGGGGGGGTGTGGGTGTGTGTGTGAGAGGAGTGTGTGTGTGTGTGTGTGTGAGGTGTGTGTGGTGTGTGTGTGTGTGTGTGTGAGGTGTGTGTCAGAGGTGTGTGTGTGTGGGGAAGGGGTGAGGTGTGTGTGGGGGATGTGTGGGGTGTGTCTGTGAGGTGTGTGTGCATGTGTGTCTGAGGGGGGATGAGGTGTATAGGTGTGTGTAGGTGTGTGGGGTATCTGGGTGTGGGTGGGGATGTGGATGTGTAAGGTGTGTGTGTGGGTGTGTGGGGTGTTTGGGTGTAGGTGGGGGTGTGGGTGTGTGAGGTGTGTGTGGGGTGTGTGTGGGTGTGGGGGGTATGTGTGTAGGATGTGTGTGTATGTGTGGGGGGGAGGTGTGTGTGTGGGATGTGTGAGGTGTGTCTGTGAGGTATCTGTGTGTGCGTGTGTGTGTGTTGGGGGGGTGAGGTGTGTGTGTGAGTGAGTGTGTGTGGGATGTGTGGGTGTGGGTGTGGATGTGTAAGGTGTCGGTGTGGGGGGGTGGGGTGTTTAGGTGTGGGTGGAGGTGTGCGTGTGTGAGGTGTGTGTGGGGAGTGTGTGGGTGTGGAGGTGTGGGGTTGTGTGCGTGTGGGTGTGTGTGGGACATACCTGTAGGTACCTAAAACAGCCACAGAACCAAAAGCTCTTTTCAGAGCTACCCTACCTGTAATCACTCAAAATGATTATTTTATTATTTATTATTATGATTATATAATTTTTTTCACTATTTTTCCCCATGGTACGCTCCCCGGTACGCTCCCCGGTGCGCGTACCGGGCGCTCCCCCCGCGAAAAACGAAAAAAAATAATCTTTTTTTGCCCCGCGGGACCCTTTAATGGCCCCCCACATCAAACCTAGGTGTCAGGGGGGGTCTACCCTGCCCCATTTTGGTCATTTCCCCCTTTGATTTTTGCCACCTCTTGTGTCTCAATCCTACCGAGACACAAGATGGCGGCCGCTGCGGACTGTTTTGAATGTTTACAGACACCCGAGAACCAATCAGCTTCCCGTGCGCAAGTCGCGTGGCGCGCCCGGAGCGCTCCCCGGTGCGCGTACCGGGGCGCGGCCATAGATATATATATTTTTTTGAACCTAAATTACTCAAAATCCTCTGGAGCACATATCTTGAGACACATCGGGCTACCAGTCCCTACAATTTTGCCAAGTTTGGTGAAAATCCATTCAGCCGTTCGAGCTAAAAGTGCGACAGACCGCCCTATGGAAATTAACATGGGGAAAACATGTTTTGGGACCCCCCTTTTATCTCGGCCCCCGCTTGACGAATCCCCCCCGAACTTTCAGGGAAGGACCGGAGCGCCGCGAGGCAAAGTTGCTGAAAAATTCATGCAGATTGCTCAACCGGCGGCAAAGTTATTCCCAATAGAATGTTGCGATTTCCCTATGGAAATCAATCCTAACTATATATACCTACTGGCGACCGCCAGTAGGTAATATATATATATATATATATATATATATATATATATATATATATATATATATATATATATATATATATTACCTACTGGCGGTCGCCAGTAGGTATATATAGTTAGCCAAAGTTATTAGACATAGAATTTTCAAAAAACCCATAGAGAAAAAATCCTAACTATATATACCTACTGGCGACCGCCAGTAGGTAATATATATATATATATATATATATATATATATATATATATATATATATATATATATATATATTACCTACTGGCGGTCGCCAGTAGGTATATATAGTTAGGATTTTTTCTCTATGGGTTTTTTGAAAATTCTATGTCTAATAACTTTGGCGTTTGTGGACGGAATTGGCTGAAATTTTCAGGAAAATGGCACATTTTGTTTCTGAGCAGCCCTTGAAAATTTGGGGGGGGTTCGTCCAGTGGGGGCCGAGAAAAAAGGGGGGTCCCAAAACGTGTTTTTAACATTGAGTTTTCCATAGGGCGGTTGGCCTCACTTTTAGCCCGAACGGCTGAATGGATTTGCACGAAACTTGGCAAAATTGTAGGGACTGGTAGCCCGATGTGCCTTTTGTAGGTCTCAATATATGTGCTCCAGTGGATTTTGAGAAATTAACGTTTAAAAAAAGATATATCTGTAACAGCGGACCGGTTAGCGCTCTGGTTCGCGGACTTTTCGTGCAACGGAGCTTTGTGAAGCGAACTGATTGGTTCTCCGGCGTCTGTCAACATTCCAAACAGTCCGTAGCGGCCGCCATCTTGTCTCTCGGTAGGATCGAGAGACAAGAGGAGGTCAAAACAAAGGGGGAAATAACTATAAGGGGGCATAGTAGATCCTCGCTGACCCCCTAGGTTTGATGTGGAGGTTTTAAAAGGGCCCCGCGGGGCAAAAAAAAATAATAAAAATAATAATTGAACGGCTGAATGGATTTGCACGAAACTTGGCAAAATATTAGGGACTGGTAGCCCGATGTGCCTTTGCTAGGTCTCAATATATGTGCTCCAGTGGATTTTGAGAAATTAACGTTCAAAAAAAGATATATATCTGTAACAGCGCTCCGCTTCGCGTAACGGAGGTTTGCGAAGCTGATTGGTCATTCTGTCACTGGGCTATAGTTGGGCTACATCTGGCTGATATTTGGGCTACATTTGTTTTTTTGTGTGTCTGGCGGCCATCTTTGGGCTACATTGGGCTACATTGGGCTTCATTGGGCTACATTCGGCTAATTAGCAAATAGCTCATCGCAAACTAGGAATGGTAAAGAATCGCTATTTATTCCTTAAAGTTCGCTATTTAGGAAATGCAAATAACTTTGATGATACATATGGCGGTTCATCTCTAACAAGATAAGAAGCATAGGGATAGATTTATGATGACTGGCGCATCACCAGGGATGTGTTAGTCATTCTGTGCCGCTGTTCCGTCACCTATGGTGTGCTGCATTTACAATGCGGCGCATCATGGGGCAAAAACAGCACAGATGCGTGATGTATCTGTGCCGTAAAGGTGGCGCATTGCTGGAGTTGTATCGCAAGTGTGATGAAGCTCCAGCAAGGGTCAGGGGTGCCCCTGTCGCAGGGTTTCTGTTCTCACACAGAACTGTGGACAGAGGATTGGAACCTCGGCGAATTAGGGTGTCCCAAAACTCACGTTAGTAATCAAAAACTATTTAGCAAGCTAGGTACAGTGTCACATTGGATATAACAAACTCTCAATGTTTAGACAATCCAGAATATGAACTTATAGTACCTCAGGATACGTGGAACTCATGAACAGTCGGTCGTTATAGATTTCTTAGAAACCAGAACATGGAGTTAAGAAGAACAGATGTGTATTTGAAATGTTTATTTACTAATGCCGTCTTCTCAGGCGTAGTACCTTAGATAATAAAAGTACACATATTATCAGTAGCAAAATTACCAGCATAGTTACTAGTACATAAAAAGTGAATGGTGATAGTATGTTAACATGCTGTAAATGAATAAGAGTTAGCAACACTTATAAGCAGCCGCGGGCCGTGGAGGGAGTTACGGTGAGGCAGGGAGGCGGGGAGGGGGAGAAGCAGGGTGGAGAATACAAGTACACATATTATCAGTAGCAAAATTACCAGCATAGTTACTAGTACATAAAAAGCGAATGGTGACAGTATGTTAACATGCTGTAAATGAATAAGAGTTAGCAACACTTATAAGCAGCCGCGGGCCGTGGAGGGAGTTACGGTGGGGCAGGGAGGCGGGGAGGGGGAGGGGCAAGGTAGAGAGGGCTCCACCCTGCTTCTCCCCCTCCCCGCCTCCCTGCCCCATCGTAACTCCCTCCACGGCCCGCGGCTGCTTATATCTCACCCTCCCTAATACACATATTATATTATTTGCTAAGAAGGTCTCTTTGTGTTGGTTTAGGGCGTGCCCATACTTTAGTGTCTTAGATTTGAAGGAATCACATCAGCATACACCAGCTCTCTCTTCATGTGAACCGCATCAACTGTTGTGTATGTGTGTTCGGCAAAGCAATATAAAACCCGCCTCATGCCCAGAATTGGCAGAAGTTGCACTTATGTTATGAGTATGAAGTCGTGGAGATCAGACCTCATAACAATTCTGTATCGTGTTGTTCTTGAAACTTTAGCACTCGCTGTACAGATATAGTTTAACAAGTAAAGCAGATAGTAGACCAATAACATATTATTCTCATGTAAACCACGATGAACTACTAGGTGGAAAGCTAAAGCAACAACTAAGTGTCGTGTGCAGAAGTTGCAAAAAAGGAAAAATGGCGTTTAAACCGGTAATGAGCCCATGCTAACTTAACACGGTGTAAAGATATCCAGGACCTAGATGACACCTCCTCATGATCCGGAAACGAACTGAATAAGATAATAGAAGTGCCATCTCATGAGAGCAGATTGCAAGTTTATATGTGGACGGTCCGCAAGGTAAAGCATTAAAAACTAGGAAAATTCAATGCTAAAGAAAAATAAAACAGCCAAGTACTTTATCGAGTCTTAAGCCAATAGGCAAGGTAAATAATAAAAACTTGACAAATAAGTCAATGAATTGTCAATGAAATGCTAGTACTCAGCATATCAAACATGAAAAAGGTCTATGACATAACTGTGTATGCAAAATAAGCTGCAACAGCCTCCAATAGGAAGTCACCGTCTTCATCCGAAAACAGTTCAGCCATCCAATTTAAAAGCGGAAAAGAACATACGTGCTCTCCCAGCACCGGATCCTCTATCACCATCAGAGGACAGCTCGGTGGGTTTTCAAGAAAGCTGTGTTCCAAGAAAGACTGTGCTGCCGCCAGTAAATTCCAGGGACCAAGTAGTCCATGCATCAATGCCACAGCCATAATCCTTTCGCCAGGACAAATCAACTCGTGAGTAATGATAGGAGTCATCAGCTGATTAAAGTCGACGTCAGGAGAAACCGGTCCGCAGAGACACAAATCAATGGCCCAATCGAAATCACAGGTCAGGCAGTGAAATACAGGCTGGACACAGGTGAAGTAGGAGAACCGAAAAGATAATCCATATGCCGTGCTTAATATCGCCAACGGCATTGTGCCATAATATTCTAGCATGCGATTGCGGAACAGTGTCAGCAGCTGCAGGGTCGGAGGTTGCATAGGAGGGACATCCATATTTAAAAATGTAAAAAAGCACAAGAGCGTCCGGTGGTAATGCAAGTAAAAATGCCAATCCACGAACCAGAGTGCAGAAAATACAATGAAAGGGAGCAGGGATGACTCCAAAGATTTTCTCAAATGAAGTCACGAGACCACTGGTAACAACTTTAAAAAAGTGTGCCAGGGATTTTGTGGAGGATGCGTTAAAGATAGTCGGAAACATGTTGCTGAAATTGAAAGGCAAACCTGTGTACGGGTGTTCGCTATGTGAAGTACGAAAGTTTCACGGGCCGAACTCAAGGCCACCTCTCTCTGAGACAAAAGAGCTCTTATTCTTGTCATGCCGTTGAAACGTGTCCCAAGGTTGGTATTTGTGGCCAGATTGAAAACTCCCTATGTTCATGTGTGGGAGGAAATAGAACATTTCTGCAGCAAATAACCCGTTCACTTACTGTTACGATAAAAGGATAAAAGGAATACTTTTAATTAACTCAGAACAATCTTCATTATTGAGCATCAAATAACTACCATTTTCCAACAACTTGAACGTGGGGATGATAGCAGGAACTGGCGTGCCTTGCAACACGCAAGCCATATTTGGTCGGTGTTTGTTGCATGAATCGTGTAACTGTATGTGCCTACACATTAGTGAATGATCTGGCGTCTCAGTGCATTCCTCTCCATTCAGATAAACTTCTTGATCATCTTTGAAACATCTGTATGTGTATGGAAGCGACCAGACCTCATGAACAAAAGCACTACCTAAAGGTTCATAAAGACCTATTGGTATATATTTCATACAATTTGAAAACTTATATGAAGCAAAAGGCAGCGTTATTAAACCGTGGATAAGGCATGTTGCCAAAAAACCCGCAATCCTCTGCTGATGATGTCACTGAGCATGTCATGAATGATGTAATATGTGACATCATCAGTAGTGGATTATGGGTAATAGTATCTCTAGTTTACTCCCCTATAGCTGTCTTTCTTTTAACATAAGTGTGTGTTTCCTTCCCTTATACTTACTGTTTTTGGTTCGCTTCCAGTTCGCGTACCAGTTCGCGAACTAGGAAGCGAACTAAGAGAAATAGAGGTTGGCACAGTTCCAAATATTGTACCAATTTTTTAATAACGGGGAGGTAGTTCTGAAAAGAACTTTTTTTTTTATTTTTCTGAACATTTTTTTACTGTTTTTGAGTTTTATATTTTTTTGGGTTTTTCTTAGAGGGGGCAATGAAAACGATTCATTGTAAAGGGCTCAACAGGAGCAACAAAACAAAAAAAAGAAGTATTTATTATTTTGGGCGTTTCGGACAAACTTGCATATGATAGTCAATAGCTCTGTTGATCAGAGTGATGCTTCTTTCTCCGTAGGAAATGAATCCATCGCAAAATACGCAGGTGTGTTTTACTTCACCAAATCTCATTTGTATATTTGGCACCATCTCCCTGCCCTCTGGTCCCGTTACTTCCGGTACAACAGATCTTCTGGCCATAATAGGGAGATTATCTAGGTCGTTCCGAAACTGTGCAGCACTGTAGTTGTTAGGATGCCACCTAGTCATATGGCGATGCATTGTGTAGTTTCCGAAACTGTATTTTTTGTCGGTCCCTCTGGACAGTCTATCTTGACATATAAGGCAAGTTACGTATCTTGCATTTACTTTTTTCTGACCTTTGGGAATTTTAAAAAATTGCCAAATGAAGTTTTCTTTCCGGTGAGACGTCTTGGGCTGCTCAGGCAAAAACTGCCTCTCTTCGTGCTCGTCCTCCTGTTCCTCTTCTTCTTCTTCTTGTTGAATTACAACTTGAGCAGGTGGTCCACTCTTCCTTGGATGTGGTGGAGGTGGTGGGGAAGCACCAGCTGAAGCTACTAAAGAAGCCATTGCTCAGTGATCACAAAGGGTCTTTCTCTCACAATGATGAAAGTCAGAGTGAGGAAAGAAGGAGGGATTTTCATCATTTGGGAAAAACAAGAGTTCTCAACCAATCAAAAGTGTTCATTTTAGATTATATGACCTAGTCTTACATCATTAGGAAACCAAAAGTGAAATGAACCAATGAAAAGTGTTATTACCAAGTCACATGACTTGCTGTGTTTACGTTAAGCGCTTTGCAGGGCCTCCCGGTTTGCTTCCAGAAACCTGCGCTTTGGCACTCGCTTCGCGTACCAGTTCGCTAACGTAGCACGTCATATGACGTATCACGCGACAACGTGGAACGTCATGCGGACGGGAGGCGTCACGATGTTGTTTTCTAACGCGGCACTTGCGGTAAAGAAACGTTTACCGGCTCGCGGTCTATTTCGCGGCATCAAGGTCAGCTAACGGGAAGCTTCCCGATTCGCGAAGCGGGAACGAAGAAAAAAAAATATTTTAAAAAAAAATTATTCATAAACATATAAAATATATTTTTGGATTTAAAGAAGAATACATTTTACAGCTACAGATATTAGCTGTTAAAAAACCAATGAAATTCACAGAAAAAACCATAGGTTATAGACCATATATAGTTAGGAATTAGCATTTACAAAACCTTGAAAATTCACTGAAAAAACCATAGGTTATAGACCATATATAGTTAGGAATTAGCATTTAGAAAACCTTATTTTACTCACACAAAACCATTGAAATTCCATATATAGTTAGTTGCACTAACTATATATCGCGCACCCGCAATCCACTGCTGATGATGTCACATATTACATCATTCATGACATGGTCAGTGACATCACTGATGACATCACTGATGACATCTCAAATGACATCACTGATGACATCACTGATGACAACATCCAGTGACTGTATGCTTCTGTAAAGTTAAAATATGTCTTACATATTGAAGAATGAGTGGATGTATAAGTGTCTGGATGAAGGATTTAGTAGGTGCATGACTGACTGTATAAGTGAGTGATTAAATGTGTCTCACTGAGTGCATGGGTTAGTGACTAAACTGTTTTAAATTGTGCATCATTGTGTCTGTTGTTTTGTAATCTGATGCATGTGTTGATCATTAGCTATATGACTAACTATATGGGTTATTGATTAGTTGCCCAAGTATTTGTATGGGAGACTGAGTGTGTGTGTGGGTGTCTGGGAGGTGTATGACTCTGTGCATAGATGTGTGAGCAGTTGATTCACTAGATGTATGGGTTCAAAAGTGCATGTGGAAACATCTGTATGGGCGGTTGACTGTGTGCATGAGTGTATTGGTGAGTGAATGGATATCTCAGTGCTACATGTCAAAGTAAGTACATATGTAAAACACAGTACATGTGATAGTTGACATATATAAATAACTGTGCATAAGAGCCAGTGAATGTGTGAGTGGCTGTATGGATTATTGTGAACTTGTATCAGGGATTGTATAACAGAGTAAATATGTGTTATTATATGTTCCAATAAGTAAGGTGTGTATAACTATATAGTTGAGGAAATCGAGGTGTGATTGATTCTTTGCAAGACTGACTAGGTGTGTGAGTAACTCCATGGATGAGTGACAGTCTGTGAGTGTCTGTTTACACTGAGTGTATCTAAGGTTATATTAGAGTCTGAAGAGGTTCATTGTATCATCACATGAATGATGTCATCAGTGATGTGATCAGTAATGTCAAATGAGATGTCATCAGTGATGTCATCAGTGATGTCATTTGAGATGTCATCAGTGATGTCATCAGTGATGTCACTGACCATGTCATGAATGATGTAATATGTGACATCATCAGCAGTGGATTGCGGGTGCGCGATATATAGTTAGTGCAACTAACTATATATGGAATTTCAATGGTTTTGTGTGAGTAAAATAAGGTTTTCTAAATGCTAATTCCTAACTATATATGGTCTATAACCTATGGTTTTTTCAGTGAATTTTCAAGGTTTTGTAAATGCTAATTCCTAACTATATATGGTCTATAACCTATGGTTTTTTCTGTGAATATATATATATATATATATCACCAAAGAACATCTTCTCACTCACGAAAGGATGGAAGGGACACAACGGAGCAAGGTAGGCAGCTTTATTCACTGGTGTAGCATGACGCGTTTCGGAAGTAACATCTTCCTTTATCAAATGCCCAGCGTTACAAAAGTTTGTTCGTACTGCTTCGGTGCTTTTGAACAGTCCAGCCCCTCCTTCGTTGGTATATATATATATATATATATAATTTCAATGGCAAAATGAAACCCCTCATTTTGTTCCTTTTCAAATTAAATGTATTAAGTGTTACCACTTTATTCCAATCAAGATGACTTCAGGTGTGCCATACTTTTGTCATAAGTAAGACTGTTAGCGTTCTAGTTGTTCTTTAGAACACTCTGAGACATTCTGTCATTGGGATATAGTTGGGCTACATCTGGCTGATATTTGGGCTACATTTGGGCTCTTTTGTCTCTGGTGGCCATCTTGGGAGACTGCATATCAGACTTTTTTTAATGAAATATAAGAGGATTTGAGAAGTCACTCAAAATGTGCCCTAAGTTTTCTTTCTTCAGCACTAATCATAATTTCTATGGCAAAATGAACCCCCTCATTTTGTTCCTTTGCAAATTAAATGTTTTAAGTGTTAACACTTTATTCCAATCAAGATGACTTCAGGTGTGCCATACTTTTGTCATAAGTAAGACTGTTAGCGCTCTAGTTGTTCTTTAGAACACTCTGGGACATTCTGTCATTGGGCTATAGTTGGGCTACATCTGGCTGATATTTGGGCTACATTTGTTTTTTTTTGTCTCTGGTGGCCATCTTTGGGCTACATTGGGCTACATTGGGCTACATTGGGCTACATTTGGGCTCTAACATATATATAGCCCAATGTAGCCTAATATATATTTTTTCAAAGTTAATTTTCGTAAAAACCACTGGAGCACATATCTTGACACATAGCAAAGGCACATCGGGCTACCAGTCCCTACAATTTTGCCAAGTTTGGTGAAAATCCATTCAGCCGTTCGAGCTAAAAGTGCGACAGACCGCCCTATGGAAATTAACATGGGGAAAACACGTTTTGGGACCCCCCTTTTATCTCCGCCCCCGCTTGACGTATCCCCCCCAAACTTTCAGGGAAGGACCAGAGCACCGCGAGGCAAAGTTGCTGAAAAATTCAGGTAGATTCCTCAACCGGCGCCAAAGTTATTCCCAATAGAATGTTGCGATTTCCCTATGGAAATCAATCCTAACTATATATACCTACTGGCGACCGCCAGTAGGTAATATGGATAAGTATAGACTTACTATACTTAAAAATATGGACATCTGCCACTTTCAAAATGCCATTCCATAATCTTTAGGGAATTGATATCTGATCAACTGTTTATGACTGCAATTGTGGTAACAAAGCATTGATACAACCCATTGTGCTTAGGAGGAGGGGGGCTCCCATTTCACGTTCCTTTGTGAATAGTTTGCACTATTTAAAATGACATTATTACTGTTATTAATATTATTAGGAATGACAAAATAAAATGCACCTTTCAATATTCTGATTATGGCATTATTTAAATAAAGATGCTTTCATATTTATTTTATTGCATCCAGTTAATAAACAATAACATCTTCACACCAACCATGCATGAGTCATTGAGGCAAACGCTCCTCAATGACATAGCCTAAATTATATAAGAATCCTAAACATCAAGAAGAGAAGAAAAAAGAAAGACAGTAAAACAGGATATGCAATATATCTCACCTAGGTAGGAGCACACTTTCCTATCCCACTTTCAGCTCTTCATTATACCTTGAAGACCTTTTAAATCACCTTTAAAGGCAGGAGCTCAGACCTTTAGTAGATCAGTTGTCATAATAGAATTTTTCAACCCAACCTTCATAATCAGTATTAGTACATTAATTTTCCATTCATTCTCAGGATTTGTCTGTTCCGCTGGTTTGGTATGAGCATGCCCATATTAATCGTTGAGCCATTCCTTAGTGTAATAATTAATAGGTCAACCATGAGTGGCCAGCCTTCTGAAGGATTGGGACATGTAGTTGCATGGTGCCATGATAAGAAGTTCAGCTTTAATTCTCCATTTTAACTCAGATCTTGCATCCTTCCTTAGAATCATCTTAAGAAGCGTATCAACTCCTTCTACCCATCACTCTGGAATAGCCTAAGTAACTTGACAATGATCTTCCATTAATTCCTCAGGACCTGCATAAGGCATTCAATAATGATTTTCCATTAATTCCTCAAAAGAAGGATGTTTTAAGTGTATTGCGGAGGTAGGCATTTTTAAGACTACTTTGCTACACACGCATTGCTTTACCCTGTGAGAGTAACCGTGAGATTTAGAACTCTTATAAGATATTGGCCCAATATCTATTCAGAATACACTACAATAATTCCACTAAATAGGCAACTCCACAAAAAATACCCGTTGGAAATGGTGCTTCCAATATTTTCCCATCTTTTTTGCAAAAACTTTTTTGCATTTTTAAATAGGCTATTTCAAAACCCAAATAAGATCCGGTAATATGATTTAAAATGTATTATGTGGAATCATCCGCAAAGTAGTATTACCTAAAAAATCCTTTCCCCTAAAGAACGCAGAACAAACTAGAGTTTTGATAAGAAGGACTTTAGGAGAGACGGTAGCGGGCTTTCTGCAAAAATAACGAAGTTAGTAAAAATAGCTGAAAGTGCATTGTACATATCCCCGCCCAACCTACAACGTTAAGGGCGGTCCCAGTAAAAGAGAACCTATTATCGGTACTTTAGCCACAAGGAGGGCACTCGAACTATTGAGGACCAGAGTGGGACCTACGTTAACACTCTGAGAGGACACTCCGATTGGTGTAAAAAATGACCTATAGGGTTACGTGCACAACAAGCATAGTATGCAAATACCCAACTTCGGGATAAGGAGGAACGATTGGAAGAGGAATGTCGCGCTTTAGACCAATCACAGCACACTGTTTTATATTTAAACATGGCCCGCCACGCGAAAACACTCCATTCGAATCTGAACCCCCGATGCAGCGTGATTGATCCGCCCGAGCAGGTAAGTCCACTTTGACCCAGACTCTCGTAAAACGAGTTGTAGGAGAAGAACAAAGGTCTCCCATTAAAGAGACCAAAGTTCTAACAATATTATTTCAATTTTACCAGGGGAGACAATTTTCTCACTCGAAGAAACTGCCCCGGTGCTCCACTTTAAAATACAGCTTCATCTGATAGTGAAAGGAGGGACTAGCGGTTCCGCGCTATTCAGCTATAACTGCAAATCCATGCAAGCTCTTCAACAATATTTAATTTTGAAGGTACATGACTTGGAGCTTAAAAATAAAGAACACAACCCGGTAATATCACCATGGTAAACCTCTAACTTAGTGGTTCTGTGTGCTTTCTTGAGCAGATGGAACTCTATAGACAGCATTAAGAATTGTTTCACCTGCTTACCGCCGCAACTTTTCAAAAATCAACGACGAATTTCCTGAATACAGGTATAACTATCACAAATTGGGTTACCTTCCACCATAACGGGTTAAGATATTTCCACAGTCGTAGACCAATGTTGAGTTTTGTAAGAAATCTTCCCTCTTTCTTTTCTCAATAAAATAGTGAAAGTTCTAACCTAGGACTATAGACTCTTACATAACTTTAGAACTTTGACACGGTTAACATTTAAAATAGGCCTATCTTTACAAATACCCTCAATATCAACTATCTATATTTACAGGAATTTTTCCTATTTCGTTTACCCTAATATATACGTGATAAAGAACAGACCGATCAGTCTACTGTACCGCAAAGAAGTACAACGGTAAGATTATAAATCCAACTACTGTGTCAACATGATATTAAGATCACTTACCTGCTTATTGAACGCAAGATGCACAAAAAAAACTTCTTTCCATAGTAAACTTGAGAATTAAAACAGCCCTTTAAGACTTCAGATAACTAATCCAATAATTTAGCAAATATGAATAAGGGGTCTCCCACTGGTCGAAAGGGATCAGAAAATATACTTCGAATAGCAACCTACTCAGTCCTAAGTACTAGCATACCCAATTAAGAAAATAGATGAGAACGGGACCTGTTGACATTAGAGTACCCCCATAGAACCCCATAAGGGCTAAATAACAGAGTATTATTGTTTTTCTGCTATATCCCCAGTGACAACAGTATTTGTGTTTTCATCTGCTAGACTTCTAGGAAGCTAGACCTGACCATTCGCCAGATTTCCAACAAAGCGTGTAATTGCAGATATAGTAGAAAGAAAGCTATAGAGGAACAAATGAATGTACTATGCGAAATATCAAACTTTCCTTATGGTAGAAATGATGAGTCAATTTAGGATCATTTGTTAGCAATGTATTAACTAAACAAGATATCTGCATTTGTTAATGATGTAAACTGAATAGTAATTGTATGTACATCTATTATAGGATAATTGCAAAGACCCAGAAACAAGACAGACATCGAATTTTAGTCTTGACAAAGGTGGAACATCAATACTTCAGAACCACCGAAACGCGTTGATGCCAAATCTCAGTACAATTCAAACCCCCTCCTCCCCTGTTGATATACAAATTTGAGTTTATAAAACTAGGGAGAGATGAAATTACAATATTGAATGTACACTTTGTATTTCACAATGTTTATGTTTTGCAGCAAACTTTTGTCTGTCCGTCATATTGTGCAGGTCACAAGAAATTGTTTTATTAGTCTAAATTTTAATTGTTTTTTTATGAATTGTATGATGTACAAATGTCAACTGTTTTTATTTCTGTCATTCCAATAAATGTATGTGTATCTTAAGTGTAGAATTGTATGAGTTCGTGATTCTATCCTTGGGTGTTTTATAGCTAGATCTTAGCTTGTTCAGTATATGTCTCAAGGGAATTAGTTTTTTCTTTCGGGTCCAATACCTCATTTCCCTTGACAAATTCAAGGGGTTCCTCTCTCTCTTTATAACTTAAGTGTATTGAGCCTGTGTGAATGACTCAGAAGTAACCTTCAAGTCATCTAGATCTGCACATGAACGTTCATCAATGAGCTTTGGTTTATTCTTCGGAACGGATGGGAGCCCAATTGTCTCTTGAGGAAAGCCATGAGGAGCTCTATCTGCATGTGCTCCACTGGCTTCCAGTGAAGAAACATTTGCTATTTGAGAGCCTTTGTACTTGTTTTAAGGATTTACACAATCCAGGATCTATATTTGGCAAAAGAAATTCACTCGCTGTTGCCCCCTAGACACCTTCACATTCATCCTCTGCTCATTTCATCAAGGTTCTAAAGATTAAGAAAAATACTCAAAGTAGGTGGGTCCTTTTTCTTTCAGGTGGTCACAAAGTGGTACCCTCTTCCTTTTCATTGCCACACCAAGTAGACTGCTTTAGAAAGCAGCTTTAGAAAGTAACTTTGTTATTCTCTCAGTTGTTTATTTAACTTTTTGATGGATTTCTGTTTGGCATCAATAGTTCAAGTGTAATTTTGTGTTTGTTCCACTGCATTTGCGTAAGAATCTGTTGGACCAGGGCAGCCATCTGTACAAGAGCAACCTAAATCCTTTGAATTTGTCCCACCCTTCCAAAACGTTACAACTAACCACAACATAAAGTCTTCTGATTGCTTGAAGCAATATTCCAGGGGTAAAGGTAATGAGGTTGAACACACCTGCCAGCTTCACTATTCTGGCAACACATCTATGTTTGATGGTAGTTAAGCACCGTTTTGCCATGGGGTATGTTTTCCTTTCTGGTTTGTGTTCTGCAGATCCCTTGGGGGTATTTGGAGATAGAAACCAACTCAATGGGTTGGATTATCTTTAACATCGGAGGCCTTGCTCTAGCGGTGCATTCAGGTTACATGCTTGCCTCTTGTTGATTTCTGTGCAATAAGGTCTGTGACCCATGCAAGTATCTCTATTGCAATGCAAATAATGTATCCAAGGATGGATTAACAACATCGCTCTGGGTGAATAAATCAGCAATCTCTGAATGCATGAACAATGTCTAAAGAATGTCTTTCCAGATAAGTAACACATGCCTCTCTGGGTGCATATACAACATCTGAACAGTAACTCCCTAAATGTACAACCAGTGGCTCTCCATCAGAGAGAATCTCTAGCTGTCCTCATTTTCCTACTGTATTCAAAGAGGAGAACATCCGTTGGAACTAATTCTTCAATGGCTGGATGACCCAAAATTTTCAATTGGACTAACACTGTGGTAAGTCTATCAAGTTTCCCATTGTAAAGCATTTTGGTGTCATAAGATGGTTTAAATGTTTGAAACACAGTGGGTCTTACAATTAATCTTCTACAAGAAACTTCAAACTATAACCCCTGACAAGATTTGCTGATACTAGTATTATCTTGAAAACAAGGGGAGATGTTTCCACCTCTGACAGGAATTGCAAATGCCACGAACATTTCCATAGGTCCAACCATGATTCCACATAAGTCTGTCACCAAAAGAAGCACATAAAGGGCATTGTGTGCACTATATTTAAGATCAACAGCAGAAACAGTACGGAATAGCAAGCCATGTCTCTTCATGCTTCTCCTCCATTGCTGGTTTATGCAGTTGTTGAGAAGTAACTGGGCCATCAGTTTAGGAGCATTGATCTGATCTGTTGGCTCCCTTGATCTCTTCTCAGGCCCATAGTCTATCCGGATGTATGACGGTACAACGTGTACCGTCACAACGCGTGCTGTTACAACGCATCCCTTATAACGCAAGTCGTTACCACGACTTGCGTTAGGGGCGTGGATGTCGAATAGTATAATTTACTATTCTAACACCAGTCCCCGTGGACACTAGGGAAGGTGTTGGAATAGTAAATTTACTATTTTTAATCTTCTAGCGCCCTCCAGCGCAAGTCGTGGTAATGACTTGCGTTGTTACGGACGCGTCGTAACAGCACCGCGGGGAAACATCCGCGTTGTAACGGATGTTTCCCGTCTATCCAGCCAATGACTGATTTAGCAAATGAATGGGTTTTATAAAGCACAAAGATGCTCCTAAGTGTATCTCTGCACTGAAAAACTAATATTGCAGAGGAAAACAATTATGCCAAAGCAAATAACCAAGGGGCATATTATCAAGAAACAGCGTTAAAATTATTGCCGCTTTAGCGGCAGAAAACTGCAGCTAAAGAGGCGATAATGGGCTTGATAATATGCCCTTGAGAATTCTAATAGAAGCCTATGTTCTGGTGTCAACATAGGCTTCTTTTGGAATTCTCGATGGCATATTATCAACCCATTATTGCCGCTTTAGAAGCAGTTTTATGCCACTAAAGCGGCGATAAGTTTAACGCTGTGCTTGATATTATGCCCCCAAGTTTTGAGATTTTGAAAGAAAATGAATTCCCTGCTCACTGAATGAAGCTCAAACTAAAGCTGATTCCATGTATGCATGGCCAAAAAAGAGAAGGAATGACCAACCCTCCTGGCCTGCCTCACCCTTAGATCTACAGCTACAGAGGACCAAAAGCAGTGCAAAACTCTTGCTGGAGAATAGTGTTGCAGTGTAGTTTCAAAAATATACTGAGGGCCAGCTATAAAAGGGTCTATGGTCCAAAACTAGTGATTTTTAAAGACTTCTCTTCTTTACAGGCAGCCAGTGCAATGATCTCAAAGATCGGGGTTTAAATGTCAGACAAGGAGAGTCTAAGAATGAGCCGGGTAGCAGCATTTTGAACACTTTGGAGTCTCTTTATCAGATATTCATAAAGACCCAAATTCAGCACATTAGCATAGTCCAACCACGCTTTAATAAGGCCATGGATCACCAGTCTTCCTAGAGGGCAGAGAAAGAGGGAAGAGCAATGTATTTAAAGAGCGAAGCAATCCATAACAGGCTCCCACCACTGTGGACCCTTGGAGTTAGAAAGATAAGAAGTTGTCAGACCTCACCCTAAGGTTTTTAGCAATCGCTGAAGGAAAAGGAAGAGGCAGACTCCTATCAGACCAGCAATTTGGCCTCCGGTCAGCTTGAAATGCCCCGAATAGAAGGGCTCCAGTCTTATCCCTACTACACATGAGGTGGGTGACATGAAGCCATTCAAAAACAACAGAGAGGCAAGACTTGAGAGGGCCACAGCCAACATCCCCCCTTCACAAAGGAATGGAGAAGCTAAGTCTCATCAGGATTTGACACCACATTAAAGCCAGACAATTCCACCAGGGGTGCTAGCGGAGCCAAATAGACAACAAAAAGATTTGGACTGAGGGAAGACCACTGAGGCGCTTCACTCTAAAGGTGCTTTGGCTCAGAGGCGAAGGGGACAGCCAACCAGATTGTTCTCTATTCTACAGGAAAGATTTAATCCTATCAAGGGCTAAATCACCAACCCCAAGAGGATCAATGCATTGTAGAAGGAGCACATGAAACACACTGACAAACATCGCAGAAAGGTCAAGTAAAATCAACGCTGCTTCCCCTCCCTGGTCCAAAGTTAGTTTAATGAATTGAGACACTTTAAGCAGAGCTGTCTCAGTACTGCACTTGGGGCAAAATCGCAATTGGCTATGATGCAACAGCTTTTTAGTGTTCAAATTGTCCCACAATTGCCTATTTTTTAGCTTCTCTTGGATGGTATTAAGTAAACTTTTTCAATGATTCAAACAGGATCTTTTGCACTCCTAACTCTATCTGATCATTGAAGAGCAATGGATCAGGTTGTTGTTTACGTCTTGTCTAGCTGAAAACTGGGTGAATGTGTTAAGCGTGAAAGGGTGGTTTACTTTTTCACTTTGTGGAAAAGCCAATGGTTCCAGTGATCAAATGCATCAGTTTTACATGACAACCAGGTACTGTCTCTGACCATCTATGTGGCCACTGGTGTGTGATAATGCTGTGGGTTTTTCTATGGTTCTTTTGATTACCTCTTGCTGAAGTAGGCTGTGTTTTGTAGATGTCCTCTCACTGCAGTTTAATTTTTAGGTTGGTTTCATAACTGCAGTATTCATGTATTCTGTTTGTCACCAAGAAAATACTGACCTTCGTGGACCCATGCAGTCCAGTTGTCTTCCTGTTGTCCACTGCAAGTAATTGCATTTATTGTTCTAATTTCTGGTTAACAGTAACTATAAACTGTAACTGTATCTATTCACTATAAAAAAAAATCAAGAAATGTGCAATAAATTGTGTGTCCTGATCTATCATGATGGGTTCAAGATGCCAAGATACCAAAGGGAAGCACTATGTGTTGTAACAATACAGCTATTGCACCTATGGCTGAGAGGAGTCCCTTTGGTGCTATTAGTTGTACTGTTTTGGTGACAGTACCTACTGCCAATCTGCCAATTGTGGATGAATGAAACCAGTGGTTTCTGGCACATTTACAATTAAATCTACAGTCTTTGGTTGATTCAATATGTGTCAGGAAGCAGGAGTGGAGGTATGGCTCACTGCTTAAAACTCTGAAATATCAGAGGAGTGATACTCCAAAACCTCTCATACTGAGTCCATCTCAGATAACAAAAGGCTGGCAGTCCTTGCACAGTGCTGGTGTTGTCTAGAATGAGAATTCATGTGCTTGGAGAATGCAACACTCAACAATGTCCAGAACAAACTACATTTCGCAGTGCTCTCACTTAGTGTAGAGATGCAGTGGCCATCTTGGATAGCATAGTATAACTTCCCTCATGGGCCATGATGCCTTTGCTAGGCAATCATGATACAAAGTTGATACTGCGAAACATTTGCTAAGCATATCAAGGATTTCCTTTGCAAAAAACAGTTGCTTCCCTTACAGTTGTTTGAAGGACATTGCGAATACAGAGAATTATTTAGTCAACGGTTGGAAATGAACTCTGAACATTTGAAAGAACTTTTCTAAAGGCTGTAGATTTGTCACCTTATTTATTTATTTATTTTAAAGTTTTGTATAGCGCGACATGACCCCGGAGGGGATCAGAGCGATTTACATAGATTTAGGTATGCAAAGGGAAATAGGTAGGTGAGAGAAATCATGGAAACAGTGGGGCAATATACAACAGGGGCAAGCAGAAAATGGGGTGGGCAAAGGAAGCAGGAAGGGTGAGAGCGACAAGTAGGGCAATATACATCAAGAGCAAACCAGACAACAAACAATCACTTAGAAGCAATAGGAGCACAGCATCAAGTTCAGTGCATTGTTCATTAGAAAAGCTTGTTCAATAGTAGAGTTTTTACTTCCCTTTTGAAGGCAAGAGTAGAGGGAATCAGTCTTGTTTCCACTAGAAAGGAGTTCCATATTCTTGGGGCGATGCCAGAGAATGTACGATTGTAAGTTTTAAGCTTATTAAATTTCTTGGGCTTGAGCAGCAGTGTGCCGGTGCTCCTTGTGGACCTGGAGCCACCAGAAAGTTCCAGCTTGTTTGTCAGGTAGAGTGAGGTGTTGAAGTGTAGTGCTCAATGGGTCATACAAGCAATCTTAAATTGTATCCTCGCTTGAAAGGGAAGCCAATTGAGCGATTTCAGGTCCAGTGGAATGTGATTGGTCTTCTTAGAGCCCGTGATGAGTCTAGTGGCAGCATTTAGAGATGCTCTGATAGGTGCTAAACTGAGTTTAGGCAGACTGCAAAGAGTCGCACTGCTGTATTCTAGTCTGGAAATGACAAGTGCTTGCACCGCCGATTTAAAGTCATCTTGGGGAAGGTAGGGTTTGAGTTTTCTTAGGATGCAGAGTTGAAAGTTTGCTCCTTTGGTTGATAACCTGATGTGATCTTGCATGTTTAAGTTTTTGTCTAGCACAACTCCAAGTGATTTAGTGGAGTCAACGATGTAAGGTGTGCAGTTGAGGGTAGTAAGGTTACAGAGAAATGTCAACTCAGTGGGAGTTTGCCAAGCGGGTGCAATGATTGATCCTGTGATGGAAAAGGAGGGATTCCTACGCTTACTGCAACGAAAGAGGCTCAGTAGAAGGTGGTTTTACATCCTGCAGTCTCCTGAAATGTTAAGTTTGCTCAATCTTTGCAAATTTCTATAACCAAGATAAAGATTTCAAGGTGGTTAAGGCAATTGCTAGTTCTGCTCTATACTTGGGTTCAGTGAGGTGCACATGATTTAATGTAATCTGTTCTGGAAATCATCATTAAAAGATTCACATTGATTTCATAGATGCTCCCCAGGATAAAGTAATCTTTGGAATGCTTTGTTTGACATTACATACTCCTCATACTAATAGGGTCACAAGGAGTTCAATTTAGACTATTGTTAGACTAGTTGTGTGAGCCAATGTGAACCCAGAGAGTCATCCTTCGAAAGTGCTTGTAGGAAGGAGGCAAGTAAGTAAGTATTTTATTTTGTTGATTAAAACCATTACAAAAAAGAAAAAACAAATACAAAACAAACACAATGACTAATTGAACATATGGGGTACAGTGCATAGATAAAAAATTGTCCTTAATTGATTAACATTTTCCAGTTAGGGATTATAGTGCTGCCGATATTTTCAGTTTGGTAACAGTCAACAAGTTTCAAAATAAAGTGCAATGTGCTTACAGAGCCGAAGATAAAGTACAATGTTCTAGCAGCAAAAAGAACATTTTACAGATTCTCTATATCTGTCATATTGCCAAATCAATGCTAAACTGACTTATGTTATAATCATCAAAAAAAGTGAACAGTGCATTAAGTGCAATAGAATAGCAGCAAATATGCAATGGCAAAAAGTGAACAGTGCATTAAGTGCAATAGGCTAGCAGCAAATGTTCAATAGCAGTAGGAAACAGAGCAAAACAAAGTATCACAAAAAAATAATATCACAAATGTCTAAAACTAAAACCAGCTAGAATACACTGGTAGAACAAAATCCATACTAAAGTGACTATCAGCTAACGTGAAAGATGTATTAAATCTTTCACTGGCGAATCTAAAGTGCCTTGTGCTAACGGCAAGGAATTATTATTTAATTTTTAAAACAATCTATTATGTATGGCTACTTTCGGGGATAAAGTGCACATACGCCAATCAATAAAATTAGTAAACATAATAAGCGGGACATTATTAACCCCTTCGATGCTCATGACGAGCTCAGCTCGTCATGAGGTATACCTCTAGGGTGCTCATGACGAGCTGAGCTCGTCATGACCACACCCATTAACATTATGGCCCAGCACAGCAGAAGGATCTGTCAAGCAGCCAAGGTGTTAAAAAAGTACTCTAAAAACATGCAAATATAACACAGTAAAAAAGTGCCATGAAAATAATCCATCAAGCCCCTAAAAACAGCAGAATCATCATTTCACACCAGGAACAAGTTTAACATATACTTTGGGCGTCAACCTTACATCATTTCTTTTCCACTTGAAGAATGAATTGAACAAATTGCTGTATAATATAAACCTTGACACCACTTAGGCACAATAATAATGCCGATCTACACGTTCTAACTCCCATTTCTTTAAAAATAGGTTTTAAAATTGTTTTCCGTTCCTGCAACATTTTTGGGCATAATGTTAACATATGCAGCAAGGTTTCATCATACTGCCCACAGAGCCTACAAATATTTGATGCCCATTTAGACACCCATTTAGGGGTTCCATCTTTGGTTGGATATATTCCAAACCTTAATAACATAAATTTCTTTTAGGGTTGGGCAATCATTTTATCAAAAGAATTGGCAATAGACCAAAAATGTTTTTTTTTCCTCAACTCATCTTTGTCCAAGACTTCTGACAACAGAGCAGCGGTTGAATAAATTAAGTTTTTTAAAACCATTTTACTCCTTGTTTCATCTTCCAACTTAGGGCATTCAAAATTTAGGAGGCACTCAGCTAAATAATCCTGCCAACTTCTGGAATATTCGCCTGTTAAAGTCTCACGCCAGCACATATTGGCCAGCATGCCCTCCTCGGCTCGAGAATATGCCAATAATGTTTTTAAAAATGTAGCTTGACGAACCCAGGGCTGATTCCTTAAGCCAAATTCCAATCTTAAATTGGCACGTGGGATCTGTCTAGGAATCCCAAAAACTGATTTATATGTCCTTGCCACTATGCCCTCCAGCACTTTCACATCTCTACCCTTAAAAATTATGGACCAATAGTCCAGGAAGAGAATAAGTTTTGCTTTCATGACTTTAAGCAGGTGGTCATAATTGGGACATAATAACTTATCCCTCAGTATTCGAAAAGTGAAGGCAAGTGAGGTACCTTTAGCCTCTAAGTTATCAAAATGCCGTCTAAATGACAAACCATCATCAAATGGGGTACGTGCCGTACACCCACCGTACATGGGGTACGGTGCGTACCCCATGTACGCTGGGTGTACGGCACGTACCCCGCATGATCACAGGGGTACGGCGCGTACCCCTGCGATCATGGGGGGTACGTGCCGTACCCGGGGGGGGCGTTCCGTACCTTTTTCGGCGCGAACTCTGCGTTTACGACTGTTTTCGGCTCCCGTAGGAAAAGGGTCGTACGGCGCGAACCCGACACGAATCGTACTTGCTGGGTCGTAAAAACCAGCCGCGAACCGTAGTGATGTCGCGTACAGCCGGTTCTGAGTGAGACTCGTACGGAGATTTGAGTCGTACGGAGCCCTGTACGACTCGTACGGAGTTTGGCACCTGGTACGGATCGTACTTCGTCGTACGTACGGGACGTCTACGGGTACGATTCGTATGGGGAAAAAACTCTCCGTACGACGATTCGGAGCGCATTTTACCAGATCGGAATCGGCCCCAAAGTGGGCCAAAGAGCAACCATTGAAGTTCCTTCAGAGTAAGCGGCCCAGGCATCAAGAATTAAAAACGAGAGAAAATCAATAATATCTTTCTCTGTTTTCTCACTCCATATTAACCTTTTTAGGTTAAAAGCTGCCGGAGCAGTTCGTAATATTTTGGTTTCTGATAAATACTCGAAGGGTAAACTAATCGTAATAACTTGCGGATTATGGTCACTCTCAATCCTTGGAACAACATCATAACTTTGAACTAATTCTGAGAGTTTATATGACAATATCGTATAGTCAATTATAGAGAGACAGTCAGTTTTATTAAATGTTGGGAAATACTCTCTATCATGCAAAATCGTTAGGTTATATTTAATAAATTCACAATTAGACCATTGGGCTAAAAGATCTGAATGGGTATCCCGCTTTTTATAAGATACAAGATGAGTGTTAAAATCCCCAGAAATGATCATCTGTGCGTCCCTATGAGCATAATATAGCACTTTCACCATTTCCCATAACTGGATAAGTTGAGATGATCGAACCTTTTTTTCGAACTTAAATAAACATTTAGGATGGTCAACGATTGATTAGCTACTAATTTAACGCACTGAATCCATTTGACTTGAAGGTCTATCTCGTAATGTTCAACATTAAGACTTAAAGAAACATATATTGAAAGTCCCCCACTTGGTCGACCATAAGCGGCGTCCCTACATGCCGCATTCAGGAAGGAGTATTTTACGAGCTGGTGGCTGAGTCATTATTTACAGGGGGTTGAGATTCTAATTACAGCACTCCTAATAATTCATATTATAACAGTCTGGGCATAAAGTGCATAGGGCCCTAGGTATACCACACTCTAGTTATCATGGAAAATACCGTAAGGGACAGAAACCACGATTCTATTCAGTGGGGGATTCCAAAAAGTCAATAAAAGTTCAAGTAAAGTCCAGTTTTTGATTTCTTCAATCTTTTCTTTATTGATATTCAAATTTCAAAAAGCATATTCTCCCAGCACGTAGATCGCCAACACGTGTTTCGTCCTATACAAGGACTTCATCAAGGCATACATGTGGTGGAGTGGAGTTTTATTCGTTCATCAAAGTAAGAAAGGCGAACTGTAGTATATTTGAAGCAGAGTACCATTCAATTAGATGATGGAGTAGACACCTGCAGTATAGCGTAAGGAACTGGTTCAAATCTATCAATCAATCGTAACAACAGTCATGTACGATGAAGCTACTATATTACTCACTATATACAGATCATTTTAGCGTTAGTACATCTCCTGTGCAGTGGAGATCTAAGTGAATGGTCAGTGGCTCAACTGTTTTCGAAACATTCACGTTTTCGCAACCATGATAAGTTGCTTCGCAGCAATTTAAAGAGTAGCCTTTCCACACAGGTCCGTCCAAGCAACAGAAAATCTGTTGCTTGGACGGACCTGTGTGGAAAGGCTACCAGTTCCTTACGCTATACTGCAGGTGTCTACTCCATCATCTAATTAAATGGTACTCTGCTTCAAATATACTACAGTTCGCGTTTCTTACTTTGATGAACGAATAAAACTCCACTCCACCACATGTATGCCTTGATGAAGTCCTTGTGTAGGACGAAACACGTGTTGGCGATCTACGTGCTGGGAGAATATGCTTTTTGAAATTTGAATATCAATAAAGAAAAGATTGAAGAAATCAAAAACTGGACTATACTTAAACTTTTATTGACTTTTTGGAATCCCCCACTGAATAGAATTGTGGTTTCTGTCCCTTACGGTATTTTCCATGATAACTAGAGTGTGTTATACCTAGGGCCCTATGCACTTTATGCCCAGACTGTTATAATATGAATTATTAGGAGTGCTGTAATTAGAATCTCAACCCCCTGTAGCTTATGTGACACACACTTTTGTGTATGCCAACAGCACCTTGAGGTAGTAGGTGCCCGGAGTTTCTTTAGCACCCTTTCTTTACAAACCTTTTCTTGTGTGAATCAGACTATAAGTGTGTACAAATTGTATATTGAATAATATTATCCTTTGGAGAGCTGTGCGGACGTTTCCCTATGGGAACACTACTACCTATCTTTGTTGTGCTGAGTCATTATTTAGTGATGTATTCAATTAAAAAGGCCTCTTTGTTACCTTCACACTAATGTTCTCATTGCAAGATAGAGTTGGAACCTGGTGCACCAATACCTTGTAGTCAAGTTTATTACTGGATCAGAAACAGAATATCTCAGACAGTACTCTGCTGAAATGTGTTTCTTAGTTTGTTAGGCCCTCACAATCTCCTGCATCTTCATTAGTTTTTGTTTCTAAAAAAGCAATGTACATGTATGAAGCACAGAGCCCTCAAAAGAATCACAGTGAAAAATGGTTACACTTTGCTATAATATCTATTCTATTAGATCAAATCTGAAATGCAAAGATATTCACAAAGTTGGATTCAAGTTAGCTTATCATCTCGCCAGAGTCCAAAAGGGTGCTGAATGGAAAACAGTGCTCAGAACTCAGTTTGGGTTATTCAAATAGCAGGTCATCACTTTTGAACTCTGCAAAGCTCCTGCAGTATTTCAGTATTTCATTGATTAAATATTCAGATGATTTTTGGATATGCTCTGTATTATCTTTGTAGATTATATTTTGAAATATTCAGGCGCATTGAAAACTCAAATGTCAGTTGATAAAGAGATTTTACAGTGATTTAAAGATCATCATCATTTTGCCAAGATGGATAAATGCCTTTTTCACACTACTGCTGAAGAGTTTTTGGAGAACCTAGTCCTGAGGGCATTAACATGGGGTAGACAAACGTGTCAGCAATTGTTACAAACCTAAAGCTGTTCCAAGGTTTTTGGACGTCACACATTTTATATGAGGATCATTTTTTATGTGAAATCATAAGACTCAATTTTAAGTCACTTTGAAAGGGATCCGTTTTTGTTTGGTCAAATGAAGCAGATCAGGCCTTTACTTTTTGAAAACATGTTATTCTAGTGCTGCATTTAGCAACATCCCAATATAGAACATCCTTTTATTGTTGAGATGAACAGCTCCTATCTTTTTATGGGAGGCATTTTATCACAGAGAAATCCAAATATGCACAGCTTCACCCAGTAAATTACTTTTCAAACAAATATTCCACCAGCAGAGTTAAATTACACAATTAGGATAATCAACTTTTGGCCTATAGAAGACCTTTCAACGAATTGAGACATTATTGTTGAGGGCCAAACACACTACAGAAGTGTACACTTTTCATAGAGATATACAGTTAATGAAATCAGCCATATCACTTATTGATAGGCAACTCACTTGGGCATTGTTATTTTCTAAGAATTTGTGATAAATTATCAAATTGGCAGAAATGGTTCGATTGGCAACTATTGCCGAAAAAGCATCGACCACACTTTGGTCCGAGGGGTCCTGTAAGCAAAGATATTAGTCTGAAATTTGAAAGTATTTCTGGGTCTGCATTAGGTTTTTTAATAGTGGGATGACATTTGCCATTTTCCATGCAGAAGGCACTAGTACTGTGTCCAGGGAGGGGGTAAAACGTTCTTGGTTGATGGGGCTCAGACTAGTTCCTAACCACCTCATGACTTGGGGTAGGAGGTGGTCTAGGGGTGAACCTGACTTACATTTGGAAAAAGCCACTTCCAGTTCCTTAGAATTTGGAGGGAGAAATGCTGATAATTTGTCCTGGGTCATGTGAATAGGGGGGGCTCATGTTGTATATAGAACCATGGCATGTGTTATGGTAAGATTATCTTGAAGTTTTTGTATTTTGTCCTCTAAGAAGGAGCTCAAGTGTGAGCATAAGAAGGCACTGGTCTCAAATGGTAGCGCATATTTTTGGGATCTGTGAAGTTTTAAACTATTTTTAATTTCCGTTGCGTTTTTATTTGCCTTTTCAATTGTATTAGAGAAGTAGAGTTGACATGCAGCTTTTGAACTGTTGTGGTACTTTCTCAGTGCCACTTTATTCTCATAGTGTTTCCTCCATAGGCGCTCCAATTTTGAGCAACCCTTTCTTTCAACCTCGGGTTTAGTGGTGAACAAAAGGGTAGATTATAGGTGTCTGCTACTTTTCCTATTAATGATGGGAACAGTTCTGTTTGCGGCCTTAGAGGGTCAGTTGCTCTCTTTAGCTTCAACAAGTATTATATTGCCAGTAAGGCTGGGATTGGTAGCTTCTAGAGTCTCTTTCAGGAAAGAGAAGTCTATTTTACCCCAGGCGCGTGTCTCGTGTGTGTGTTTTATTCTCCTTGGTGATATTTTTGCAGACCAAGAACATGAGAAGCGTAGTATAAAGTGGTCGAACCAGGTGACTTACCTTGGGGTGCCTAAATCTAGTGTGGAGTTTGTGAAAATGGCATCTAGGCCATGTTCTGCTTTATAAATGGGACCCTTTATTATTGTATGGAGATCAATGTCTGATTGTCTAGGGCGTTGTCTAGCTGAGTGTGGAAATCTCCTAAGATGGTGAAGTTTGCATAATTGACAACTTTGTTGCCTAGGGCTTGAGAGATGGAGTTAATGAAATCACTTGCATGGCCAGGGGGAGTGTATACCAAGGCTCCTGCAAAGGAGCATTGGGCGGAGGGTGAAATAATGCATCCCATAACTTCTGCCTTTGCCAAGGCATCGACCTCCAAAGTAGTGGATTTTTTAAATGCTGTAGCTACCCCACCACCCCTCCTATCTTCTTGGTCTAAGTGGAGGCAGGGGAAATGTGGGGGGAGCGCTAGTTTGTAGCAGGGGCGGCTCCTCCATTAGGGGGGAGGGGCGTTGCCCCACTGCTTTCTCAAGTGCGAGAAGCAGAAACATAAAATGGTAAAACTACCATTTTATGTTTCTGCCTCTCGCACTGCGAGAAAGCAGAAGTGCCTGGTTGGGGGTGGACAGGTGGGCGGGTTTGCTGCAAAGCAGGGTAGGCATAGCTAGCCCACTGCTGTGGGCCCTGACTGTTGGGTCAGCCTTCTGGGGCCGACCAAAGCAGTCATGTTCACTCTTCCTATTCTCTATGTAGACTGCATGCAGGCTACATAGAGAAAATGGCCTCCCTACAGGCGGCCGGCTGGGCGCCGTCCACACCAATCACATCGCTGCCATTGCACCATTGTATTTGGCTTAGGGGAGGGGAGGGAGGATGCCTGTATAACATGCAGACCCGGCCAGGAGCAGCAGGAAAACGCGGAACTCGGAGGAAGGTGAGTTTTTTAATTGTAACCTGCCCAACCCCCCCCCCACCACGCCAGTCATGCTGGCCGCAACTGTGGGTGAGTGACCTTGAACATGTCTATCACATCATGTGCTGTGGTTTTCGGTGTTTTCGTAATGTTAATAGGTCAAATTTTGGCAGCCACTTCCAGTGCTGTTCCGTGCAGGGGGCGGGGAGGGGGGGGAAGAGGAGAGAGGAAGGGGTGGGCATGGAGTTCTGCTTCAATACTACAGAAGGGTGAGGTTCTTGAAGCAACCCAGTGCTGTGTCGGCTATCCAGGTCAGCAGCTGCGTGAGATTCCTCTGACGGTGCTGTTAGTAGAGTGACACAATATCAGCAGTTTGAGCTTCTTCCAGTAAAGCACTGTTTTCTCTAAAGCCCAGGATCTCCCCTGTCTCTCTCTGCCAGGGATCCAGGCTTGGATGGCATTGCTTTCTCTGTTAGCGCTGAAGCTCCCGGTTCGCTCGCAGCCAGGTCTGACATGGCAGAAGCCTGGGACCCCAGCCCCCTGGCAGGATACAGCGATGCAGCGCCTTGCTGCTGTCAGCGGGGTGACTGACTCACTTTCTCACGGGTGAGGGGGCAGAGGAGGGTGCATTGGCCTTTCAAGACGAATTCTCTCCTCCAAACAAATGTGCTTCTTTGAAAACACGAAATACATGTATGTCCCATTTTTTGGCAGACCGCAATCATGGTTATATACTTTTATTGGCTCTGTAACAGAGGCACACTATAAAGACTACAAGAGAAGGGTTGTCATTAACCGCACCCCTTTAGTCTTTGCCTATGCTTTTATGATGTGCATGAGGCTCCTTCTTAACCGAGCCAGTGCCATTTATTTCCCCTCCATAATATTACATTTTATTTAGCGTATCGCCCTACCATAATTTAAACAGTTTGTTGTTTACCATTTTTACATATCCAAATTCACGAATCAACTGTGAGTCATGAGCAGTGTTCCCTCTAGGCCGCGCGCGCACCTCCCCTGACGTCAGCACGAACCACCTAGCGTGGAGCGCACACACAGATCGTCGCTAAAGAGTCGCGTTGCCCGCTGCTTTTAAAAAGCGATTCAGAAAAGGGGGTGGTGATGGACAGAGGATCTGAATTAAGCAGAACACTCCTACCCAGTCAAAAGATCAGGGCTTGATCCATCACCGTTTTTTAGCTCACTACACCATCCCAGTTCAGAACCTGGCTACATGCAAATTAGTCTGCCCCTGGCCCAGTGCATCATGGGAACAGGGCAGAACAAACTACCAAGCCAATTCTTTACTGGAAAGGAAACAAGCTTCCGGGGACCGGTTTCTGGCATTACAGCCGTCTTCGGCCCGGCTTGCTTGAATCCTGATGGTGCAGTGAGCAAGGGACTCATGTCTGAGCATACCCTTCCACTCCTATAGTGGCCAAAACAATTAAGGCAAGCAAGCCGGGCCGAAGACGGCTGTAATGCCAGAAACCGGTCCCCGGAAGCTTGTTTCCTTTCCAGTATAGAATTGGCTTGGTAGTTTGGTCTGCCCTGTTCCCATGATGCACTGGGCCAGGGACAGACTAATTTGCATGTAGCCAGGTTCTGAACTGGGATGGTGCAGTGAGCTAAAAAACGGTGATGGATCAAGCCCTGATCTTTTGACTGGGTAGGAGTGTTCTGCTTAATTCAGATACTCTGTCCATCACCACCCCCCTTTTTGAATCGCTTTTCAAAAGCGAGCGGCGCGATCATGGGGCACTTTTCCATGTGGTGGTGGTGGCGGCGGAGCGGGCGTGAGGAGTGCAGGTAAGGAGGCGGGGGGGCTGGTGGGGATTGTGGCGATAGTGGCGATTGTGGCGCTTACGGCTGTGTGGTAGCGTGGCAGACTGTGGCCTTTTGTACAAGTATTGCTGATAAGCAGAGCCCCTTCACGGGCTCCGAATAACAACAATACTTGAACAAAAGGCCACAGTCTGCCTCGCACTTTACTAACAAAAGCGTAGACACATTCCAAACACAGCGTGTACTTTAGCACATGCTGTGTTTGGAAAGTGATTTGGCAGAAAACTAGAGCTTGGTTAAAAAAGAGTGCTTTTTACAATTTGGTGTAAATCCTTTCAGTAGTTTTTGAGCAGGACCTGCTGAGCAACAGATATCATGGAGAGATATGATTGGTTGCCACCACATCACAAGGATGGGGCACCAGACATTTTAGGACTTGGGGCTCCCAACTCTTTAGAAAAATATCTAAAAAGTAATAAGGGGGCAGAGTAGGGATACCAGGCCCTTAAGCCTTGTAGTGGGGGATTTCACGGGGACCGTGTAGCTCCCTTTCCCGAGCCTGAAGTGGTCCTGGGGACACCTTCTCCCAGGGCCATAATTCACTAGATGGGAAAGGGGGCCACATGGCCCCCCTCCCAGAGCCATTGGAAGGCCTTGGTGACCCCACACGGAGGCAGGCATAAGGACGGTGTTGTGGGGTACCCAATCCCCAGGACACCATCTTTTTTCTGCCTGAGACTGCGAGCAGGGAAAGAGTAAGGTTTTCCTACCGGGCTAGAGCACGAAGCTGCTCTAACCCAGTGGAAGAACAAACCTTTTCCCTGCTCATGCTCTCAGGCATGGAAATACACAGAATTGTTTCTGCCCATCGAAAGCAAAAGGTAGCTGCTCCTGTGGGGCGTAAACAACGTGTGTCCTGCTGCACCAGGTATGGATGCATGCTGTGCCACCGCAGTGGCTGCAAGGGCCCTAGGCCTCCCTAGCAGAGCACAACGAGGGACCTGCTGTGATGTTTCCCAGGTGAGCACCATGGGACACCACTTTAAAAAAACAAAAACAACATAGTGGGCTCCCCCAGAGCCCCAATCAAAAGTAGTTTTCTAGGGTACCCTTAAATTTTAAAAAGTGCCGGCTCTTGCGTGGCCCTGAGAAATGGAGCCGCTTGCAGATAGCCAGCAGGGCGGGGTCTCCTATAAAAACAAACTGTGAGACACCCAGAAATATTTTAAAACCACACATAAAGTGAACAATAAATGAGCGGCCATAGCCGCTCATTTATTATTCATTGCTCCTTCAAGGAGCACTCCATAATGCCCTGCTAGAGCCATTTGCGCATTTCTTGTTTTTGGCGATGTACATAGAAATGGGCAGGGGCACCACAGAAGTTTTTTGTCAATGTTGTGGTGGGGTGCATGGAGTTCTGCAGTCCCCAGAGAAGAAAATGACTACAGTAATTTTCCTGGGTCATAAAAACCATGATTCCAGGAGAACTTACCATATTTTTTAAAGCATTTACCAGGCTGGAGCTTTTACTCTAATGCTAGAAGAGCAGCGGCTTCTAGGGGCTGAGTCTATGGCTGCTTTTTATGTGGCCTAAAGACTTATAAGAAAGATACAGGGCCCTCTTTTGGTTGTTTTTTTTATTGCATTTTATGGGCTGAAAATGTCAAGAGAAAGACTCAAGAGACATTTGTTTTAAATATGTCTCTGCCTATTTATTTTCCCATTTTTCACCCACAAAATGCAATAATAAAATTTATGTAAAATGGAAGCGTCACAGACATTTCTATTTATACAATTTGTAAAGCACGAGGCAACCCAAAGGCATTCCAGTGCTGGACAAGAGGTAGCACCACTAAATACAAACATACTTTAATAAAACGTTATCAAATATTTTTTAAGTAATCAATGTTAATAAACATTGCAGTGTGTGTATTACTGAAATATTGATTTGGATAGATTCTTGGTGATTTATGGAGAAAGATTAAAGATCTGCTTTATATATACGGGGTTGGGTGCCCGAAGGGAGGAGGATAACAATATATTTGCAATAAATTATTGATGAGTAAACTGCAAGGCAGGGGCACTTGTTACAATTACCTTAGGGCACGAGTTATAGTTACTTGATATGACTATAATTGATGAATTTCAGTGGTATCCTACCTTTAAAATTGCATTTTTTAACAGACATCTTCACCTAACTATAAAGTCATTATAACCTTTGTTTTTTCGCTGAATATCTATACATATGATATTGTCCTTTCGTTTGAGTATGTGCTTTCATTGTGTATGCTCTGAGTTAGACAGACAGATAGATAGACAAACAGCTGAAAATGGGTAACAACACATTCTAAATGTAAAATTAAATGTATTGGAAAATAAAATTGAATTTGATGTGTAAAATGCATTTTGTCCTATCGTCCAAAATTTTATTAAACCAAATCTTATCTTGCCCTGTCTTAGGCAAGATCTTGCCTGCAAAGAAAATTTTGAAGAGGTCAAATCACCAGCTGCCATTTTTAATGTGATCGTTTCAACATGGAACCGCAAGTACAAACCTTTCTAACTATTTATTCTGCTAGCACAATATTGTTAAGGAATTGCTTACTTGTGCCTCCTATAACAAGAGCTTGGATGGCTCTGAACTTTCTTGCTTTCTTTTTTCTGTATCCCTGCTCACACAAACTCATTCCAGCAGTAACTGTTTTAACTAGTGTCTGCTCAGTGCAGACAGAATTCACTCTTACTATACAAAATCCCGGTGACATACCTGCTAACTCACACAGTAAATGTAAATGTGTTGTATTTGTAAAGCGCACAGCTGCCCACGCGACGGGGCGTCCCGGCGCTGCACTCATACCACTGTGGAACCCTTCCTGGCATTTCCATGTGAAATGTCCACTCCTGGGCACCCCCAAGGTGAAGCCAGGCATCCAAGCGCTGCTGGGGTCGTTGTGGAGATTAAGCAAGCTATTGCCAAGAGTCTCAGAGTGGGACCCATGATTAGACTAGGCACCGAGGCGAGAATTATCAGGTCTGGGGAGATTGAGTCCAAGAGCCGCCGAGGCGGGAATTGAACCCTGGCCCCATGCCAGACCTCTGCATCAGGGTCTGCCACTCTAACCATTGAGCCGCGCTTCTCCACCGTGTGACACACGATATTGGCTCCCATTACATGGTCTTCCGGTGAGGAGCAGATATCACACTGCGGTAGGGAAAACGAGCTGAAAACCACTGTCAATGTGGATTTCCAGCTTGTTTAATGAGGCTTTGAACTGCCGACATCCAGTAAGGGTGTGAAAACACCCCAGGGCATTGGCACCAGCCTCAGCAAGCTTTTTTTTTTGGGTGGTGTAGGGGCTTGGGGGCGGAGTGGGGTGGGGTTCAGAAGTGCCTGTAGGTACTTCTAGGCATGAGGCCCCGCCTCCTCCTCACACAGTGAGATTGTTCTTCAAGTTGGCAGGTATGTAGTGATAATCCCATGACGTAACTTTGTGGAGCCAGAGGAAGAAGTGCTACACATGGCATGCCCTTTGATCCCCTGACACTTTCCGTTTAGGACAGAAGGAGAACAGATCTCAAGTAAACATGTTCTCTATTGATAGACACAGGTGCGCAAAACCCATTGGGCTGAAAGGGGCTTCAGCCCCCTCCGTCGTCTTTCTCAGCCCGGGCTGCAGACGACTGGCAGCAATTTCTCCTTAAGGGCACGAATTTGGCCTCAATTTGTCCTCTGCGCAACAAGTGCAAGGAGTGGGAAGATGGTGTGCAGTAGGGAAACAACTATGGATCAAGCGATGATGAGAGTGGGAGATTCTGGGAACCAGTTTCTTTTCCCAGAATTCCTGCTGTCTCATTATGCCAGCATTCATGGCTTTCATACACATCCACAGTGCCAGACACCCTTTAAATGACAAGTTGCACCACCACGTTTTTTGCTTCTTCAACGGAGGTAAGAATGCCTTTTTAGGCTGACGAGCGAGGAGACGTCTTACCAGCAACCCATCTGTGACCTGATGGGAGGCACTGGAAGCCTGACATGGGGTAATATTTCTGTTGAGAAGAAGGATCGGGCTTACCCAGCCCAGAGAACAAGATTACGGAAAGGGCAGCAGAAGCCTAAAAGCTGGTCAACTGCGGCAGAAAAACTAATCGGTGGAGTGAGGAGTGAGAATGGGGAGGAAAGTGAGAAGGAGTGCATTTGAGTGACCAGCAATGACATCAGGCCCTAAAGTGGTCAGCTAGACAAGACGGAGCAACGAAAGGTAGCAGAGAGGGGGCCCAAAGTAAGTGCAAATCCTATTTCTGTGTTTAAGCAGATAGAGTTGTTTCCCTTCATAATTAATGATCCCTACGCCACCCTCAGAAGGCTATAATACTGAGCCAGGTCAGCCTTGCCAGGATCTAAACATAACCCACAGGCTACGTGCAGATCACAGTAGCTAGTACACTGACCGGCTGTGCTGTCTCAGGAGCTAAACACGCTTTCCTGCATGGGGTTTAAATCATGAGCCATCTTTTTATTGGATATCAGAAATTACTGTGCACATCTTTGTTCATAATTAAAAATGTAGAATTTCAGAAGATCCCATGACAAGGGGAGGGGAGGGTGTGGTGGGGGAGGAAGGGATAGGTAGGAGACCTAGGGCCAGATGTAGGTGGCCATTTACTGACCGGTAATGGCCGATTTCGGCCGTTACCGACCGGTAAATGGGTATTTGTGATGTAGGGGCCCTATTTTACCGATTCGGTAAATTTACCGAATCGGTAAATTTACCAAATTTTAACGAATCGGTATTTCTATTTTTGTATTTACCTACATCTCCTACCTTCATATTTACCGATTCATAAATACCGAATCGGTAAAATTCGGTATTTATGAATCGGTAAATACGAATTACCTACATCTAGTCCCAAGAACTGTGTGGCCCAGGGGGCATGGAACGGTTAAAGGCAAGGGCAAAGGGTAAAAACGGAATGGGTGGGGGGCATGGAATTGGCGGAGACAAGGGAGGGAAAGAGCAAGGGAAGAATTAAGGGACTTGATAGGCGAGGAAGGCAGGGGTGGACAGAAGGACACGAGGTGTATGCAAAAAGTAGAGAAACTAGGGTGAAGGAATGGGTGGATAGACATGCAAAAAATATGGGTGGTAAAACAGAACGAAAGTATGGGCTGAATGAAGACAGGAGGGGTGTGAGTCATGGCCTGAGATGTGTGGAGAGCCCGGAATTAGTAGAGAAACCAGGTATAGGAGATGCACTGGTTTTGAGACCAAGGTAAAGGCATACTTTGGGAGAGAAGACTAAGGAATGGGTGGAAAGACAGACTAAAGATGGAACGTGAGGGCCAAGGTGGAGGTGGAGAGGCAAAGATAGGGATGAATGGTTGACAAAGCGGATGGAGGAATGGGCAGGCAAGAACAAGGGGTGTATGGAGAGGCAAGCATTGGATGGAGAGACAAAGGACGGACACAGATAAAATGCCACGGGTGGCTAGTGAGTTGACCTGTGTAAGGGGGGAGATACACACTCCAGAGAAGGGACAGAGTCAATGCATGGAAAGAGGAAATCAGTGCGGGGTCGAGAACTACAAGGCAAAACAACTATTAAAATCAACAGAATTGCACAGAGTATGAAACAGACGTGTTGGATTTTGATAGATCACGTACATGTTTTCCATAAATAAAAAGCCCATTGAGAGTAGAAATGGCTCAGAGAAACAACAAATGGGTCCTGCTTGTTAGGCACATGGTCAGAACAGGAACACTTTGTTAGGCAGAGCTCACTGCATGAGAGTGAAACTGTGTCAAACAGTGTGATTGGTGGACAAACAAACACCAAGTGGATAACATGTCCGACATACATATATGAAGACAGGCAGCTGGGTGAATGCGAGAGACCAGCAGAATCACGGGGGAAACATTAACATAAGATGGGCAGACAGATAGAACAGCATCCTGCAAGTTAGAAGAGGTCGTAGGATTCTGAGCAAGCACAGCACCCTAACGGGACGAAAGAACAGTAATCTTGGAGGTGTTACTGGAGGAGCACCCTGAGAGAAAACCACTTCCAGTAATAACAGCAAAAACAGTGAACTGATGAATGTTCCTAATTTGAAGAAGCTCACTGAGGAAAAAAGCTGCACCCGGAGAGGTATTTCACAGGAAGGGAGCAGGACCCAGAGAGAAGATAATGTACTATCTTCATGTTGAATTATAATGTTCTCTGTTATCTTGTTCCTAGCTGCTCAGCCAATGTGAGTGTTCTGTGTGGAATGTTGGTGTGTGGGCCATGAGTGGAATGTTTGGATGCCTGGTGTGAGTGGTGACAGTTGGTGGATGGGGCTGAGCAGCTAGCAGGCTGCACCTGGTGGGGCTGCTGTATTGGATCTACTCTACATTATGATCTACTTCAATAAACCTACTTAATCAACATCTACCAGCATGGACAACGTTTCTACAGACTGCAGACAGAGGACCAGCCAGGATAGCATCCTTACAGTATTCAGAGAAAGGGGAGAGCACTAGAAATATAGCATAGGAGAGTGGTGGCACACAGACAGCACGGCTCTAGACTGGAACCCTAAGGAGTGTCGTGAAACGGGATTCACGTGAAGTCTGCATCAACATCTTGAAAGGTACAATAGTACATTGAGGGGACTCTCAGTGTGATGGAGCTACACACTTAGAGAAATCTACACCTATAGAGGAGATTTTCAGGAATGGGACTGCATCCTGAGAGAGGGCAGCACACTGAGAAGAAAGACAGAGCAGTAATTTGAGGGTGGGTACAATTGATGGGAGAGCAGCTTGAGAGGCAATAGAGACAGGGTGGACCCCAGAAAAGCTCAGTATTATAAAGAGACTGCAGCATCTGAGAAGGTAGAGTGAACATTACTCTAAGGGGTTTCACAAAAAAGGGGTCATGCCTAAGAAATGACACCAGCGTGAGAGAGCAGCATCAACCCTACAAAGCAATACCAGAAGCAAGATTAATATACAGAGAGAGGTGTCACTGGGAAGAGATAACAAAGAAATGCTGCTCTTCATGAGAGGTTTAATATGAAGGGAACAGCACCACGGGAGACACAGTACCATAGATAAACTAAGAAAGTAGCAACCTACAAAGGGGTTCTCATGAGAGCTCATTACCCCATGATGGATAGCACCATGAAAGGGTGTCCATAGGTGGGGCGGTACTGGAGAGGAGTTCGCAGGACTTACAGTAAGAACAGTACCCCAAGAGATTGTGTATTGTAGTGAGGGACAGTGGGGGATCCAGAGCAGTGAACACCACCTCAGAGGAGGGAGTAGCCAAATAGATAGTAGCATGCTCAGAATGACAGGACAGTATCTGAAAACAAGAGAATGCCACACTGACGAGGACATGGGTGTGTCTGCCAAGGAGTGGGCAATAGCCCTTTATAGATGGCAGTGCCCTAAGAGGGAGTTCCAACAAGAGAGTGACAGGAAAGCACTTTCTGAAAACAAGAGAGCAACACCGAAATGGAGGAAACTCCTGGATTCAGTGGGCTGCAACAGGAGAGAGAGAAAAAACTGCACACTGAGAGGGGTACACCATAGGAGAAAGTGTGGATAGTATAGTGAGGAGAGAGGAACTGATCAGTACACAGGGGAGAGAGGAGGGGAGCAGCATACATTGGAGACATAATTTAACTGGTGCAAGAGAGAAGCAGTACCTTGGTGGGCAAAGGGGTGGATAACTCCTGAGGAGAAATTGTTACCAAAACTTTAAAATATAGATAGATTTTGTCTTTGGAATAGCTATGTTGAAAACAATAGGTCTAATCTGTTTAATAGGAAAAGTTAGATAAAGTAAGTAGGCCAAAATTATTTATTGTGTTAAAGGCTGTAGGTAGGAATTTTAGTCTTATTGTTACATGGGATCTCAGATTACTGCTGTAGACAAGTATTTTGGTGTTGGTTACCCTCTCTGACAAACCATAGTGGTACACAATTTGGACAGTTACAATCCTTCCTAGGCTCTTTTAGGAATTTTTTCGCTTTTCAAAAGCGAGCGGCGCGATCATGGGGCACTTTTCCATGTGGTGGTGGTGGCGGCGGAGCGGGCGTGAGGAGTGCAGGTAAGGAGGCGGGGGGCTGGTGGGGATTGTGGCGATAGTGGCGATTGTGGCGCTTACGGCTGTGTGGTAGCGTGGCAGACTGTGGCCTTTTGTACAAGTATTGCTGATAAGCAGAGCCCCTTCACGGGCTCCGAATAACAACAATACTTGAACAAAAGGCCACAGTCTGCCTCGCACTTTACTAACAAAAGCGTAGACACATTCCAAACACAGCGTGTACTTTAGCACATGCTGTGTTTGGAAAGTGATTTGGCAGAAAACTAGAGCTTGGTTAAAAAAGAGTGCTTTTTACAATTTGGTGTAAATCCTTTCAGTAGTTTTTGAGCAGGACCTGCTGAGCAACAGATATCATGGAGAGATATGATTGGTTGCCACCACATCACAAGGATGGGGCACCAGACATTTTAGGACTTGGGGCTCCCAACTCTTTAGAAAAATATCTAAAAAGTAATAAGGGGGCAGAGTAGGGATACCAGGCCCTTAAGCCTTGTAGTGGGGGATTTCACGGGGACCGTGTAGCTCCCTTTCCCGAGCCTGAAGTGGTCCTGGGGACACCTTCTCCCAGGGCCATAATTCACTAGATGGGAAAGGGGGCCACATGGCCCCCCTCCCAGAGCCATTGGAAGGCCTTGGTGACCCCACACGGAGGCAGGCATAAGGACGGTGTTGTGGGGTACCCAATCCCCAGGACACCATCTTTTTTCTGCCTGAGACTGCGAGCAGGGAAAGAGTAAGGTTTTCCTACCGGGCTAGAGCACGAAGCTGCTCTAACCCAGTGGAAGAACAAACCTTTTCCCTGCTCATGCTCTCAGGCATGGAAATACACAGAATTGTTTCTGCCCATCGAAAGCAAAAGGTAGCTGCTCCTGTGGGGCGTAAACAACGTGTGTCCTGCTGCACCAGGTATGGATGCATGCTGTGCCACCGCAGTGGCTGCAAGGGCCCTAGGCCTCCCTAGCAGAGCACAACGAGGGACCTGCTGTGATGTTTCCCAGGTGAGCACCATGGGACACCACTTTAAAAAAACAAAAACAACATAGTGGGCTCCCCCAGAGCCCCAATCAAAAGTAGTTTTCTAGGGTACCCTTAAATTTTAAAAAGTGCCGGCTCTTGCGTGGCCCTGAGAAATGGAGCCGCTTGCAGATAGCCAGCAGGGCGGGGTCTCCTATAAAAACAAACTGTGAGACACCCAGAAATATTTTAAAACCACACATAAAGTGAACAATAAATGAGCGGCCATAGCCGCTCATTTATTATTCATTGCTCCTTCAAGGAGCACTCCATAATGCCCTGCTAGAGCCATTTGCGCATTTCTTGTTTTTGGCGATGTACATAGAAATGGGCAGGGGCACCACAGAAGTTTTTTGTCAATGTTGTGGTGGGGTGCATGGAGTTCTGCAGTCCCCAGAGAAGAAAATGACTACAGTAATTTTCCTGGGTCATAAAAACCATGATTCCAGGAGAACTTACCATATTTTTTAAAGCATTTACCAGGCTGGAGCTTTTACTCTAATGCTAGAAGAGCAGCGGCTTCTAGGGGCTGGTTCTATGGCTGCTTTTTATGTGGCCTAAAGACTTATAAGAAAGATACAGGGCCCTCTTTTGGTTGTTTTTTTTATTGCATTTTATGGGCTGAAAATGTCAAGAGAAAGACTCAAGAGACATTTGTTTTAAATATGTCTCTGCCTATTTATTTTCCCATTTTTCACCCACAAAATGCAATAATAAAATTTATGTAAAATGGAAGCGTCACAGACATTTCTATTTATACAATTTGTAAAGCACGAGGCAACCCAAAGGCATTCCAGTGCTGGACAAGAGGTAGCACCACTAAATACAAACATACTTTAATAAAACGTTATCAAATATTTTTTAAGTAATCAATGTTAATAAACATTGCAGTGTGTGTATTACTGAAATATTGATTTGGATAGATTCTTGGTGATTTATGGAGAAAGATTAAAGATCTGCTTTATATATACGGGGTTGGGTGCCCGAAGGGAGGAGGATAACAATATATTTGCAATAAATTATTGATGAGTAAACTGCAAGGCAGGGGCACTTGTTACAATTACCTTAGGGCACGAGTTATAGTTACTTGATATGACTATAATTGATGAATTTCAGTGGTATCCTACCTTTAAAATTGCATTTTTTAACAGACATCTTCACCTAACTATAAAGTCATTATAACCTTTGTTTTTTCGCTGAATATCTATACATATGATATTGTCCTTTCGTTTGAGTATGTGCTTTCATTGTGTATGCTCTGAGTTAGACAGACAGATAGATAGACAAACAGCTGAAAATGGGTAACAACACATTCTAAATGTAAAATTAAATGTATTGGAAAATAAAATTGAATTTGATGTGTAAAATGCATTTTGTCCTATCGTCCAAAATTTTATTAAACCAAATCTTATCTTGCCCTGTCTTAGGCAAGATCTTGCCTGCAAAGAAAATTTTGAAGAGGTCAAATCACCAGCTGCCATTTTTAATGTGATCGTTTCAACATGGAACCGCAAGTACAAACCTTTCTAACTATTTATTCTGCTAGCACAATATTGTTAAGGAATTGCTTACTTGTGCCTCCTATAACAAGAGCTTGGATGGCTCTGAACTTTCTTGCTTTCTTTTTTCTGTATCCCTGCTCACACAAACTCATTCCAGCAGTAACTGTTTTAACTAGTGTCTGCTCAGTGCAGACAGAATTCACTCTTACTATACAAAATCCCGGTGACATACCTGCTAACTCACACAGTAAATGTAAATGTGTTGTATTTGTAAAGCGCACAGCTGCCCACGCGACGGGGCGTCCCGGCGCTGCACTCATACCACTGTGGAACCCTTCCTGGCATTTCCATGTGAAATGTCCACTCCTGGGCACCCCCAAGGTGAAGCCAGGCATCCAAGCGCTGCTGGGGTCGTTGTGGAGATTAAGCAAGCTATTGCCAAGAGTCTCAGAGTGGGACCCATGATTAGACTAGGCACCGAGGCGAGAATTATCAGGTCTGGGGAGATTGAGTCCAAGAGCCGCCGAGGCGGGAATTGAACCCTGGCCCCATGCCAGACCTCTGCATCAGGGTCTGCCACTCTAACCATTGAGCCGCGCTTCTCCACCGTGTGACACACGATATTGGCTCCCATTACATGGTCTTCCGGTGAGGAGCAGATATCACACTGCGGTAGGGAAAACGAGCTGAAAACCACTGTCAATGTGGATTTCCAGCTTGTTTAATGAGGCTTTGAACTGCCGACATCCAGTAAGGGTGTGAAAACACCCCAGGGCATTGGCACCAGCCTCAGCAAGCTTTTTTTTTTGGGTGGTGTAGGGGCTTGGGGGCGGAGTGGGGTGGGGTTCAGAAGTGCCTGTAGGTACTTCTAGGCATGAGGCCCCGCCTCCTCCTCACACAGTGAGATTGTTCTTCAAGTTGGCAGGTATGTAGTGATAATCCCATGACGTAACTTTGTGGAGCCAGAGGAAGAAGTGCTACACATGGCATGCCCTTTGATCCCCTGACACTTTCCGTTTAGGACAGAAGGAGAACAGATCTCAAGTAAACATGTTCTCTATTGATAGACACAGGTGCGCAAAACCCATTGGGCTGAAAGGGGCTTCAGCCCCCTCCGTCGTCTTTCTCAGCCCGGGCTGCAGACGACTGGCAGCAATTTCTCCTTAAGGGCACGAATTTGGCCTCAATTTGTCGTCTGCGCAACAAGTGCAAGGAGTGGGAAGATGGTGTGCAGTAGGGAAACAACTATGGATCAAGCGATGATGAGAGTGGGAGATTCTGGGATCCAGTTTCTTTTCCCAGAATTCCTGCTGTCTCATTATGCCAGCATTCATGGCTTTCATACACATCCACAGTGCCAGACACCCTTTAAATGACAAGTTGCACCACCACGTTTTTTGCTTCTTCAACGGAGGTAAGAATGCCTTTTTAGGCTGACGAGCGAGGAGACGTCTTACCAGCAACCCATCTGTGACCTGATGGGAGGCACTGGAAGCCTGACATGGGGTAATATTTCTGTTGAGAAGAAGGATCGGGCTTACCCAGCCCAGAGAACAAGATTACGGAAAGGGCAGCAGAAGCCTAAAAGCTGGTCAACTGCGGCAGAAAAACTAATCGGTGGAGTGAGGAGTGAGAATGGGGAGGAAAGTGAGAAGGAGTGCATTTGAGTGACCAGCAATGACATCAGGCCCTAAAGGGGTCAGCTAGACAAGACGGAGCAACGAAAGGTAGCAGAGAGGGGGCCCAAAGTAAGTGCAAATCCTATTTCTGTGTTTAAGCAGATAGAGTTGTTTCCCTTCATAATTAATGATCCCTACGCCACCCTCAGAAGGCTATAATACTGAGCCAGGTCAGCCTTGCCAGGATCTAAACATAACCCACAGGCTACGTGCAGATCACAGTAGCTAGTACACTGACCAGCTGTGCTGTCTCAGGAGCTAAACACGCTTTCCTGCATGGGGTTTAAATCATGAGCCATCTTTTTATTGGATATCAGAAATTACTGTGCACATCTTTGTTCATAATTAAAAATGTAGAATTTCAGAAGATCCCATGACAAGGGGAGGGGAGGGTGTGGTGGGGGAGGAAGGGATAGGTAGGAGACCTAGGGCCAGATGTAGGTGGCCATTTACTGACCGGTAATGGCCGATTTCGGCCGTTACCGACCGGTAAATGGGTATTTGTGATGTAGGGGCCCTATTTTACCGATTCGGTAAATTTACCGAATCGGTAAATTTACCAAATTTTAACGAATCGGTATTTCTATTTTTGTATTTACCTACATCTCCTACCTTCATATTTACCGATTCATAAATACCGAATCGGTAAAATTCGGTATTTATGAATCGGTAAATACGAATTACCTACATCTAGTCCCAAGAACTGTGTGGCCCAGGGGGCATGGAACGGTTAAAGGCAAGGGCAAAGGGTAAAAACGGAATGGGTGGGGGGCATGGAATTGGCGGAGACAAGGGAGGGAAAGAGCAAGGGAAGAATTAAGGGACTTGATAGGCGAGGAAGGCAGGGGTGGACAGAAGGACACGAGGTGTATGCAAAAAGTAGAGAAACTAGGGTGAAGGAATGGGTGGATAGACATGCAAAAAATATGGGTGGTAAAACAGAACGAAAGTATGGGCTGAATGAAGACAGGAGGGGTGTGAGTCATGGCCTGAGATGTGTGGAGAGCCCGGAATTAGTAGAGAAACCAGGTATAGGAGATGCACTGGTTTTGAGACCAAGGTAAAGGCATACTTTGGGAGAGAAGACTAAGGAATGGGTGGAAAGACAGACTAAAGATGGAACGTGAGGGCCAAGGTGGAGGTGGAGAGGCAAAGATAGGGATGAATGGTTGACAAAGCGTATGGAGGAATGGGCAGGCAAGAACAAGGGGTGTATGGAGAGGCAAGCATTGGATGGAGAGACAAAGGACGGACACAGATAAAATGCCACGGGTGGCTAGTGAGTTGACCTGTGTAAGGGGGGAGATACACACTCCAGAGAAGGGACAGAGTCAATGCATGGAAAGAGGAAATCAGTGCGGGGTCGAGAACTACAAGGCAAAACAACTATTAAAATCAACAGAATTGCACAGAGTATGAAACAGACGTGTTGGATTTTGATAGATCACGTACATGTTTTCCATAAATAAAAAGCACATTGAGAGTAGAAATGGCTCAGAGAAACAACAAATGGGTCCTGCTTGTTAGGCACATGGTCAGAACAGGAACACTTTGTTAGGCAGAGCTCACTGCATGAGAGTGAAACTGTGTCAAACAGTGTGATTGGTGGACAAACAAACACCAAGTGGATAACATGTCCGACATACATATATGAAGACAGGCAGCTGGGTGAATGCGAGAGACCAGCAGAATCACGGGGGAAACATTAACATAAGATGGGCAGACAGATAGAACAGCATCCTGCAAGTTAGAAGAGGTCGTAGGATTCTGAGCAAGCACAGCACCCTAACGGGACGAAAGAACAGTAATCTTGGAGGTGTTACTGGAGGAGCACCCTGAGAGAAAACCACTTCCAGTAATAACAGCAAAAACAGTGAACTGATGAATGTTCCTAATTTGAAGAAGCTCACTGAGTAAAAAAGCTGCACCCGGAGAGGTATTTCACAGGAAGGGAGCAGGACCCAGAGAGAAGATAATGTACTATCTTCATGTTGAATTATAATGTTCTCTGTTATCTTGTTCCTAGCTGCTCAGCCAATGTGAGTGTTATGTGTGGAATGTTGGTGTGTGGGCCATGAGTGGAATGTTTGGATGCCTGGTGTGAGTGGTGACAGTTGGTGGATGGGGCTGAGCAGCTAGCAGGCTGCACCTGGTGGGGCTGCTGTATTGGATCTACTCTACATTATGATCTACTTCAATAAACCTACTTAATCAACATCTACCAGCATGGACAACGTTTCTACAGACTGCAGACAGAGGACCAGCCAGGATAGCATCCTTACAGTATTCAGAGAAAGGGGAGAGCACTAGAAATATAGCATAGGAGAGTGGTGGCACACAGACAGCACGGCTCTAGGCTGGAACCCTAAGGAGTGTCGTGAAACGGGATTCACGTGAAGTCTGCATCAACATCTTGAAAGGTACAATAGTACATTGAGGGGACTCTCAGTGTGATGGAGCTACACACTTAGAGAAATCTACACCTATAGAGGAGATTTTCAGGAATGGGACTGCATCCTGAGAGAGGGCAGCACACTGAGAAGAAAGACAGAGCAGTAATTTGAGGGTGGGTACAATTGATGGGAGAGCAGCTTGAGAGGCAATAGAGACAGGGTGGACCCCAGAAAAGCTCAGTATTATAAAGAGACTGCAGCATCTGAGAAGGTAGAGTGAACATTACTCTAAGGGGTTTCACAAAAAAGGGGTCATGCCTAAGAAATGACACCAGCGTGAGAGAGCAGCATCAACCCTACAAAGCAATACCAGAAGCAAGATTAATATACAGAGAGAGGTGTCACTGGGAAAAGATAACAAAGAAATTCTGCTCTTCATGAGAGGTTTAATATGAAGGGAACAGCACCACGGGAGACACAGTACCATAGATAAACTAAGAAAGTAGCAACCTACAAAGGGGTTCTCATGAGAGCTCATTACCCCATGATGGATAGCACCATGAAAGGGTTTCCATAGGTGGGGCGGTACTGGAGAGGAGTTCGCAGGACTTACAGTAAGAACAGTACCCCAAGAGATTGTGTATTGTAGTGAGGGACAGTGGGGGATCCAGAGCAGTGAACACCACCTCAGAGGAGGGAGTAGCCAAATAGATAGTAGCATGCTCAGAATGACAGGACAGTATCTGAAAACAAGAGAATGCCACACTGACGAGGACATGGGTGTGTCTGCCAAGGAGTGGGCAATAGCCCTTTATAGATGGCAGTGCCCTAAGAGGGAGTTCCAACAAGAGAGTGACAGGAAAGCACTTTCTGAAAACAAGAGAGCAACACCGAAATGGAGGAAACTCCTGGATTCAGTGGGCTGCAACAGGAGAGAGAGAAAAAACTGCACACTGAGAGGGGTACACCATAGGAGAAAGTGTGGATAGTATAGTGAGGAGAGAGGAACTGATCAGTACACAGGGGAGAGAGGAGGGGAGCAGCATACATTGGAGACATAATTTAACTGGTGCAAGAGAGAAGCAGTACCTTGGTGGGCAAAGGGGTGGATAACTCCTGAGGAGAAATTGTTACCAAAACTTTAAAATATAGATAGATTTTGTCTTTGGAATAGCTATGTTGAAAACAATAGGTCTAATCTGTTTAATAGGAAAAGTTAGATAAAGTAAGTAGGCCAAAATTATTTATTGTGTTAAAGGCTGTAGGTAGGAATTTTAGTCTTATTGTTACATGGGATCTCAGATTACTGCTGTAGACAAGTATTTTGGTGTTGGTTACCCTCTCTGACAAACCATAGTGGTACACAATTTGGACAGTTACAATCCTTCCTAGGCTCTTTTAGGATAGGTTGAAAATGGTTTTACCTTTCATAATTTTGTGCATAATTTTATTTTTACGACTGGGTGCCTGATGATTCCTTTGTGGGAACGTTTGTGCTTAATACAATAGGCTAGAGTGGAGTATGGTAAGAAGCCAGTGATAAAGGCTATGCGCATGATTGTTTCATTGAGAAATTTTATGGAAAATACCATATGACTGATCTGTTTATCTTTACGGTACAACAGAAACAGTAGGTCTGACTGATTTATTGAAAACCGCATATGTTAAAGTTATTAAAAAAGACGTAGACCTCACTTACCTATTGTGAAATGCTTTTATCAAGCCAATAGGCCTTAAGGGTTCATTGTTAGTAGACTCAGTTAAAGGCTGTAGAGTGTTTTTTTACATGGAATCTCATTACCTTGATAAGTGGGGTCTTGGTATTGGTTTCCCCTGGTAGACTATCTGCACTGAGGTAGTCCTTGTTAGACGTTCCTAAGAGGTGTTTTAGCAACAGTAATGTTATAGGTATTTGTAATTTTGCTGACTCTTTGCCTGATTGCTGCCTTGTGAGAAAGTTTATGGTTGTTATGGCTGATCTGAGTTACTTTTGGTGATGAGCCAATTATAAAGGTTTTGAGCCTGATTGGTTCTTTAAGAAAACATAATATCAGATGATGTTTAGTATGATAAAGTACAACAGATGCAGTAGGCCTGACTTACTGTGAGAATTCTATGTTAAAGAAATTAGATACTTCATTGTGGATTGTAATTGCATTGTGTTAAAGCTTACACACCGGGCTTTTTGTTATATGTTATCTCCAGATTACTATAATAGACAAGCTTTTTGGCGTTGGTTACTTCCTTAAACAACACCTTGGGATTGAAGATTTGCACTATTATAATCCCTGCTAGACCTTCTTGGGAGGACATGGCTAGTGTACTTGTTTGCCAGGCAGCTGTAATAAGAGACTCTACATACATACATAGAGAGACTTGGAGCTAGCCCTCAGCTGTCTGTTTGAGTGCCATTCACATTCTAACTCTCCCCATTACAGCATACTGCATGGGTAATGGGTGAATCCATTTCTGCCATCGGCTTTATTACCATTTGAGAGATGCCATTTTACCTTATCAAATGTGCACACCCACCTGAAAACAGCGCTGGTCTGGCAAGCCAATCATTTAATTTTTCATTTTTTCATTTTATACCGCCTCTTTTCAATTCAGTTTAGTGTTTGACAGCTCACCAGGCAGTCCTGCAGGGGCCACTCACCTTACTTACATTCTTTAAATGTATTCTGCCTATGCCTTCTGAGTTTGTGTCTGTTGCATAGGGGCAAGTAGATGAATGCAAGAATAACTCAATTGTGGTTGAAAGGATGGACTCTCACTCCCTATCAGACTGTCAATGCACATGGCAATGCCCCATTGCTTGGCATGTAAGATTCACTTCATCCTTTGGGGTGTTAGCCCAGCCAGGTTGCTCGGTGTGTTAGCCCATCTCCGCCCACCCCCCGAAGTTCAGGTCTAGTTGCTGGGTAGCATCCACTCGTTTCTCTTTCTTGAAATACTCAGGGCTATGGGTGGGGCAAGGGATCAACAAAGAGATGTCTGTCACACTACTCTTCGGCGTATATTCTCAAGAACGTGCGATAATCATCGCCAAAATAGGTTAACGCAATTCCACATCTCGCCGTCTATTGCAGGAAAATAACTGTGTCAATGTCATATTCTCAAAACGCCGGTAACATGCGATAGTGTCCCCATAACACGTCAAATGTCTGCGATAACATTACCGGGACGGCGAAACAAATCCAAACCTGAACGCTAAAAAAGTTGCGTTGGGCCCAACTGCGATAAAAAAGTCAGCGATAAGCAGCACCTGGCCTGCAAATCCCACAAGTCAGGCTGCAAAAATCAGTATAAAAGCGGCAACAAAAAACACAAACAGCACACAAACAACTGAGAAGCACCATGATTGTGGAGTTGAGGTGTGTGGTGTGTTCATTTGGTACTTACCAACGAGCAGTGCATTTCCGTAGGTGTCATCCTCAAAGTGCAGGTTGATGATGGACTGTTGGAAGATGTAGGATTCATGCACACTGCCTGATTAGTTGACAACGACGTTGGTGAAGAGTCCCCGGTGGTCCACTATTGCCTACACATTGATGGAATGCGTGTGCTTTCTGTTGCGGTAATTGTGTGCAGTGTTGGCAGGGGGCACAAGTAGGACATGTGTGCAGTCAATTGCCCCCAACACTTAAGGGGAGCCAGCTATGATGTAAAAGCCTTGCTTGGTCTCCAGCTGTGCCTGCGCAGTGTGGGGGAAGTGAAGGTGCTGGGGTACCAAGCTGATGATGGCATCCAAGACAGTTATGAGGAACTTTGATAGGGCTGGCTATGAGATTCCTCCGACTCTGGCGGTTGTTGGTTGGAAGGTACCAGAGGCCAACAGGTGCAGCACAGCCAGCAGCTTTGTCTGGGGAAAGATGTTGGTTGTCCGCTGTGTTGGTACCATCAGCCTGTGGGCAATGTGGGTCAGGATGCGGAGGATGGTTGTCCTTTTGAGCCTGTAGTGAGCAATGACTTCCTATGGCGTTAAGTCTGTGAGGCGGTGCATTTTCAGAAGGACCGCTGTCTAATTCTGCACTGCCTTGGTGATAGTCCGGGGTGGAAGCTGGGGGACTGGTCCTGGGGTGGGTGCGGGGGAACCTGGGAGTGGTGTGTTGTTGTCCTCTTGGGTCTCCAAGGTGCATGATCAGTAGCTCCATGACATGTGTTGGTCTGCCGATGTGGCTCTGTGCTGGGCTCCCTTTCATACTGCAGGTTGTCGTCCTGCTTAATACCAGTAAAAGGCAGGTGTTCATTCCCTGCTGCTAACGCGCCTTGTCGTCTGTTTTTGGATCGCATCGCAGATCTGCCTGGCCATTAAGAATATCGCGAAGTGGTGTTTTCATGTTTTTCTGCACAGGAACGCCTACTCTGCATATTATTAGCGTTTGTTGTTGCTCTCATCCGTGGCGATGTTTTTTTGCAGAAGCTATCGCTGAATAACTGGTGATATTGGCAGTTTGCACCAGCTTGAGCATGGAGCGATAATTCTATTGCCACTTTTTCTGCACTAAAGTGCTGATAACTCAGTGATAAGTCCTTGAGAATATGCCCCTACATGTACTGAATTTTCCAATATCAGAACCACCCCACCCCCACTTCTCAAGATTCACTAGCCCTCCCAATAAAATAAGCATAAATTGATACCCATGTTGTTGCATATGGAAGGGAATGTAAAACACATAGGTGGATGAGCTGCTGGAAGGTCCAGTCAGGATCAAGCCTGAAGCCAGGCTTTGGCTTTGCTCTGGGTCCTGTTGGAACCTCGTGCCCAGAACGAGTCAATTCTCTCATGGGGCTTCTACCCTCACCCTACCCTCTTTGGAAAGAGGAAAAACAAACGACTGATGTTTGAAATAAAATGAGAGACAAACAGACAGCCATTTAGTGACTGATAAGGTACAAAATGAACCCATACAATTTACATATATTGAGTTTCTCCCTGCTTGAACCAAACTCGGTGATCTTCAGCAACTATTTTATTTGACTGTTTCTCCATTTTCTTCACTGTTGCTTATGAAATTACTTGAAAATACTTGAGTATGAGTTCAGAATACCAGCTGTACAAAAACCAATTGTGTTTAATAGACTATAATGTTGCAGTCTGTAAAAATCCAGGCCACCCACAGGGTTCGCATGACAACAGTCTTGCCTCGTATTTCCTTAATGGCGCCGTTGCCAGGGTGGAGGGAGAAATAGTTATAAGTTCATGTTTATAAACAAGCACTTTTATAAGTATTTTTCAGTGGGGTGCTATAATGTGCTCTATTAATGTCAGCGCTTCCACAAGTTAAAGAAATGCAGTCTTTTTAATTTTGAAGAAACGTCATCATATTGTATGTGATGATTGTTTTATGACTTACATGGCATAGATTTACAGGACTCTGCTCATTCACAGATTCTAAGAGCCAACCCAGATCCTTTGCTGGGCTAACCCTGTTTATTTCTTGGCTTGTCCACCTCTACTAAAACAAGACCATTAACCGCTTCCATGCCGCGCACATTTCCCCGCTGTGTGCGCGAATTCCACACGTGCGCAAATCGGATGGCCCCCAGCCGTCCGACACACAGGCCCACTGTGACGTCAGATGGCCAGGGGCCATCCGACGCGTGGAAGAGGTTAACTTCAAATGTCTCCTACCATTGGCGCCTTGGGACCCTCAAGGGTAAGTAGCTGATTGATTGACTGATTGGCAACAAAAGTCCTGAGGCAGGCATTTTCCAATTGTGACGCTGCTATCCTAGGTTGCCGTGCTAAATTTGAGACAGTGGTTTCTGGTGCTCGCACTGGCACTTAATTGTCAACAATGGAGCTTGTAGCAGTCAGCCACATGGTGGGGCTGTCCGTCTAATTTAAAAATGAGCCCAAAAACTGTTGTTTATTAATTCAATAAACATTAAAAATGACTTTTGACAGCCGCGCAAGCCATTCTTATAGCTTTGGAGGCCTGGAATAGACTGCATTATCACACTTGTAGGAGTGTGATGAATAATAATTGTGTTGGTAATGTGGCTATCACTGGCAACACCGGGAGGGCCAGTATGTGGTGCAAGCTGCAGTGGCCTCGAGACAGGGCCCGGCACTATTTTTTTTTTTTAATAAATTAAGCACCGGCTATCACCTCATCAAAACCAAAGCGTGCTCCATCTACACAAATGCGCACTTTGATAGCAGTTTAAACATAACTCTAGGGGGCAGATTTATGAAGGCCTTGCGCCGCCGGTGCATCACTTTTAAAATGGGAAAAAGTGACGCACCGGCAGCGCAAGGCCTTCATAAATAAGGCCCTAGGTCTTTCAGAATCAAGATGCTGAGGAGAGCCTCTGATTTAGACCATTAAACTCCTGAGGAATACCACGGCAGGAGTGTTTGGATACTTCCGTCCAGGCAGCGCCGTCATGGTCTCTGATTTATCGGCTCACATTTTATGATAAACAATTAAAATAAATTAGTATTTAGAGCTCCGCTGTCAGCCGGCCTTGGATCTTACATTGGCCAGAGCCCCTGTGCCCAAGCACATGAGTAGGATCTGCAAGTGGTGATCCCTGGGAAAAGAGGGCGGGATTAGTTGCTTTTTGAAACAAAGAATGCCCGGACTGCCAGGAACAGATCCAATTTCGGAGTGCACCACTCTTTCAGTAGAACGGTGTCTGTCACCGCCCTTACCCTGGCCTTGCATGAGTGCCTGAGGGACAAGTGATGCAATGGATAAACGCGTTGCAGTAACACTAGTGGAAATGTCAGTCCTGCCATGTCCACCGCTTCTTGCACAGCTGAATATCGAGGTTGGGCAGGACACCTAAAAAGTCATAGCCAGACATTGTCACGCGGGTGGGGAGGCATAGGTTAACTCCTACTTCTGCTACCTACACGCACTTTTCATGGACCGGTGATGCTATATTATTGCACTTCGAAACAGCTGCCTAAGGAACCACCACCAAAGAGATGTCAGATTGCCTCCAGAAGCATCAAATGTAACCCAGTTGTCTGGCAGGGTTTGTTTTTTGTGGGGCGTTAGAGAAGGCAGGAAAAATCATTTACCCATGTCTTATAGACTGCTTTTCAAAGACATACATGTAAGAAGTGGAGTCCAAATGCCTGTCTGCTGTGCCCTTACAGCAGAGGTCTTCAAACTGGGGGGGGGCCTTCCCCCCCTAGGGGGCCCTCGAGTGATCCCAGGGGGGGCGCCAGGCTATGGACAAAAGAAACATTATGCTTTGTTTTCAGCCTAAAAAAATGAGCAGCAGTAAGGACTTCTGTAATGGGTCGTCATTCACATCCATTGTCATTTAAATCCTGGCTGGGAGAAGGTGTCAAAAGGGAAGTGACCCACACTGCCATTTCGAATAACCACACTGGATCCTTTGCACATTAGTAAGGCCTGTCTCACCGGAATAGTATGTTTGGAAATCATGTATTTGTTTGCATTTCTAAAACAGTGACAGAACTTAGCTGCAATGTTTAAATAAGTCTAGACATATTTAAACATTGCCAGTTAAATCAAATAATTATGAAATATTTTGAGGGGGGGCCGGCGAATTGTTTTTTTACACTGAGGGGGGCGCGGAATAAAAAAGTTTGAAGACCACTGCCTTACAGTCTCTCACTCGTCACAGAGTGGGAGGGGGTCAGTGAGACTCCTGATCCCACCTCACTCTGTGATGAGGTGTCAGTGATTGACACTCGACCCTGGGCACTTCAGGGCAAAGAACTGAAGTACCCAGGTCCTAAGCAATCAGTGGCACTCCTCCTCGTCAGGAGGAGGGGAGAGCCTCCAGGTGCTTGCCAGGCTGAAGAGATCACGTCCACAGGAGCTGTGACATTTTCAGCCGACACAGTCAGCTCATGCAGCCAGGGGCCTCCGCATTAAGCGCAAGTCTAGTTCCTGTCTGCCTGACAAGAAAATAAAGAGTGTCTGTCATGCTGACCTTTGCTCAGCCTGACAGAGACTCTTTATGGTGGCCAAAAGGTGAGTGGGTGTGGCCACTTAACCCATTAGATGAGCCGCCATTGGGTATGAGGTTTTAAGTCTTAACAAGGCTCCTTACTAACGGAGGTATTCCAATAATAAATATGTAAACTGCTCGGGTGATCTGGCGAGCTAATCAATAAGAGGATAAGGTGCTTCCTGAGAACGTAGAGTAAACTTGAAACTAAGCTGCTCGAATTAAACAGTTGTACTTTTCACCGCATGTAGGCTTTTCTGCCGATTGTAATATAGTATATGTTGAAGGTTCCCAATTTCGCTCTAGGGTAATTAATAAGAGGAGTTTTAAAAACTTAATACAAAGGAATTTGCTTTTCTGCGCTCCACATTCAAGGATGGTGATAAACATTTTTAAACAGTTTGCTGACCATATTTCTCAAAAACAAGCCTAAGTGTTGAATTGCTTTGAATAAGTGAGTGCAAAAACGTCAAACTAGAGAGGAATATTATGAGATTGAATATGTAAATGGAGACATTAACACCTCTAGAAAATAGACAGTAAAAACAAGGGGATAATAAAAAATGTTTTTCCATGGTCTTAATTTTGGTGTTGCCCCATATTTACGCTGCCCTTGTAAGTATGGGGCAGCGTCAAAATCAATGGGTGTTTTGCCGTGGAATGCCGACAGTACCATCCATTGCCCACCTTTTTCATGCTAAGTATAGCGTGAAAGCGGCCTTATTTAAAAGGCAGCATTAGGCCACATCAAGTGGCTTAACGCTGCCTTGTAAATATGGCATAGCACATATCGCCACAGGAACGTCACTAAAAGTGACGTTCCTTTTGCGATAAGGGCTTTGAAACATGCCTCTGAGAGCTGCCCTACAAAGGCAGATAAGGCCTACATGCATATCTAAGCCCTAAAGTACTACAGCTTAAAACAGGTTTAACCAGATCAGATGATTTGTAATGTCAATGGAATGGAAATGGGAACACCATGTCTCCGGAAGTAACCTCAACATACCTTTTGAAGGTGACACAATGTGCACAGACAAAGGAAACATTCTTCAGCCTTTTTTCTGAAAAAAAATTGAAAAATTAGATTAATCATCAAGAAAGAGAAAGCCCATCATCAAAGATACTAATGCAAGTCTCATAAACCGACCCAAATTGGCAGAGAACTAAATAATTTTCTAGTTCTCAAAGATGCCAAAAGAAAGTTAAAGAAAACTATTGCGAAGAAGAGCAGAGTCTAAAGAAATTAAGGATAGAGAACATAGAATGGGCCAGAGAACAAATAAGCAATTGGTTGAACAACTTTAGGTAAAGGATTAACCAAATGCTGGAAAATAGAATTTCTCAATCACGGGGGAGTGGGGTTGGGCACTTAGTGTTTTTGTCACATGTGACTGTGGCTAATGTTGCACAGTGATATTCAAAGTTGCAGGAGCAATTATAAGCTAACTGTTGGGATAGTGCATGGTTAAAATGTGCTGGATGTGGGAAGAGTTGAATGTGATGGTTGTCGCCCAGACATGTAGTTGCTCCAACTACTGTCTTCCAGGCCGCACAAAGCTTAAACAGACTAGAATATCTGTTTAACACAACACTGGATAATGTAATTTCTTCTTGGTTAAGGTTATGATTTAACATTGCAATTCTAATAGACGACTGTAACTACTTAGAAATATTATAATGGCAGCGTCTAGCTTTTTAGCTGGCATAAAAGAGGTCTTTGGACCTTGTTCTGTGAGAACTCTGGGGGACCAACCTTGCTGAAAAGACTTTTATCACCATGACCGCTCTGATAGAACCAAATCAACATCAATTTACAGCATCTGTTGGAAGGTAGTTTCTTTAGCTTTTGTGGCAATCTAAGTTCAAAGGACAAAAGTGCCTTGGTAACTTCAGGAACAACCTTTCCTGCTACATTTACTTATTGCCTTGCATACATCTAACACTGCCTTGCATCAGCCGCGGCCCGTGCAGCTAAGAGCGGAGGGGCAGTGCGGCCGGGTTGGGAGGGGTTAGACAGATAACCCCAAGGGAAAATTAAATAAATTAATAATTTTCCCTCATCATTGTTGTCGAAACCCCCACCACCCGGCCCCACGGTCCCACCACTCTAACTTGCACGGGTCGCAGGTGCCTTACATACATCTATTGCCACTGCCTGGGTGACCAACATCAGGCGCTGTGTTGATCACTAGATGTTTGCATCACTTCCTTTCACATATGAACTGCCCTCTTTCGCCAGACATCCACCCTGCGATGGTTAGATGCTCTAGAGTGCAGTGTTTCAAGAACAGACATTCATTTAGCAGAGATCAACAAAGTGGAATGAAAAGGTTACATTTTAAAATAAAGAGTGAACATCAATTATAGCTTCTAAAACACCAACTGAAATATTTAAAAATCACCCTTTTAAACTGCAATCATGAGCACAAGAGATTAAACAAGCAACGGGAGGTGAGAGTTGACAAGCAGCGATGGGAGGGAGGAGGTTGACGGGACAGGGCAGGAGTCAACAATTATGAGCGTATAGACACCCTGCAAAATGATGAACTCTGATGGAGTGCTATACTTCAAAATAAAAAAATTACCTTTGCAGGTACATGGACACTGCCCATCGGAAGCAGCACTTGGTTGGGGCTCCACATCAGAATGACAGACACCAGGAGGAGGTGCTGACCAGCCAAGATACTTGGGAGCTTTTGTGGGAGTCAGCCAATGTTAAGTAAAGTGAGGAGGGCACCACATGGGAGCTAGCCAATGGTAACTATAGGTAAGTAAAGGGCGGTTCTAAGCCTCTTTTAAGAATTTCTTTTAAATATAAGAGATTTCACAAGCACAAAGCAAATGCTGTGCAGCCAAAACGTAAAAAGGTGGTTCCCAAAAGCAATTTCCCCATGCATTTTCCATAAACTTTTGTCAAAAGTGTTTTTGCAAAAACTGGCAAACAGAATTACTCCAAATTTGGATGGAAGTTAGATATTTGTCCACAGATTGTGCATTTTGTGATTTGGTGTAAACCCATTCAGTAGATTTTGAGGAAAGAAGGTATAGCTCGATGGTTGGGTTCAAGGGCCTGTGCCTCATGGGAACAGTCTAGCCCGAACTGCGAAGACATGTCTTCGCTGGACAGGAAATAAGCATCCTGGGACCGGTTTCGGGTTCATAACCCTCATCAGCCAGGCTATCTTGAATACAGTGGCAAAGTGAGCAAGGGACCCACGTCTGGGCATACCCTGCCAACTCAGGCCGAACAAAGCGATACCAAAGGGGATGAAGGACGGAGCGCTTGAGCAAATCAAACACTCACCCCCAGTCAACTGATCTCGGTTTAATCCATCATCGTTCTTTAGCTCACTCCACTACCCCAGTTCAGACATGGCCATATGCAAAGCAGTCTGACCCTGTGCTTCATGTGAACAGTCTAGCCCGCACTGCCAGGCCATGTCTCCCTGGACCGGAAACAAGCATCCTGGGACCGGTTTCTGGCTAATCAGCCGTCATCAGCCAGGCTAGCTTGAATCCAGTGGCAAAGTGAGTAAGGGATCCACGTCTGGGCATACCATGCCAATTTAGGGCGAACAAAGCGATACCAAAGGGGATGATGGACAGAGCGTTGGAGCAAATCAAACACTCACCCCCAGTCAACTGATCTTGGTTTAATCCATCATCATTCTTTAGCTCACTCCACCACCCCAGTTCAGACATGGCCATATGCAAGTCAGTCTGACCCTGTGCTTCATGGGAACAGTCCAGCCCAAACTGCCAAGCCATGTCTTCCCTGGACAGGAAACAAGCATTCTGGGACCGGTTTCTGGTTAATCAGCCATTATCAGCCAGGCTAGCTTGAATCGAGTGGCAAAGGGAGCCAGGGACTTGTTTTCGGTCCAGGGAAGACACAGCTTGGCAATTCGGGCTGGACTGTCCCCATGAGGCACAGGGTCACACTGATTTGCATATGGCCATGTCTGAACTGGAGTGGTGGAGTGAGCTAAAGAATGATGATGGGTTAAACCCAGATCAGTTGACTGGGGGTGAGTGTTTGATTTGCTCAAGCGCTCCATCCATCATCCCCTTTGGTATCGCTTTGTTCGCCCTAAGTTGGCAGGGTATGCCCAGACGTGGGTCCCTTGGTCACTTTGCCACTGAATTCAAGATAGCCTGTACCCATTTTGGATGCCACTACCTAGCGTCTTCACATTACTTAAGGGGAGGGGCACAGTCCCCATTCCCAAGCCTTGTTAGGCTTCAGGGGCCCCATCCCCAGGGCCACAATGATTAAAAAAGGGAAAGGGACCACACAGCCTCTCTCTCATAGAACCCATCCCCCTGGGCTGAATTCGAAAAAAAGTGGAGGATCCGCACAGGCCCCTTTCCAAGGCCTTAAAGGACCCCGTGGACCCCATCTCCTGGAGCCAGCTCAAGAACTCTGTCCTGAGAAGCCACCCCTGGACAGAGAAGGGAAACACATGTTTGCTCCTGTCTGGCATGGCCATTTTTTAAATCTTCCTCCAGGCGAGAGCAAACATGCCTTCCTTGCCTGCAGCAAGGACTTAAGCTAAGATTTAAACATGAGATTTATACATGCTCCTGTTGAGTGGGAGCATTCTTATGTTTGCCTGCCCCCACTGATGCGGGCAGGGAAGCACAGATTGCTCCCACCCAGCTGGAGCAAGAAAAAACAGCTGCTCCCACCGTGAGGGGGCAGTGTTGACTCCTGGACTGTGTTGTGAGCTGGCTACCGCCGCAGGGGCCCTGTGGCTCCACCCAGGGCCCGCCCACCCTCAGGCCTGAAGTAGGCTTGAGGCTGGGCCCCCTCCGCTCAATAATGTATTTCGGCCATGGAGGATGGGGACTCTGGGTCCTAATAAGGCCCAGAAAGGGTGGCTTCGGGGCGCCCTCCCTTTTATATTGCTTTTGGCCCATGGGGAACGGTTCCCCAGGGCTTAATAATGCTCAGAAGGGTGCTGCACGCCCCTCTCCTTTTGTGTTACATTTGTCACAAGATGATTGGGTCCCAGGGACCTATAAAGGCTCGGGGGCATGGCCTCCTCCACTTAATAATGTCATTTGGCTCAAGGAGATTGAGTACTCAGTACTAATAAGGCTCGGAGAGGGGTGGGCATGGCCTCCACCCCATTTTTATAGCTTTCGGACCCACAGGATGGCATGCCCATGGCTAATAAGGCTCAGAGAGGTGGGCCCCATGGCACCCCTCCTCTTTTTTTAGGACATTTGAACCAGTGGATGGGTTCCCCAAAGCCACAATAGGCCTGGCTGTCTTCGGGCATGCAGACCCACTCCCCTTTTATAAGACTTAGAGAGAGGGGCCATGTGCTCCTTCCCTTTATTTAAAATATGGTCCTAAGGGTTGAGGTTCCTGGGACCCATTTGGGCTTGGGGAGATGGGCCATGTGCCCCCTCTCCTCTCCCCAAATAATAGGGTAGTTTGCCCCAGAGGATGGGTCTTCAAACCTCTTTAGGATTTGGGAGGGGCTCAACCCCATAATTAAAATATGGCTCAGGTGATGCCCCTTCTCTCTGGGGCTTCTTAAGGCTCGGGAAGTGGGGCCACACATATTCTCTCCCCTATAATTAAAATATGCCCTGGGAGATGAGGTCTTAGGGCCCATTTGGGCTTGGGTAACAGGGTTGTGTGCCCCCTCCCCTAATATAAAAGTTGTTGTCCAGAGTGGATTGGATCCCCAGGTCCTCTTAAGTCACAAGGAGGAGGGCCACCCTCCCCTATAGTTACCCTATGGCACTAGCTATGGGATTCCCGGGACCCATTTGGGCTTGAGTAGGGGATGGCATACGCTTTCCTCCCATAATGTTAATGAATTTGGACCTGAGGGTTAGTGTTACATATGATAATAAAATATTACTTTAGGTTAAAAATAAACCAAGAATTTCACTGAAAAAAACAATGGTTAAAGTGACGTTCTAGTTAGGTATGACAGGAAGATCTGATTTTGTTTTAAACATAATCTTCTAAATTAATTGGAAAAAAAAATAAGGTTAAAGATACGTAATAATTAGGTGAAAAGTTCAGTGTCAGCGTAATATTTTGAACTAAAAAACACAGAAATCCACGAGTTATTGTTAGCAGAGCTAATGACATTATATATATCATCACTCATGACATGTTCTATGACATCATTTCTATCACTAATGACATGTGAAATAACATATTTTATGACATCACTGATGACATCATTCATTCATTCTACTTTTGTACACATTACTCTATAAACGAGAATGGCATTAGAAGTATGAAAGTGTGTACAAAATAGCTCAGAATATTATGGAGATCAATGATGCCAGACACATACCACCCCTTTGGGAGAAGGAAGCTTCTGTTATGTGCAGCATTGACCGTATACCATACAGTTTATAGGTACACGAGCTCCTGTTAACCACACATAGATGGGTAACCCCTTCTGCACACAGTGTTCAATCTGTATACAGCTGTTTGGAGAAAACCATCTTCTTCCAGACACACAAGCTCTGTTCTGTAAATATTTCCTTACTGACAGTTAGCTAACCTCTCGTGAGATATGAAGTGAATATAAGTAGAAAAGTGGGTTCTGTAAACAGTGTCCTATGCTGAGACTTCACTCAGTACCACAATGTTTGCAGACAGCCAAACTCTCATGAGGAATATTCCATAGATTATTAAAAGTATCTACTCAGAATAAAAGATATTCACCATTTATAGTAACTACAACTCGTGCCCTAGGTAACTATAACTTATGCCCTAGCCATGCACACATTTGTCATCAATCATGTAATTAAAAATGTTACAGTGATATTATCAATGATGTAATAGAACATGCCATGAGTGATGCAATATGTGGGGTAGTTAGCAGTGCATGTCAAGGGCATGAGTTATAGTTTAGTGCGATAACTATAACTGGTGAACTTCAGTGATTTTGTACGTTTACAAAGGCATGTTTTAACTGACATTTTCACTTAACTATAACATCCCTTTAACCTTGATTTTCAGTGAATTTCCAAAGTTTTTATCGTGCCTAACTATAATATCACTTTAACCTTTGTTTTTTTTCAGTGTTATTTCTAGGTTTTGTTTTATTGTAAAGTAATATTTTATTACCATACATAAAGCCAGATCCCCTGCCGTGCAATGCCATTGGGCTGCGGCCAAACCCTCACCTCCCCCACAGTACTTAACCCCCTTTAAATAAAGCAGATCTACCATGTTTCTCCAAAAACCACAAATAATATTAATAAAACGCATCGTTTGTTATTAATACACAAAATGCAATGTTTAATATTATTGATAACTTAAAAATATTTGATAACGTTTTATTAAAATACATATCTGCACCCTTTCTTGTTTTGAAGCTTTTATTGCTACATTTTGTGGATGAAAACCTGAAAATAAATAGCCAGAGACACAGTTTTATTTTAAACAATATGTTTCTGAATATTTCACCTCATAAAATGCAATCATAAAAACAACCACAAAAGGGCCTTGTATTTTTTATACATCTTCAGACCACACAAAACACAACCATAGTATCAGCCTCTGGAGGGAGCTGCACTACCATCTGTAGAGCAAAAGCAACAGCTTGGGAAATGTTTAAAACAAATGTGATACATTCTTATGGGGTCATGGTTTCAATGACCCAGGAAACTTACTGTTTGTTTTCTAATGTTGCTGGGGGACTGCAGAACTCCCTGAAGCCCCCAAAACATAAAACGAATTGGTGGTGTTCCTGCCCCTTCTGCGGCCATCACCAAAATCACAAAAAGTATGTAAATAGCCCTCGCAGGGCATTATGGGGTGCTCCGTGAAGGAGCAGTGAATCATAAATGAGCGGCCGTGGCTGATCATTTATTATTCCCTTTCTGACTTTATTTTAACATTTTTATGGCTGTCGTGCTCCCACCCAGGACACCCACAATTGCTTTTCCTAGGATGCCATCTTGGTGCCCCAGGGCTTTCATGAATCTGCCGGCTCTCTGCAAGGTGACCTATTTCTTGGGGCTGCGCAGGAGCCTGCATTTTGTTTTTATTTAAGGGGTGACCACCCAGTGCACTCCAGACCACTATTATTGTTGGGGGAAACTGGGGGATCCCTAGGGCCGAACATAACTTTAGAGGGAGGCGGGTCACATGGATGCCCTCCCTGAGTCTCCAAAGACCCCAGGGACCCCATCACCTGTGGTCAGCACAGAGACTGTGTCTTGGGAGCCTACTCGGCGAGGCAGGGAAACCTATTTTTACTCCAGCTTAGTGGGAGCATTTTTAAATCACCCACCAGCTGGGAGCAAACTTGCCTCCCCTGCCTGCTGGAGCATGGGTAGGAAAGGGATGTGGGCTGTCACTCTGTGGTAGGTTTAAAAATGCTCCCACCAGATGGAAGCAGACTTTTGTTTCCCTGCCCACGCTTATGTATGTAGGGACGCACATATTGTTTGGTAGGAATGCAGTACCGTCTCCCCCAGTATGCGGGAAGCCAGCGAGGGCTGCTGGGGTCCTGGAGCTCTCCCTGTGGCCCTCAACATGCTGCTTGGTGGGTGCTCCAGGCATCAGGGCTCCCACCTACAAATAAGTGAGGTCTTGGGAAATGGAGTCCCTGGGGCCACAATAGGCTCGGGGATGGGAGCATCGTGACCCCCTCCCCTTAACAAATTAATTTGGCCCCAGAGGATGGATAGAGGGATCATCCGGCCCCCCCTACATTTAAGGAATGGCCTGGGGGGGGTGCAGCACTATTGGATCAGGGAGGGGGGCGTGGGACCCCTGCTCTCTTAAAGGCCCCAGCGTTGGTGTCCTTAGGCCTCTTGTGACTCTGGCAGGGAAGTCACACAACCCCACACCTTAGGAAATATATTTTGGCCGTGGGGTATGGCAACCCCAGGACCCGAAGTGGTGTGGAAAGGGAAGATACGGGCTGCCTCCCATTTAAATAAAAAAGGCATTGGGGATGAAGTTCCTGAGGCCCAAAGTGGCTTGTGGAGGTGGACAACTCTAACGGGTTGGATGAAGGTCTTGGTCACAGGCCAGGTCCTACGGACAAACCTCCATTTTGCGCAGCCAAAGGCCACTGGTAATTATTCAGGGCAGCATCCCAGTCCATCTTTATTTTGAAAACCAGGCCACCCCAGTTTGGACACAGCCAGATGGGGTAATGTTCTTATCTGCAATATGTTTTCTGCTAGACCTATTTCATTTTCCTGTCTTCATCTGCATATGATTACATAAATACTAAATTAACTACCATTAGGAATGCACGTAGGTTATGAAGGATGCTATTTCGTTTAGTGTTAGCCTACAACATGAGTTTCTCCTTAGGCTAAAGCTGCGCATAACCAGACACAAAAAAGGTTTCACATTGACTTGGTTGTGTGGGTATAATTTTCTGAGGAGGATGGCTGCTTTTTTAATTATTTGCAGGCATGAGGAGGATTTCTGAAGTTGGTTACTGCCGAGCTAAATTCAGTAATTCAAACAACTGTTAACAAGGATGCCATTAATGTCCACTGGTGAAAACATGGAAACACTTAGAGACAGATGTACAAAGATACTGGTCCCAAAAAGTGTTCACAATTTACAATCTGACCTTTCGTGATAAGTGTTTAATTTTGTAAACTGACCTATGTGCCAATCGGTCGACTCTCAGATTCCAAAATGGAGGAGGGAATCACAGAATGACCTACCTAATTAAAAAACTGCTTGCAAATTGAGACTTCTTCTGATTGGCTTAACAGGAATGGTGTGCTGCAGGGGAATGCAGCCCGCCATCACTGTGAAAGGACTACAAATAGATTGTTTGTAAGCAGCCCAAAATTTATAAAGAAATAAAAAGCTGTTTTAAAAAACAGTTTTTCCATTCTGAAAAACTTCACTGAGTTAGGCATTAGTCCCCCCTAAACAACTTCCCTCTCCCTGTAAAGCTGCCACTATGATTCCCAATTGGGAGAGGTTCAAAATTCTCTCCCCCTTGAGAGAATCAGTTACCACCCCACCTTGGAAGATGATAACTGAGCAATGGTTTGTGACCAGAATTCCAGTCGCAAACCATTGACGCATATGCTACTGCTTTGTAGCTTGGAAGGAATGCCCAAAGCAAGCTTCTTCCAAATTGTACCATATGTAAACCCACTTTAGGAACTGGGACAATTGTACTGATTCATCTAACAAATGTACTACATTAAAAAAAAATACTAATGGAAACCCCTCAGAATTAGCGAATATATGGCAGTTTGTGACTTTTAAAAAGCACTGTACCTCTAGGCCTTTATGAAAACACAACAAACTACTTTGGCAAAATAGGCAGCATATTGTAACATTGGTGATTATTGAAATAGGAACCCACAAAAGCTGGGATTCATTTATTTTCTTAAGACATGTAACCCAACGCTGATACGAGGTGAAAGAAAAATATCCTTCTCATCATTGAAAGTCTTCCTTTGCTTTGGGGGAGGGGGCCACTTCTACTCCCTGACACATTACAGGGGTTAAATTTCATTCACTGGAAGAACACGCTCCAGCTTGGTTCAAAATCTGTTATATTGTTTCATTAATTGCAAAAAGCTGAGCTGCAAAGCCTTTAAAGAAAGCAGGAAGGATCCGACGTGCGCTCCCGATCAGCTATTCCAATTGCAAATTTAATTGCTGAACATGTTTGATTGATCTCACTGGACGGTAGTCTGGCGTCCGGGGCTTTATCCGCCCATCCCCCGCTGGTCCCTTTTGTAGGTCATCTGCCAGCCCCATGAATCTGATTTCCATTGTTCACTTTCTAATGAGAAAAGACACAGGATGCAGGGACTGCACAAAGAGATGCTTTGAAGTAAATTGGTTTCATTTCATATCTTGAGTTTTTAGTCACATTGTGCAGCTGAGGAGGTGCTGCTAGGAAACTGGAGAACAAGGCACTAGTGCCGTCAGGATGCGTGTTGGATAAAGAACAAAAGACAACCCTATCTTTAAAGTGTGCAATGTTGTTTTATTAGCAATTGATATAGGGCTACTTGAAGCTTGGCAGGTTACCTCAAAGGCCCTTTAGAAAATAAATGATTAACACATTTATTTGATTACTGGCCCTAGAGCATGAACATCGAAAAAAGGGATCAGAGTGCAGCATACAATTACGTATATAAAACAAAAAAAAATATGAATACACTGTCCAGCAATAAGAACGTGTTCCACTTGTGCGTACAACGAAAGTGTATGCCATGTAAAACTACAGACCCACTTAGCAAGCCAAGGAATGTGTATTTGACTTTCAGAAGTATAGAATATTTCATTGTTTAGCTTCTCTGGTGCCATGGGTTTCCTGAGACCTTTAGTTTATGTGACAACTATGGAGATCAAAAACACAGCACAAGTCACCTTGACCTGTGACACCGAGCCTTTGCAGAGGTTTCAAGTCTGCTGTAATGGCATTAATTTTCAGGCTTCAGTGACAAACATAGCAGCACTGTGAAGCTGTGTCTTCAGGGAGGCAAGAGGTGTGAACTTGGAAGACCATCTAGGACAGAGATCCCATAGTTTATTCCAGAAATTACATGGGTGAGATTACAGAGAACATCGTGTGTGGTGTGTGATTTTATCCACATTATGTATTTAGCAAATTTCTTGGTTTTGTTAACAAAAAACTTTTGAGTTTATTGAGGATCCCGTCAGCATGGAGATAGAGGTGGCTCCGGTTGGAGTAGCACCTTCCACCGCCAGTGGACACAGACAAGGGTGAATGGGAAGTGTACAGTTCTGGTTGGACAATAGAGTGAACTTGGTCTTGGAAGGGTCAGGTTACAAAAACATGACTTGACATTCACTTCTCAATCTTCTCAGCTACAGATCTCCTCGGCCTGAAGCACTTTCCCCAGGTGGCTTAAGTGATCCCCCAGGTAGGACTGTCTACAACTATATCATCCAGGTAAGCTGCACTGAACTGCTCTAACCCAGGCAAGCCCCTGTTCACAAACTTTTGACATGTGGCAGGTGCATTCTTTAAGCAAAGGGCATTACCTTGAGCTGCGAATGTCCCTCTGGTGTGGAGAATGTTGACCTCTCCTTTGCTCCATCTGTGAGGGCAATCTGCCAGTAGCCTGAAGTCAAGCCAAATGTACTTAGGTACTTAGCACGCAGCCCTAACCTGTCATTGAGCTCATCAGCTCTAGGTATAGGATGAGCATCAGTATTTGAGACAGCATTCAGTCCTCTGAAGTCCACACAGAACCTTAACTCTTTTGTTCTCCCTTGGGGCTTAGTTTTGAGAACCAGTAACAGTGGACTGGCCCATGGACTTTCAGACAGATCAAATACCCCAACTCCAGCATCTTAGCTAGCCTTAATGCTGGCTCTAACATGGTCAGACAACCTGGACAGTTTATATTTGACAGGTAGGCTGTCACCAGGGTCAATGTGGTGCACACACCATTCAGTAATGCCTGGAGTCAAAGAGAACAGGTCTCTGTGCTGCTGGTCTGTCAATTTGGGAGAGAGTAAACCTCCCTCCACTGACCCATCTTGCACATTATTTGAGAGAAGGGCAGGCACTGGTTTAGTTTCCTCCTCCACCTCCCTCATCAGTGACCAGTAACATGGTCATATCCGCCCTGTCATGGTGGGGTTTCAATCTGTTCATGTGCAGGACCCTATGAGGGATCCTGAGGTGCCAAGGGCAACCAAGGAGGTAAACTCACCCGTGTTTTCTAAGATTAGATAGGGCCCACTCCACTTGCCATGGAGGGCCATGGGAGTCACAGGCTCCAAAACCCACACTAACTGTCCTGAATTATTCTCAGACATAGTAGACTTCTGATCATACCTGTGCTTTATGAGTCTAGCCTCCTGTTTTCTGCTTGCCTTGTACAAGCACTCTGCCATTCTTGATCTTAGCCCTAGCACATAATCAATCACATTGTCCTTGGCTTCTATGAGATTCTTCTCCAAAGACTCTCTCAGCACGCACAATGCCCCCCTTACAAGGTGTCCAAACAAAAACTCAAAGGGACTGAATCCAACTCCCCTTTGTGGAACCTCCCTGTAGGCAAACAGTAGGCATGAGAGGAGAACATCCCATTTCCTCATGAGTTACTCAGACAACCCATTGATCATGCCCTTCAATGTCTTATTAAACCTCCCAACTAGACCATTTGTCTTTGGGTGATAGGGCCTGGTGAGCTTATAGTTGACACCACACTCATCCCACATAACAGTCAGATAGTTGGACAGAAGGTTTATGCCCCTATCTGATACCACCTCTTTCGTAAACCCCACTCTGGTGAACACACCAAGCAGTGCTCTAGCCACTGCAGGAGCATCTATGATTTTAAGAGGGTTTGCTTCAGGGGACCTAGTGTCATGGTCCACTACCACCAAGATGTACCTATTCCCTGGTGCAGTAGGTGGGTCCATCGGGCCAACAATGTGGGAACAGGCCAACAGGTCAGGGAACAGGGGGAAACAATCAAAATTACAAAAGAAGCAATCCCTCCAGACCTAAATTTCTTTAATATATGGCTTCTCAACGCTCAAAAATAGGGCATAAAGAACATGATTCTTCACACAGAATGATGAATCATTATTACAGATTTGATTTCATTTAATTTTTTCTTTTTTCTTTTTTAGTATTTCACATTATAAAAAAGTGCATATGTCTTTTCAATTTTTGTCATAATTTTTTCACAAGAATGTGACTATCTACATTATTCAAATAATACACTACAAATAATACAATACATTTCAACACCTGTGAAGTCACAGCTAACTCAATGTTATGAATGTGATTCAACTCACCCCCACCCCCACACACACTCACACCTCTCTCTACACTTGCACACAATACACTCCCACTCTACACCCCAGAACAACACTGCATGCACAGATGGAAACATCCAGGTGATAAGATCAACCCTCGATTGCTGTGTTGATAGCTGGGGTGTCAAACTCTTTCTGGTTGACGTACGTTTCAATGGAGACAACTTTCCGGGAGCTTCAAAAGTAATTAGGGCGCTGCCTAAATAACAAAAGGCAGGTTGTGACAGAATACCCTCAATACCCTTTTGAGATAACAAAGGATTACAAATCATACGGTGGCGCTAAATTCTACTAATAGAGCGAGGCAATATAATTCCTGACAAGACCCACTAGAATTATAGAGGCTGTTCGTGAGAGAACACCTTTCGCAATTTGCTGAGATAACAAGGAACCATTAACAAAAGAGCGGCATCATTTTCTACTAGGATCCTAGATATATATCAGGAGCCTATGAATAAAAGATAACTGAAGGATTCTATTTTATGAAGTCAGGTCCTGCCAAGGCATAGACAATATTGACTATTTGCTCAGTGCACCAGTGTGTTCTCAGAAACGCCCACTAACAACAGTTATATATCTGTTCCCCCCTCCTTCCACCCGTTATAAATCATAAAATAACAGGTCCTGAAGAAGATGGTTTATAATCAATCATTCCATTGAAACGTACGTCGACCAGAAAGAGTGAGACACCCCTGTTATCAGCACAGCAATTGAGGGTTGATCTTATCACCCGGATGTTTCCATCTGTGCATGCAGTGTTGTTCTGGGGTATAGAGTGTGAGTGTACTGTGTGCAAAGTATATGGTTGCAGAGTAGAGAGAGGTGTGAGTGTGTGGGGGGTGAGCTGAATCACATTCATAACAATGAGTTAGCTGTGACATCACAGGTGTTGAAATGAATTGTATTATATGTGGTGTATTATTTGAATAATGTAGATATACACATTCTTGTAAACAAATTATGACAACAATTGAAAAGACATATGCACTTTCTTTATAATGTGAAATACTAAAAAAGAAAAAATTAAATGAAATAAAATCTGTGATAATGATTTATCATTCTGTGTGGAGAATCATGTTCTTTATGCCCTATTTTTGAGCATTGACAAAGCCATATTTTAAAGAAATTTAGGTCTAGAGGGATTGCTTCTTTTGTAAAAGGGGATATCTTGACCCATGGCCACTGTGAATTCTCTGTACTTCTGGGGCACCACCAACCTCCTGGTGGCCGCCTCCTTGAAATTTCTGGCTTCAGTATAAAGCAGTCCATCTTCCCAGTATATTCCGAGAAACCCACTGTCATCCTCTTCCTCCTACTTGGAGCCACATCTCCTCAAGCTCTCAAGGCTGGGACTGCCTCTCTGTCCTGTACTGAACTCCTCTCGGGGGGGTCTTCCTGCTACTGTCAGTTCTGCCAAATCTGACAGCTCTGGCAGGAATGGGGTCCCTCCCTCAGAGGCCAGACCCTCCCCATCAGGGTTAAATTCTTCCAGCACCTCTAGAGTTCCTTAGGCTGGCTCACCAGGCCCAGGACCATTATCCTTGAATGCTGGGCCCTGTGTTCAAGGGTTCAAATGTCCATCCTTTCCATTCTGTATAGTCTGTGACCTGGTCACAGCACATACCCACTCAGAGAGCTCCAATATTTTCATATGGAGACCCCTCTCCATTTCTTACCACTCAGATGATTCAAGGTCATCCCTCGGCCATCCCTCGGTTCAAACTATCCTCCCTTGGAGGGCGCCCGTTCTCCCACACATTCCTTATAGTCTGGAATAATCTACCTGAGAGCTTGCGTAAGGAATCGAGTTTACTACCTTTTAGGAAAAAGCTGAAAACTGTGTTGTTTCAGAGGCCTGGGGCACAGTCTAACTGGCCCACCTTTCCGTATTGTGTGCACCCTCTGACAAGCGCTTAGAGACCTCTGGATGATAAGGCACTCTACAAATCCAATCACAAATACAAATACAAATTGCCCAGCAAACACTGGACTGGGATCACAGGAGACACAGCTACCTTTCTAGACCCTCTCACACCTCCCCATTCCCAATCCACTACAGCCGTAGGATGGAGTTTGGTAGTGCTGTCTGCATAGGTAACCTGGTGAAACTCACCACGTAGAAACCTCTCCTGAGGCACCAGCTTGTCCAGGACCATAGTTACATTAGCTCTTGTGTTTCTGATAGCCTCCACTCTAGGCCAAGGCATGTACTTATCCATGTTTGGAGGTAAGGCAGCAAAGGTTGCGATATTCACTCCACCCTGGGAGACTAAGGTTTCTTCTACCACCTGCCTACCCCTCTCTGGGCATCACTCTCCACCCCCACACTTACACTGGCAATCCCTGGGGATCCCCCTTAGGGGGAAGCTTCTAGATGCAGACAACATCTGGTTACAGTCAAAGCACTTACCCACCTTTGAGGGATCAAAATACCTACCATTCTTTCCTTGATACCCCCTGCCTTTGAATTTGGGTTGGCTCGCCCCCCCTCCTTGCTCAGGTTTTTGCGGGTCTTTGGACGACTCCTTCTGTTTTCAACCTTCTTTTCGCTGGGCTTTCCACTTGGGGATGGACCTGTTCTCCCTTCTTCTGTCACCCCCTTTGTACTAATTGGAAACCCGAGTTCTCACTGACTCATCAGCTGCATTCCCCAGCTCTCTGGGGTCTATCAGCCCAGAGTCCATTATATACTGGCGTAACTTCTCTTTTGCACTGAGACATCCTCACGTCTACCCAAGACGTTGTACTCACTTTCTGGATGTTTCTAAACTTCACCCTGTACTGCTCTGGAGTCAGACCAAATCTCATGACTAAGCATGCCTTCATCTGCTGGTATGATTCTGCATCCTCCCTCTCAGGGTCAGGAGCCCACCCCTCCCAGTTACTGGAATCAACTCCCACAGGAGTGCACCCCAATACTAAGAGTAGCCCTACTCATTATAAGGGCCCTCTCAAAGACTGATGCCCACTTATCAATGCCACCCCTATGTATACTTGTGTGCTATACCCTTGGAAAGTTTGTGATCAAACCCACCACCCCTAGACGTCTCAAACTCTTCATCATTTTCACTGCCACCATTTCTTTTCTCCTCCTTCCCTCTCATCTCAGTTTAAATCCAAATTCCAAAAATCAAACTCAAAAGGTTTTTTCTAAGGCAATTTAGAGGATTTTTAAAATCTTAATTCATTTTACTGAAAGGTGTACTTTTTAAACATCCACACCAAATGTTGGAAATTGGGTGATTAGTAGTTGTAAATATGCATATACCACTGGCAATAAGGCCACTAACACAGTATAGGGCTCAGAATAGGTTTTAGAGAATTATTCCCTTGCTCAACCCTTGGTAGCTTGGCTGCGAGTAGGCAGGTGTACAGCTATGTAAAGTATTTGAAAACACTAATTCAGTAAATATTTAAGACACAACATATAATAAAAATCTAACACCAATTTATAAAATAGGAAATAGTTGAATCTTTAAAACTGCACTAAAAAAAAAAAAAATCAATGTAGGGAACCAGAGAGAGGAATTTTGAAAGATTTAGCACTCTATAGCACATAGAATCATATAGCGCCTATTAAGGCATCTGGTCACGCTAGACTGGGACAAAGTCAAAGTTTCAGGATGACCACAACCGCTCGTAGTAGGCCTCAGTCAAAGTTTTTACCTTCTTACTTAGAAACGTTTCTGAAGCTTTTATTCCGGGGTCCCTCAAAGCTCTCAGACATTCCAGATTCGGTGATGGTTCGCTGGCTTGCCTTGCGATGAGCTCCTGGTCAAATTTGTCATAGTCCGACCTCCGGAGCTTTCCAGGGGGATGAACCAGAGAACCAGGCCGGCTTGTGGTTGAAGATGGGTGGCTAGACTGTCGTGGTTGATCCAGGTCACCTCTCCTGCGTTCGGACTTAGAAACGTTTACCATGCTTTTTCTTCAGGGTTCCCTCACAGCTCTTCACCAGGCCAGCTTCAGTGAGGGCTCTCAGGCTTGAGTTTCAGCATACTCTACATCACACTCTGGAAGTCGGACCTCCAAAGCTTTTCAGCGGGCCGAACCTGGACAGCAGGCTGGCTCACGGTTGAGGGTCGCCTGCTTGGCTGGCCAGGTTGAATCGATCCCCTTATGGACCTTTTTTCCAAAGTTGCTCCAAACTTCTCCAAACTTCCGTAACTTTTTTCTGAAGTTCCTTTGATGGTCTCAAGTGTTCAAAACTTACTCCTAGGGTCTGGAAGCTCCAAGATAGTCCTTGAAAGTTTGGGACTTCAGTTCCCACAATCCACTTGGACAAAACCCTTACAAATCCACTGGTAGTGTTCCAGGCTGGGGATTCTTGATGGTGATGATCCAGGTGAGTTCTGTTAACTTGTAGCTTGCAGGGAGTCCACTCGTTAATCCTTTTGAAGCAAGACAGGTCCAGAGGGTTGTAGTTCCAGATTGTGCAGCAGGTGCAGTCAATGTGAGTACAGGACATGGTTGGTGCAAATCAAACTTCTCAGCATGAACCTTTCTTATTCTTGTTTTTAGTAGCAGATCTGAGAGACTTCACCCCTCTCATATACGCATTCCATGTTCTCTGGGTCAAGCAGTAGGGCACTCCTGTACAATGAGGTGCAGGGCAACACCTCAGAGTATGACCATATCCTCCAAAGTGTGGCACTATTGCCTCCCAGAGAACACAATTTCTCCAAAACTCAAAATGTCTGATTTCTCAGCAGAGAAACAAGAGCAGGCTAAGCACACCTCCAGGATGGTTCAACTCTATAGTCTCCATCCCCTTCACATCTGCTCATTCCTTCATCAATTCTGCTATCTGGATGGGTTCAACGAGTAGGGGTGTAAATAAAACTGGCCTCTCCTGCCTGTCTCCTCCTTCCATTGAATAATATTGTTTACAACCCCTCCCCCTGTTTGGCACTCCTATGTAGCAGAACCCTGCCCACCTAGTAGGGCCCTCTAACCCCAGGGGCTACGTATCACCTCATCAAAAGAGCCTGGCTAATCCACTTAACTCTGACCAATTCGGGCAGATCACTGGAAGGCTGAATTTTGGCTTACTGACAAGAAAGTCTTATAACTTCTTGTCTGTACATTTTAGGACAAATTCAAAAATAGCATATTGTTGGATTTATCAATACTATTCTAGACAGTCCTTGAATGATATTTTTATGACCTCATTAAGGTTAGTTATTTATTAACTTCTTGCCATTTTAACCTATGTGGCTGGAGATTTGCAATGGAGTAAATAACTTGGGCAATTTCCCCAACATTTGGGCTTATAAAACATCTTTTACAAGGGCCCTGCATATATCTACAGGACCCCACACCTCTGGAACACCTAGGGGAAACTTTAGTGTTTCTGAATGTGTCTAAATATTTCAGATCCTCAGTCCACAGTGCTTCTAGCACAAAAGTAAATTTTGGTTGGCACTTTACTGCAATGTGGGGAGTACAAGTTTCAATTTCAATAACTCAGGGATTATAAAAACCATTTTATAAGGACCCTCCTTATAAATACTTGACCCCCACCCCTGAGACACCTAGGGGAGACGCTAGGGGTACTACTATACCAAAAAGAGTGTAGTTTATTAATTTTTAAGTGCACCAAAGTTTGGACACAATTTGCATTTTGAAAGCAGTCCTGCAACACAGGGCTGCTATTAAACTAAACTTAGGTTTCAACAGTACACACATGCAAGTGCAGAAGGGGCTGCTGGCTTCTAAACTGCAATACCACATTATATACTAGGGACTTAAAGGTATTTTGACCCCCCTGCCCTATTATGTCCGAGGGCCTTATAGGGGAGGTTATGTCAACCCTTAGTGTGCCCTAGTGTATGTAGGTGTTTTCACTGTATTCTAACTGTTTTTTCAGCATAGCAATGGCCCAGGGCCTGGTAAGGCAGAGTCCAGGGACAGTCAGAGTCAGTTCCACCAGTACCAGTTAGCAACTAAATGGGGGTGCCCAGGGCACAGGATGACTTTGCAACAAAAGCATAGCACCTTCATACTGCCCAGGTGGGGTCTTTCAGCAGATCTGGGAACAGCATGAATTCTTACTGAGATTCCAGATGGTCTTCAGCCTTATATATCATTGACCAGTACCAGGCATACAGGCCTTTAAAATATGTTTCTGGTGGAACATAAGAACATATCCTAAGAAATCAATACATCTTGAACATATTCTTTTAAACAATGATTTATGTGGGCAAAGTATCAGGGCATTTTCTTACTTCTGAACATGATATATTCATACACAATTCTACAGTCCATTGACCTTCATCAGGGGTTGCAGGTGGTAATAATTGTTATCTGTGGCTATTATTTTGTTTATGTCAGGCGCTACTCTTGATATCTCTGGTTCTAAATGGCAGGGAAAATGATATGATCAGAAAGAAAAAGGGCCCAAGAGTCTTGGTTACATTTTGCACCGTCCCTGAGGGATAATTGAGTCTGCAGAGTGGCTATGACTAGGTCAAGAGGAGGGAACTACCACCACTCGTACTCTTCCAAAGCAGATATACAGCCTTATAATTACTCAAGGTTAGTTAAGATGGGGTGGGGGAAACATTTCTCCATCAGCACTGTCACTAGGAAAAGAGAAGAAAAGTGTGCTAAAGGAGACTAAAGAACAAGTGTCAGGAGGTAAACTAACTTGCAGAGTAAGCCTTCCTTGCTTTCCCTTCTCCACTAGTGATGCATCACTGCCTTGCCAGAGGGAGAGAGGACCTATGCTTGAGGGCTCCTTAACTACAGGTGCACTGTTTTCTCTGTTCTCCTGAGTCCCACTCACACAGGAGAGGCTGTCAGCTACACTGATGCACCATGCCACGGGAGTGGGTAGAGGTGAAGTAACCACATGGGGCGGCTCCCCCGCTAAGGCAAAGAAGCGTCGCTCCATTGCTCATGAGCAGTTGACAAAAGGAAATATAAAATGATAATAACAAACGTTATTATTATTTTATTTTTCCATTTGTGTCTCACCGGGTGAGGGGTGGGGCTGCACGTAACTAGAACAGTGGTGGCACTCTCTTAAGTGTGCATGAATCTTTAGCCGGCCATCTCGAGTCAGCCAAACATTCATGCATACTTTGCATCTTCTCCACCCATGCTGCATTACAGCCTGGTTGGAGAAATACAGAGGCCCCCAGTTCCTCTCTGAGCACCGAACCACAGTGCTCAGACCAACTACAACGCTACTGTAAGGCAGCATTGTAATTGGCTGGGAGAGACAGGGAGCCTGGGTGCTGCCTGGTTCCTGCCTCCTTCCTGCTCCTGGACTCCACGAAGAGCTGAAGAGGAGAGCCGAAGAGAACGGAGATGAAGCGGTTCGCCGGCGTGCAGGTAAGTGCAATTTGTTTTTCCTTTAAACCCCCCACCTCTGCACCCAGACCCCTCCGCCAGCCACCCCGTTAAGAAGCAGCACCAACTGGTAACCACACAGTTCTCTTTTCCCTTCCTAAACCCCCCACAGGCACGCATAGTTCAGGAATCAACAGAGATTTGTTGATTAGCCCAACCTCGGCAAATCCATGAATCTGAAGCCATAAAAACCTCTTGGAGCGGTAGGCTTCACTGACCATATGAAACTATTGACAGGCACAGGAGTCTGTACTTGAAGCATTAAACTGTAGAGGTTCATATGAGCTACACATGTGCACATTGTGCAACTTTGGGCTACCTAACATGAGGTTGCCCTAATATTTGAGACAATACCTACACTTGTGAGGCTGCAAATGGACCTTGAGTAAATACTTGAACATTCTTGTGTTGTACCTGGGAGTATGCAGACTGTAAATAGGTATACACTTACTTCGCTTGGTATATCAGGATGCACTAATAGCTTTATATTCCAGCATACCAATGAAGGTATGGTTGTTATACTTTTTTTATTAACGATCCAGTTTTCCTCTTGGATAAAGACAAATGATGTTATCAGGATCAAAGGTCCTGTGTTGACAAATCTTTAAGGGCCACATGCATCAATTCTTAAGGAATCACTATTAATGAATCGCAATTCCTTATGTATGTAGGTATTGCTAAAATATTAGCCCAACTGCCTTCACAAAATAGGTAAAAATTGCGATTACCTGTTTTGTGAATGCCTTTGGCCTTGATGCGAATCGCCCCATTTGCGACCGGTAAAATTCCTCATGCATATGCCCATATGTTATGAGATTCATGGAATGTCACTTACTGTGAGGTCATCAGGGGGTCAAAGAACACATAATGCGGTTTACACTTTGCCTTGGATTTTAATGAATTGACATACTTTGTACTGGCATGGACAGCCATTGCAGGAAACTCTTATTGTACTCATCCAGTTTTGGACATTCTTTACAGTCACAACATTCTACTAGCTATGCATGTTTCCTATTACTGTGAATTTTTTGAATGGCTATTTATGAATTTCGAAAAACCAAAGGGGATGATGGACGGAGTGTTGAACATTGCAAGCACTCACCCCCAGTCAACTGATCTGGGTTTCATCCATCATCATTCTTTAGCTCACTGCGCCACCCCAGGTCAGACATGGCATATGCAAATCAGTCTGATCCTGTGCCTGATGGGGACAGTCTAGCCCGAACTGCCAATCCATGTTTTCCCTGGACCAGAAACAAACATCCTGGGACCGGTTTCTGGCTAATCAGCCGTCATCAGCCAGGCTAGCTTGAATCCAGTGGCAACGTGACAAGGGACCTACGTCTGGGAATACCCTGCCAACTTAGGGTGAACAAAGCAAAGCCAAAGGGGATGATGGATGGAGTGTTGAACATTGCAAGCACTCACCTCCACCCCCTGCTAGGATGGCTGGGATGGGGGCTCAAACATCAAAGGTGTTGCCTTTAGCACACAAAAGGGACTTGACATCAGCCTTTTGTTTACCCAGGCAGATTGGAGCCTTGACAGTGCAAAGGAAGAACTTTTCAGAACCAGCTATGGAGGTAGAACATGGTGTCCCACCACGCACAAAGGCTGGCATCAGTGATAAATATTGGGGCCCTACTGCCACTTGTCAGCATACTCCTGAATCTGTGGACAATACAGAAAAAGGACTCTCCTGCTGCTAAGGACTGACCTACTGCTTGGCGACTGCCTTCCTCTCTGAGAAGAAAGAGTGGGCCTCCTCCCTTCATCCCAAGCTAACCTGAGTGACTACAAGAGTCAGTTCGCTGACCTCCTGTCTGAGCTACATGAACACAACAAGCTCCAGAGGCCTCCCTGCCCAGCTGACCTGCTACACTGGATTTGCCTGGACCAGGAACTGGACTTACCTTCGCCCTGCTGATCTCTGCTGGAGTGAGTTCCTGAATTCCCAAGAGGTGCCTCCCCAGATCCTGGACACTTCTTTGGCATCAGTTGATCTCTTCCTGAGAAGAAAAGAGAAACTCCTGGAGTTTTGGGTTCTTCATGTCTGTGAACGCCCCACTCACACTGAAACTCTGCAGCCTGCAATCACCACCAGCGCAAACTCTGTGAACTTAACTGTTTGCACTACAGCAACCAACAGCAACGTCCAGCAACGCAAGAGTGCTCTAGCAATGACATTCCATGGGGACCACCAATGCGAAGCTTCAACAGCGACCGTTTGTGGTCCTCTACCATCATTTCACACTACAGCGATAAGAGTACGTGAAACCTGGCCTACATAGCAATACAGCAACGATCATCCACGATCTGCTAGAAACACCTGTTGAGCTCCAATTTGGTCAAACTCTGTCACGTTTTTTAAACATTCTGTTTGTATTTAGGTAATGATCATGCTAAATTCAGTTAATGTGTATTGGAGTCTGTCATGGAGTAAATATCAGTATAACATCTGATGGTTGAATTAAATTCACTTTTGGAAAATGAAATGATTTCAACTCTTGGATGAGTGAGTAACAAAATTGGTATTTGTTATATCCTCATACAATAATGACTGATATGGAGGAGGGGAGAAGGATAATGTATTTATAATTTATTGTCAATCTTCATGTCAATACCCCTAATACATAGACCTACCAATGACAGTCCTATTTGCCCCTTCCCATAAAGCTCCCAGTTTTCTTTTTCAGTCATTACAGCTTTGTGATTAGCAGGGAGAAGTGTAGGGGAGAGTAGCCTTTTGTCCACACAGTGGGTGCATTTCTACTAAACAATAAAAGAATCATAATTTATAGCATGGAAACCATCATCTCTCTAATATTAGAAAAGCCATAATAAGTGATCTACAGGACATTGGTTAAGTTCCCTTCCAACATCCCTTTCGGCTCATACTTTCAATGTCAGTTCTCAAACTGGAAAGTATAAAAGCAGGGAAGTCAGAGTATATGTTATCAGAACAATATGTTGTTAGGTTGCCATATAAATTAATGTGGTGTGAGTTAGGATGGTAAATCATTGAGATTTTCAGACCACAAGACTGTCTGGAATGAAAGAAAGAGACCTCCCCCAGTCACGGGTTGCTTAATAGATGGCATTAGTGCAGCAGGGTATCAGGGGCCATATTGCAATAAGTGCCACGGGGGCGCAACAGGCGTTTGCACCCGCTTTGCGCACCCCCCGGCCACTTTGGCATTATAGAAGGGAATGCAGACTCTTGCATATCCTCTTCTATAATACCGATAGTGCTGGCGCACTTAAAGCACCAGCCCTATAAACCGAGGGTGTTCCCTCATTCGCAAAGGGGCGTGCCCTATGCAATTGTGGGGATTCCTTTGACTCTGCGACCGTGCCATATTACAGACGCAGGCACAGAGTCACAGAAGCTCTCAGGAGGTGCACTGACAGTGCACCATTTAAAAAGTGGCACTCCGTCAGTGCACCTCCTGACAGCAGCCCTCTGCAGGGGCTAAAGTGGGTCCCATAGACCCCCCGAGACATCCCCTTGCAGGCGGGTGCAGTCACTGATTGCACCCGCCTGCAAGGGGATCTCTAAACCCCTTTGAAAGTGCAGGCGGATGCCGCCTGCATTGTGAAAACAGGGAGCGGCTGTTCTGTGTTTTCATATGAATGCGCTGCCCTGGGGGCAGTGTGAGGTCGCAGTTGCCCTGGGGCAGTGCATTAATTATAATGGGGCACATTGGCATTGTTTGGACTTGGCGCACCTTTTCAAAGGTGCACCGGGCGCAAACAATGCCAATACATAATACAGCCCCAGATGGTTTAGCAAATGCCTGGGTATGCAGGGAATTTAGAGTGGTCATTTAGGCAGGAGCTCCTAGGGTGGGAGTGCTCACTCTCTATCATACTAGGCCTCCCAGTTCAATCACCATACAATCCATATTCAAGTCATCCAAGGCAGGAAGGAGGAAGGGAGCACTCCTAGGGCACTTGAAGGTCCCTGTCCCCTATACTCGGGTTTACCAAATCACTTGTCCTCTCCTGGCTTATATGTTCTGCAATACAAAGTGATAGGTATGAGCCTACGAATGTAGGAGCTAGTTCAGTTGCTGGGAAGTAGTGGGAGACCCACAAATTGTCACATTGTGCTATAGAGGTACTCCTTTATGTGCCATTCCTGCATTTATGAGTGACTGACTGAGTGTGAATCTTTAGTGTGTGTTTCTAATATGGTTCAAGGAGATTTTCTTCCTAGGTGAGGCCATCTCTCTCTGGAGGACTTGAGTGGGTTAGACTAACTTATGAAGAGTTCCCTGCGATGGGCTGCTTGACTAACAACACTTTCTGTTTTTGTCATAAACTCTTTAAGTGATACAAAAGCTATGTATCTGAGTGTTATTTAGTTTATCAGTTTGTTGTTGGAAATGTTTGATATCTGTTGCACTTCACCAGCATAAGCTGGAAAGTGGCTGGTCAGCCTGGAGTTGTTTGGGGTTAGAACCTTCATGCCACATACACTAACAACCAACATTCTCTTACTCAAGTACACTGATTAGGTAAACCAGTAACACGCACACTTCCTTTTAGGTTTTAGCAGTAGGCAGACCTATTGCCTGTAGGCAGAAATATTGTTTACCATACATATCACATAGTAAGCTTGGGCTTTGGGATAATCACCTGCTCGTGGTTGGATGACTTTGATGTCCATCGCCATTATCATCTCTTGATTTGGTGGATTTCCTCCCTATTTCTATTGTTTGTCCGACTCATGAGTATTTATGTTATGCTCAGTGCTATGATTAAATGACTTGTATCTTCCCACTACTGCTTTGATGGGTCTGTTTGTTCAGATCTGTTTTATTAGCCCTTCAAGGAAGTTTTCATCAGTATGTCGTGCAAGTGGGTTTGAGACTGAAGAATTTTGTTTAAATAGTGATCTATGCAACGGTTGTGGGATCTTGATAGATATGTTCATGAAGGAAATGGAAAAGCTAGTTACCAAAGGGCTAAATGCTAATTGCTAAACTCATTCTCTGAAGGATTATTGTGAAATCGTAGCACAGTTAGCTATTGAAAATGGACTCTTGCATGCTTTAAAACTGTGTGCTCTAGCTATGGCCATTTGCTGTTACATTCTAGAAATAGGACTTCTTGATTGTCACATATTAAAAAATCTATTATTAGTTTAGTTACAAAAGTTTCTTCATAGTGTGCAGAAAGCTATGCAGCATTGGTAGGATGTGAATAGATTAGCTCTTCTTAAGAATGTGCATGTTCTCAAGTCCTGTCAAGGAATACGTTACACCGTCTGGCTATCATGTGATCATGTTCTGTGTGACAACTTTGACCTGTTTCTCAGCATTTCAGACAACAGTGTTTTGCCTTTTCGGTCTCGAAGCCTCCCAGATAGGAGCATTGACTCACACAATAAAGTACAAGAGTGTGCATTAAAACACTTTGAGATGTAGAATTTTAGGCACGGTAAACCGCTTTGGCCCTGTCATCATTCTAGCCAGGTTTCATTTATCAAGATGACAGGTTCGAAGTTCATTGACTCCCAAAAACAGAATCAGCAGAACTGTAATGGTACGTGACATACAAGTTACACTGATTAAAGTGGATTTACTAAAACAAGGACATTTTAAACCTGTATTTTCATCCTCTATCTACAGATTCACAATGCTGTACCAGGCAGCGTAGAGGTGGGATGTAGACTGTAGTGTCATGTGATCATGTGCTGTGGGATATATGTGGTGCTTGCCGTACTCCTTACAAAGTTACGCAACCAGTTGGGAGGTATCTGGGTGTGTCAGGGGTGTGGTCAATAAAGTTTATGACTTAGTGCACTCAGTTAACAGTTGCATGCCGAAGAATGTAGACGTTTGGAACAGAGCTCAGTGTGGAGTGGTCATTTGCATGCTCCAGAGCCGGGGAGCGTGCAACAACTTGCAATAAGTAGGGGAATCGCACCCCAAAGAAACAGGACTTCTCTCCCTGAGAGTTTGTTAAGGTCCAGCAAACTGCTTGTGCATGCCACGTGTTCCCCAAGAAGTAGTCTATTGATGGCGTATGTGGAGTCAAAGCACCGCTCTTGCTCTTACAAGATCCTTGAAGAAGGTGACGGTCCTACAGAGGTACACAGTCAAAAAGTCCACCATAAGCCTATTGGTAAGGCTGAAAGATAAAATACTGCGCAACAGCATAACACAGAGCCATCGTCCGTACGAAGCACAAATGCTAAAGGCAACAATAACCATGTACGGGGCACAAAGTTGAGAGCGTTGACAAATATGTGCAAGAAACAATACTGTTACTCACCGCCAAGAAAGAAGATGGGGCCGTAGGACATCAGTTAGGGTGTGGTGACCCAAATGTAAGCACCCGGCTGATTCTTACCAAAGGTGCAGGTTCAAGTGAGCAGCAACCATTGTTGCATATACTCTCAATGTCAGTAAATCCCAACACAAGTTATGACACTGCTGTGTTTTTGGAGCCCCCACCGCCATTCGCCATTCGCTACCAAAAAAAAGCAGATTATTGGTGCCAGATAATCTGCATGGATCAAAACATTCAATGACTTCATAGGTGCTCTAGAAGAAGAAAATCATAAAAAGATCATCAAATACTTAAAGAACCTTGCAAGTGAAGGAGTGAATGTGATAAAGAAAATATCACAAGAGGATGAAGCATCGTTCATCAAATCAAAGAAATGGTGTAAGCCAAGTTCAATCCAATGCTGAATGTTGACTACGAAAGGTACATTTTCAACCAGGCAAGACAGCAAGCTGGTGAAACGATGGATGAGTTTGTTTAAAGACTTGATACACTCATCAAACAATACAAGTTCAGCGAATTCAATGATGAACAAGCCATGCGTCTCAGAGTCATTGATGGTTGCCTCTCTGATTAGTTCAGATGATGCATGCTCAGACAGACACTCAGTCTAGGAAAGGTACTCACAGCTGCGAGAGCTGAGGATGTGGAAATTGACAGGTTGCTGATATAGAAGCTGGAACATCCCAGAATGAATCAGCGTTGGTCATGAAAAGTAAGAAGAAACACAAAATGGAGGCCCGGAAGACTATGTTTCAGAAGAAAAGGAAAGTGTGTTTCCGAAGGTAAAGGTAAATGTCCCTCTATTGGACAGATATGCAAAGTCTGTGGGAAAGAAAAACATTTCATAAACGTCTGCAATTAGAGAGAGAAACTAAGTGTGTCACGACGAGAAGAGAAAATGGGTACCAGAAAGCTCCAGAAGCATTCTAGCCCAGCCCACAAGGCCAAACTGCAACCTCAATTGAGGCAAGTAGAGACCAAATATAGTCAATTGTTATCAAATTCTCCTTCCAAAGGCTCTTCAACGTCATCATTGAGCGACAGTGAAGAAGATGGATGTGCAATGGTGATGCCGACTGCAGAATAAAGTGCAAAATTCGGATTGGCTGCTTGCAAAGAAGAACACAAGTCAAAGTGAGATCGCCAAGTAAAGTGACCAAACTTATTTGACCACTACCCCAAGATCACTCTAAATGTGAATGGCTGCCCTATAGTTTTTATTATAGGCAGTGGTGCATTGATCAATATCATGCCAGTAGGAAAATACAATTAACTGTCTCCCATACCATGTGTAACGCCATCGAAAACAAAGGTGTACACATTGGCTACTTCTACGCCATTGCAATGTCAAGGGTAATTCAAAGCGACCATGGGGCATAAGAAAACGACAGTAGAAGCTCAAGTTCATGTCCTCCAAGGTTGTTTGTTAAGTGCACATCTACTCAGTTTCAGCACTGATGCTGACATGAGACTGATATCCATCAACTACAACCTCGATGCACATTCTGAAATAATAAGTGTATTCCCGTCGTCATTTCATGGACTAGGAAAACTCAAGACAATAAAAGTGCAACTTCAAATTAATGAGGACATTTGTCCTGTTGCTCAGCGACACTGTTGGATTGCTTTTCATTTATAGGAGGCCATTGAGAAAAACTATAAACATTGTTAAAGCATGACATAATTGAACGCTTTACTGGTCCAACGCACTAGGTTTCACCCATAGTGGTAGTGCCAAAAAAGGACAGTGGAGGTGCAGGGCTCATTTGTGTTGATGTGCACCATGCCCTTAAATAGCAGACACGATTACACAGCTGAATGGCACCAAAGTCTTCTCCTGTCTTTATTGGGACAAAGGATACCATCAACTCAAGCTGTAGGAAAACTGTAGGTACATTACAACTTTTTCAACTCATGTTGGCTTGTTCAAATACAAAAGACTTAGCTTTCGCGTGTTGTCAGCTGCAAAAATCTTTCAAGATATTATTTGCCGAGTAATTCAACCTGACACACATGCTTTTAACTACAGTGATGATATACTAGTGTTTGGGACAACAAAAAAGGAGCATGACTAAGCTCTAACACAAGCATGCTACCTGCTTGCTGATGCAGGTCTCACTTTAAATGCAGAAAGGGTGACTTTAACAAAACCAAGTTCAAATTCTTTGGGCATATTTTCTCTGAAGGGGGAAATCCCTCCTGACCCTGGAAAAGTAAAAGCATTATCATCCACTTTCCCCCAGCGAGATGCAACCATGCTGGGATTCTTCTTAGCCATGGCCAGCTATTGCTCCGGATACTGTCATGACTTTCCCATGGTGAATGTCCTGTTAAGAGATTTGACAAAGAAGAATATTACCTTCCAGTGGTCCTCTGAATTTGGTTAAACTTTCAAGAAAATCAAACATTTAATTGGAAATGCAACGGAAATGGTTAATTTTGATCAACAATTAAATACTGAGATCATTGTAGATGAAAGCCCGGTGGGGGTGGATGCTATCTTTGTTCAATACAATGGACAGCCAAATGCTCAGAGAAACTGTGTGGCCTAAGGTAGCAGAAGTCTATCCCTATGCTAGCAGAAGTCTAACTCAGACTGAATGTGCCTCAATCTCAGGTCAGCCTTTTTGTCCAGCCCTTCGTGCCTATTGGTCAACTCCCCATTTTACAACAGGTGAAAGCCCTGCCATCTTGCTGTTTGGGAGAGCCATTGGAACATAGTTACCACAATGGATCATGAGCCAAGTAATAGACACTGATGATGGACAGAGTGTTGAACAATGCAAGCACTCACCCACAATCAACTGATCTGGGTTTAATCCATCATCATTCTTTAGCTCACTCCGCCACCCCAGTTCAGACCTGGCCATATGCAAACCAGTCTGACCCTGTGCCTCATGGGAACAGTCCAGGCAGAACTGCCAAGCCATGTCTTCCCTGGATCGGAAACAAGCATCCTGAGACCGGTTTCTGGCTAATCAGATGTCATCTGCCAGGCTAGCGTGAATCCAGTGGCAAAGTGAGAAAGGGACCCACGTCTGGGCATACCCTGCCAACTTAGGGTGAACAAAGCACAAAGGGGATGATGGACGGAGTGTTGAACAATGTAAGCACTCACCCAAGTTTACTGATCTGGGTTTACTCCATCATCATTCTTAAGCTCACTCCGCCACCCCAGTTCAGACATGGCCATATGCAAATCAGTCTGACCCTGTGCCTCATGGGAACAGTCCAGCCCGAACTGCCAAGCCATGTCTTCCCTGGACCGGTAAACATCAACATATCAACAAGGCTGAATTTCCTTTAAAAGTGATGCCAAAACTTTTCCCTTGGTTCCTTGTAAAGCGAGCAAAATAGGATAAAGTGTAATGTTGTACATAGCTTGTTCCTTACTTGCTCTCTTCCTTGCCTTTTCCTTATACCAACCTTCTAGATTGTTTATGTGGTTCTCCCCATGACGCTACTGCTGATTCTACTCTGTGGCAGTTAGTGCTTGGCCAGATGGGCGACGGTCCTGTTATTTCTACCATGCTGCATTAAACTACTTACCTGCCACCTTCCTGTATCCAGAGTCCTCATTACGACATACAACATTTGGCGACTTGTTGATGGGAGTATCTGGCCAATTCGTGTGTGCAGTGTGAGAAGTTGGCCTGATAGGTGATGTTTCCAATTCTGGAACCACCTATTATCAGACCAAACAATCCCTTATGGTGTCAGGTTGTAAGTCAACCTTGTTAGACAAGCTATCCTAGGGGTAGCATGGACTAAGCAGCCTAAAGGCTTAACTTAAGAGGTCGTGTTAAGCGAGCTGTTTTACCACATACAATCCTGTAATATCAAATGAAAGGACACCACACAAGTATATATTATAAAAACATATGTATTTATTACTAAAAACAATCCCCAGTATTCTTTATGAATAAAGGGGCACAAGCGTTAAATCAAAAGCACAGTTTAAACATACAAAGTTGCACAATTATGGATGAGGGCGGGTGGCCACTCAAACCATATACTAAACAAGTGGTATAAGAGATACCAATCGAACAGTGGTTAGGCCTAGGGCCTAGGGAATCGCTGGGAGCAGTTGGGACAAGCAATGCTGAAGTCGGGAGAGGCCCACGGAATTCGGGAGCAGTGCGGAAAGCGCACGCATGCACCAATGTTAACCAATGGTGCGTAAAAGTTGCAAAGTTAAAGTTTAAGGACACTTCCGCTGAACCTAGAGGAACAAAACTTAAGACACAGACCCTAGAGATGTGTACCAGTGTGGGAACACCGGCGGAGCAAAGTTACCTCACCCACAGGAAGCGGGTGCACAGGGTCGAAGTGGCGTCGGGTTTTGACACGCAGGTTCTTGGCGCTTGAAGCTGAAGATGCTGCAGGCGATGTGAAGGAGAAGTGTCCGGTGGATCCAAGGGTGGATCTGAAGTGGTGAAGACCTGAAAGCAGAGGGGACAGTGTTCAAAGTCACTGACCAGTGACCACCGTGGAACCAGATTGGAACCAGGCAAAGTTGGGTGCAAACAGGTGATGAGGTGTTGCTTCTCTCTGCAGCCACGTGGACACAAAGAGGTCAAGGACGTCCAGAAGTCGATCACGAGCTGTCCCTTGAAAGCTCTAGCTGATGGCGGTGTCGGCAACTCGATTGAAGCAAACAAGCCTTGGCTAATGCAAGCCACGGGGAAAGTGAAAAAGGCTTATTACTCGGACCAGCAAGGTCAGAGCGGGTACTCCTTTCTACAGGAGCGAGGGCAGGTCTGGAGCAACCAGACCCACAGTGTAAATCGTAGGTTTCGTCACCAAGATGGCCGCTGACCACGTGACAAGCGGCCGGGATGGCGAGTCGAGTGGCACAAAGCAAAAGGGCCCCACGCAGATCGTGGAGATGCTGGAGGGCTGATCTTTGGTGCAAATACTGCTCGATTGTGGGGCTTCTCAAACCCTAAAGCACAGAGTTGAGGGTGCCTCGGGTGCTGCGCATTCAGCGTCTCGGGGGTCTTTCAAGATGTCCGCTCCCACGTCTCTCGGTGCCTCCACAGGTCCCTTCTTTGCAGGGACTGTGGATCGGGCTGGGAGAAGTCTGGGAAGCTGGGTCTTGTCAGGCTCTGCACTCGGGCTCCGGCGGGAGGCGGCGGCAAAGCAGACGTCGAGGTGCTGGGTAGTGCCTGTGTTCACAGGGTGGCCCCTCCTAGGCCACAAGGGAGATGCTCTTCAGTCTTCTGTTCATCAGAATGTCGAAGTCCAGTCGTCTTCTTAGTTTAAAGGTGATTTCAGGATGATCTGATGTGCATTGGCACTGCTCCCACTCTTATTCGAATCTGGGGGGCGTGATTACCTGCTAGGTCCCCCCCTATGGGTGGGACCCAGGAAGTGGGTGGATACACCCCCTTCCTTTGATCCAGGCCGCCCTGGCACGAGGGCTGGAGTGCCCCAGAACCGGTTTGGCCGGATTATGCAAGGGGCAGCCTTGTGCGCCCCAAGCAGTGTCTGGTTTCTTTCAAACCTCCCTGCTACAATCCACTATCTCCTGTCTGGAGGGCGGTGACACCCTCCTGTGACAGGAAACCCTTTGTCCAGGCCCCATTTGGCTGAGTTTCGGTCAGCTGCAGGGGTCCAGACTCTTGTCTATGGCAGAGGCATCCATTTTGTGGATCTAAGGTCTTTGTAGAAATTAACCGCATTTAAGTAAAGTAACATGTCTTACCCCTCCAGAGGGGTGGAATGCTATCCCCGTCGCCAGAACTGGCGAGGGGATAGTATTCCAAATCGTATGACACCTTACACGACATGTTTTGATAAAGCCAAACCAGAGTTGCTATATAACCGCGAGGATTATAAGGCACTTAAGAGTGTATGGTATGGCGTTATCCTGAAACAGCTTAGGGAGTTGTTCCCGACAGCTGCAGACAGGCTCAGCTCATGCTAGAGCTCCATCTCACATTAAACCACGCACTCTGCCTCCAGGATTGATGAGGCCTTCCATAGGAGTGGCTCACAGGTTTATATGTGTCCAGATATAGGTTTAGATATAGGTATACTATACCTAAGTAAAGGGTGATTACACCACCTTACCCCAGCTGAGTGATCAGCCAGTTGTGTCAATTTAAGAACCAGCCAGGGGTGGCAAAAGATATGCTGCAGCCCCTGGTAGGCCTTGGTGGCCCCTATGCCCTGGGCACCTATAGTGCATTATACAGGGGCTGACAAGGAGTCCATTTCCAATTGTGGTATGTACCTAGGGTACATGGAATCCATTTTACAGAGAGAGCAGATGGCCTGGGGCCCTGATTAGCAGGGAACCAGGTCAACTAAGTCAAAAAAACAGCTAAACACAGGCAAAAAAATCTTGGGTAACCATAGTCAGGTAGCCACCTTCCTACATAACCCCCCCCCAAACGAAAGGAGATAAGGCTATCCTTGGCCAGGTAAGCCTATATTGCCTGAGTGGCCATATAAGGAAGTACCTGCACTAGCATGGGTACCCCCTCTCTCATGGTCCACTAAGCAGTCCCTCACCCTTGGGGTATTAGAGGGTCTCCACCATAGGGAATCACTACCTTGGGTGTGTTTATGCAAAGTTAAAGGCTGGTTTGGATATGGAGTATTGAAGTGAGGCTCTACTAATTTAGGGCTTAGCTTCCTCCAATTATCTTCCACCATGTGTGCCTTTCTTTCTTCAACTGAGTTGCACTGTGCTCTCAGGGTCAACCTCTGGCTACCTAAAGCTGGAGGCTGGGTCCCTCTGTTTGGCTTGCTGGAGGGACAGTTCAGGTTTGGGCCCTTTGGGTCCCAGGTTTGGCTGTGCCCAACAGAATCCATCTGTGGGAGGTCCCTAACTGTTTTTAAGGGGGCTCCCTCAGGAGTTTTTAAAGTTTTCACCTCACTATGGCTACTAGTTTTGGTGCCCCTAATCAGTTGATGGGGGTGCTTTATTTGACAGGGGGCCCTCTGGGTCTCACTGTCCTTCTTGTCCTCTGCAGCCCTGGGCTGAGTAAGGCAAGGTAGAGAGGGGCAGGTTACCTGCGCCAGACTGGGTCCCACCTGAGAAGGGTCCACTGACATCAGAGGTTCTGTCAGGCTAGGCCCAACCACCTCTGGGGCAGTTCCTTCATCAGGGGTAAGATCAGTTCCCTGAGGAGGCTGATCCTGTCCTAAAGTCTGGTGAGGGGGAGATTTCTCTTCCTCCTCCATGCTCTCAGTTTGTGTGGAGTTATCCATCATTTCAGGTTTCACAACACACATATCAGTTTGAGTTTGGGCTGTGGCCATCACAGCCCCACCAACCTTTTCAGGAGGAGACTCAGTTTGGGTTTCTGCTGTTATCATAACAGCTTTGCTATTCTGTTCAGGAAGAGCTTTTGCTAAAGATGGAGCAGAGAGTTTCTCAGCCCTACCAACCTTTTCAGGAAGGACATCTTGAATTGGGGCTGTAGCCATTACAGCCCCACTGACCTTTCCATTGGAATTCACCCTTCTAGAATGGGTTTCCTGTTCAACCTCAGCCCAGGCTGAGATTTCCAAATCATTACCAAGTAGGCAGTCTACAGGCAAGTTTGATGACACTGCCACTCTCTTTGGGCCAATGACACCTCCCCAGCTGAGACTTACTACTGCCATGGGATGGTTTGTTTTGATGCCATCAATGTTTGTTACCTGGTATGTGGCACCAGGTAAAAGTTGCTTAGAGGGGACTATACAGTCAGCCACCATGGTGATGCTAGCCCCTGTGTCTCTAAAAGCTTCAACTTTCAAACCATTGATGATGGGTTCTTGTCTATATTTGCTCAAAGTATTTGGGCAATCAGAGAAGTTGGCAAACCCCCTGCCAGTCTCATAAACAAGATCATTTGGGGATGGGGACCTGGATAGGCCAGGGTCCTCCTGGGCTCCAAAAGTAAACCCACCCAGATTCCTGGGTGTGCTCCCACTTCCTGGGGGATTACTGCTGACAGTAACAGGAGGTGTTGGAGCTGGCTTTGGAGGTATATTCTCTTTATTGTTATTCTTGGGACAACAGTTGTCTGTTTTGTAATGCCCAACCTGTTTACAGGCATAACAATAAGGCTTTTTCTCAGTTGAAGAAGTGTCTTGGGACCCACCCCCATTCTTGGAGTTTTGGGGCCCTGGGGAAGTCTTTTCTTTATTTTTATCCCCACCCTTATCTTGAGGCTTGGTAGACTCCTTCTTCTGGTTACTGTCCTGATTCTTAGGCCTAATCCTGGTTCTGACCCATTTGTCTGCCTTCTTTCCCAATTCTTGGGGAGAGGTCAGATCAGAGTCCACCAGGTGCTGGTGTAAGAGCTGGTTCTGACAATTACTTAGGATCTGCTCCCTCATAATCAAATTATACAATCCTGTAAAGTCATGTACTTTGCTGCCATGTAGCCAACCCTCCAGAGCCTTAGTAGCACAATCTACAAAATCAGTCCAGTCCTGTGTCTGTGTCTTCTGGGTGTCTCTGAACTTCAACCTGTACTGTTCAGTGGTTAAGCCAAACCCATCTATTAGGACACTCTTCAGGACTTTGTAATTGTTTGCATCCTCATGTCTGACAGTGAGGAGCTTATCTCTCCCTTTCTCTGAAAAGGAGTACCATAAGATTGCTGCCCACTGTTCCTCAGGAACCTGCTGTACCATGCAGGCTCTCTCAAGAGCAGTTATCCACTTGTGGATGTCATCCCCTTCCTTGTAGGGGGGCACAATCTTTGTCAGGTTTCTACTATCATAGGACCTGGGTTTCTCTTTAGGAATATTGCTGCCACCAGTGGCATCTAAGCCACACAATTTTTGCTCTCTTGCCAAGGCAAGTCTAGCTTGAGCCAAGGTAAGTTTAGCTTGAGCCAGGGCTACCTCCTCCCTCTCTATTTGGAGTTTGACAGCCCTCATTCTGGCCCTATGCTCAGTCTTCTGAGAAGCAGTCATGCCTGTCTGAGATTCTCTAGGGGCACTAGAAATATGAGAGTCCCCTGAGGGAGATCTCACTCTTCTGTTGCCTGGGAGAATGACATGGTTGGATCTGGGGAGGTGCTGGCCCTCTCCATTTCCCAGTAGGTCTAAGTTGGCCTGGTTAAGCCGGGCAACTTGAACCTGGCTACCCCTCTGATCCTGATTCTCTGGGTCCTCTACATCTGAGTCCTCCTCCTCCTCCTCTTCTTCCTCTTCTTCTTCCTCCTCTGGAGTGGTATCAGTTACAGGGGGGGTTCACTCCTTCTCCTGATTCTAAGGGGGGTTCATTTCCCTTCTCTAAGTCATCCTGCTCTAGAATGGCTATCAGGATAGGACATGTGGGACTTCTGCCCCTTTTTAACCCTCTTGATATGCACAAGGCTATCAAGTCCTTTCGGGTTAGTTTGTCATAGTTGGAAGTTGCCTTGGTAAGGTCAACTGTCACAGGAGCAGACCCTGAGGCTTTTCCTGTGTCAGACATGACTGCTAGTGAGGTGTAAGTGGTGCACTTACCTACACTAAGTGTTTTCCTACTGTACCTTGCTAGTGAGTTGTAGTCAGGGTGTGCTAATCCCTTTAATCTACAACTACTAAGTTCAGTAGAACTTAATATGCTAAGCTTTTGATTTATATGTACCTAGAGGTACTTGATGTGATCTTTCAATTTGATAAAAGATTGCAATGGTAAAACAACAGCAAGCTCAAATCCGCACCGCTGCTCACCAATGTGAGAAGTTGGCCTGATAGGTGATGTTTCCAATTCTGGAACCACCTATTATCAGACCAAACAATCCCTTATGGTGTCAGGTTGTAAGTCAACCTTGTTAGACAAGCTATCCTAGGGGTAGCATGGACTAAGCAGCCTAAAGGCTTAACTTAAGAGGTCGTGTTAAGCGAGCTGTTTTACCACATACAATCCTGTAATATCAAATGAAAGGACACCACACAAGTATATATTATAAAAATATATGTATTTATTACTAAAAACAATCCCCAGTATTCTTTATGAATAAAGGGGCACAAGCGTTAAATCAAAAGCACAGTTTAAACATACAAAGTTGCACAATTATGGATGAGGGCGGGTGGCCACTCAAACCATATACTAAACAAGTGGTATAAGAGATACCAATCAAACAGTGGTTAGGCCTAGGGCCTAGGGAATCGCTGGGAGCAGTCGGGACAAGCAATGCTGAAGTCGGGAGAGGCCCACGGGATTCGGGAGCAGTGCGGAAAGCGCACGCATGCACCAATGTTAACCAATGGTGCGTAAAAGTTGCAAAGTTAAAGTTTAAGGACACTTCCGCTGAACCTAGAGGAACAAAACTTAAGACACAGACCCTAGAGATGTGTACCAGTGTGGGAACACCGGCGGAGCAAAGTTACCTCACCCACAGGAAGCGGGTGCACAGGGTCGAAGTGGCGTCGGGTTTTGACACGCAGGTTCTTGGCGCTTGAAGCTGCAGATGCTGCAGGCGATGTGAAGGAGAAGTGTCCGGTGGATCCAAGGGTGGATCTGAAGTGGTGAAGACCTGAAAGCAGAGGGGACAGTGTTCAAAGTCACTGACCAGTGACCACCGTGGAACCAGATTGGAACCAGGCAAAGTCGGGTGCAAACAGGTGATGAGGTGTTGCTTCTCTCTGCAGCCACGTGGACACAAAGAGGTCAAGGACGTCCAGAAGTCGATCACGAGCTGTCCCTCAAAAGCTCTAGCTAATGGCGGTGTCGGCAACTCGATTGAAGCAAACAAGCCTTGGCTAATGCAAGCCACGGGGAAAGTGAAAAAGGCTTATTACTCGGACCAGCAAGGTCAGAGCGGGTACTCCTTTCTACAGGAGCGAGGGCAGGTCTGGAGCAACCAGACCCACAGTGTAAATTGTAGGTTTCGTCGTCAAGATGGCCGCTGACCACGTGACAAGCGGCCGGGATGGCGAGTCAAGTGGCACAAAGCAAAAGGGCCCCACGCAGATCGTGGAGATGCTGGAGGGCTGATCTTTGGTGCAAATACTGCTCGATTGTGGGGCTTCTCAAACCCCAAAGCACAGAGTCGAGGGTGCCTCGGGTGCTGCGCAGTCAGCGTCTCGGGGGTCTTTCAAGATGTCCGCTCCCACGTCTCTCGGTGCCTCCACGGGTCCCTTCTTTGCAGGGACTGTGGATCGGGCTGGGAGACGTCTGAGAAGCTGGGTCTTGTCAGGCTTTGCACTCGGGCTCCGGCGGGAGGCGGCGGCAAAGCAGACGTCGAGGTGCTGGGTAGTGCCTGTGTTCACAGGGTGGCCCCTCCTAGGCCACAAGGGAGATGCTCTTCAGTCTTCTGTTCATCAGAATGTCGAAGTCCAGTCATCTTCTTAGTTTAAAGGTGATTTCAGGATGATCTGATGTGCATTGGCACTGTTCCCACTCTTATTCGAATCTGGGGGGCGTGATTACCTGCTAGGTCCCCCCCTATGGGTGGGACCCAGGAAGTGGGTGGATACACCCCCTTCCTTTGATCCAGGCTGCCCTGGCACGAGGGCTGGAGTGCCCCAGAACCGGTTTGGCCGGATTATGCAAGGGGCAGCCTTGTGCGCCCCAAGCAGTGTCTGGTTTCTTTCAAACCTCCCTGCTACAATCCACTATCTCCTGTCTGGAGGGCGGTGACACCCTCCTGTGACAGGAAACCCTTTGTCCAGGCCCCATTTGGCTGAGTTTCGGTCAGCTGCAGGGGTCCAGACTCTTGTCTGTGGCAGAGGCATCCATTTTGTGGATCTAAGGTCTTTGTAGAAATTAACCGCATTTAAGTAAAGTAACATGTCTTACCCCTCTAGAGGGGTGGAATGCTATCCCCGTCGCCAGAACTGGCGAGGGGATAGTATTCCAAATCGTATGACACCTTACACGACATGTTTTGATAAAGCCAAACCAGAGTTGCTATATAACCGCGAGGATTATAAGGCACTTAAGAGTATATGGTATGGCGTTATCCTGAAACAGCTTAGGGAGTTGTTCCCGACAGCTGCAGACAGGCTCAGCTCATGCTAGAGCTCCATCTCACATTAAACCACGCACTCTGCCTCCAGGATTGATGAGGCCTTCCATAAGAGTGGCTCACAGGTTTATATGTGTCCAGATATAGGTTTAGATATAGGTATACTATACCTAAGTAAAGGGTGATTACACCACCTTACCCCAGCTGAGTGATCAGCCAGTTGTGTCAATTTAAGAACCAGCCAGGGGTGGCAAAAGATATGCTGCAGCCCCTGGTAGGCCTTGGTGGCCCCTATGCCCTGGGCACCTATAGTGCATTATACAGGGGCTGACAAGGAGTCCATTTCCAATTGTGGTATGTACCTAGGGTACATGGAATCCATTTTACAGAGAGAGCAGATGGCCTGGGGCCCTGATTAGCAGGGAACCAGGTCAACTAAGTCAAAAAACCAGCTAAACACAGGCAAATAAATCTGGGGTAACCATAGTCAGGTAGCCACCTTCCTACATGCAGCAAAAGAAGAATTAAGAAGAAACAGTGATCCGTTCCCCAACGAATCCACGGAGAACAGCGTCTTGATCTGCCAATCCTTCTGCTGCTTAAAGCTTCGAGCGGCGTTGAGAAACACCGAGTGAAATTTGAATATTTCACATTTCTCCGCTTCTCCTCACTGCTTGATCTTGACTGATGACATCATCTACTGATCGCGTGCAACAGTCTGCGTGTTCACCGCACGACAGACTACAATCTCCGTAGCAACAAGAAACGTAAGCAGAGTAATTTGTTTCCTTGACTACAGAAGACGCGAGACAAGAACTGAATGCTGTACGTCATTGACGTGAGGTTAACTGCGTGACCTCCGTGACGCATGACGCTAGTGGCCATTTTGAATACATTTTCTCGCTCTGTTCGTCGTCGGCAGACAAACGCTGAGGAAAATAAAGTGTATAAGTGGTTCGTTAACTCTTCAAGGTAATTTCTAGATTACATTACTTAAAAAGTAATTCAAAGACATCTCTACCAAGTAAGCTCGTATTCTGTTAAAAAATGTTAGCGCTTATTCGTTCTAAAGATATTAATTTAAGCGCATGACATCTATTTGCATGACTTTGTGGTATTGACTTTCACCAGTGTTATCACCTTAGTTTCAACCTTTAAATAACTAAGCATACCAGCGCTTTGGTGACTTGTCTCTTTTCCATAATTAATCCAGTCATTTGAAAACGTTACAACTGTAGTAACTCTACAAAAGGTGTATAATCATGACACAATCTATTAATGTTACCCTTCCTCCGCAATTTTTAAGCAAACCCGGCAATCCTTCCACTGCCTGGGAAGCCTGGATTATAATGTTTAATAATTATATTGAGGCCCTAGATGGAGAAGACTTTTCACCGAAAAGAAAAAAAGCACTTTTGATGACCACTTTAGGAAAAGAAGGACAACGTCTTTTTAAATATTTGCCACAAGTACTGTCTTCTACTTCTCAACCTTTGGATGAGTTTAAAGAAGCTATTGCAAGACTGGAGAATAGATTTGGGAAAGAGGAAAATCTAGTTCTTCAACGTTACAGATTTTACAAGAACAAACAGCTTGAGGGAGAAAGCATAGATGACTTTGTTGCTCGCCTACGTGAACTATCAGTCAAATGTAACTTTGGTCAAATGGCTGATGAACACATTAGGGATCAATTAATCGTGCAAGCTAATAATAGAAAGATTCAAGAACGCTTATGGGCAGCCAAAAACCCTACTCTTAAAGTAGCAATTGAGTTGGCTAAAGTGGTTGAGGAGAGCGAAAAATGCATAAAAGAACTGCAAAAGAGTAGTATAGATTCAAAAATTGCCGAGATATCACATAAAGTTGTTAATAGTGACATCAGCGATGATGAGGCAGCTGCTGTTGCTATTGTGAGAAAGAAGGGCTATGTGTTGCAAAAGAAAAATATATCTCAACAGTCTTTCAACAGACCCCAGTTGCAACCTGTTAACAGATCCCAGACTAAGATGTGTTCTAGATGTGAGAGTTATTCACATATGTCTGATGCAAAATTCTGTTTTGCTAATAATAAGGAGTGTTTACGTTGTGGTAAGATAGGTCACTTTGCAAAAATGTGCAAAAACAGATCCAACCAGAGGGTTACTGTCGTGAGTGAATATAGTGATCTAAAACGAGATGTTAACAAAATTCTGGTTTTATGCGATGCTGTATGTTCTTGATTTGAAAAGAGAGAACGTATTCCGAAAGCTAATTTTGGGATTGATGACAAATGTGTCAGTTTAATGGTTGACACTGGTTCCAAGTGGACTATTATTCCTTCATCCATGCTGAAGGAGGTATGGGGAAACAAGTGTTTGGATGCGTGTGACATTTTTCCTTCTGGTTACCAGGGTGAGAAAATCAACCTTCTTGGTTACTTTGAAGGGAAAATTGTTTTTAAAAACAGATCTACCTGGGGTAAGATTTATGTGTCTGTGGATGGTCCTGCTATATTGGGACGTTCCCACCAATATGATTTACATATTATTGTTAATCCTAGAGCTGACGAACCTGTCTTAGTTATTGATGATTGTTCTATTGATGACATTCTTGCTAACCACAATCTTGTTTTCAGGGATGAATTGGGCGAACTGCAAGGCTACTCTCATAGAATACTGTTAAAAGAGGGCAGTATTCCTGTACAGCACAAAGCTAGGAGGGTTCCTTTTGCTCTACGCGATGAGGTTAAGACTGTCCTGGAAGAGATGCTTCAGGGTGGCATCATTGAGCCAGTAGAAGCTTCTCCATGGGTTTCCCCTGTGGTCATTTCACAGAAACCTGACAACAAAATTAGGTTCTGTGTAGACCTACGCTCTTTGAATAAATGTGTGGTGGCCGATGTTTTTCCATTACCGAACATTGGTGAATTAGTTTCCACGCTCAAAGGAGCAAGGTTCTTCAGCAAATTAGACCTTAAACACGCATATCATCAGATTCGCTTGGATGATAGTTCAAAACATCTTACGGCTTTCATTACAGGTGAAGGAACTTTTCAATTCACTAGATTACCGTTTGGTCTTATTTCCGCTGCTAGTGTATTTCAGCGAATGGTTACCGAAGTGTTCAAAGGGTTGGACAAGGTAATTTTCTTCCAAGACGACATTCTCGTTTTTGGAGACACCTTGGAGGAACATAACAGTGTCTTACAGAATGTCCTGCGTAGGGTTGTTGATGCTGGTCTCACGTTGCGCCGCGAGAAATGTGCATTTTTAGTTAAAGAGGTTGAATATTTAGGTTTCTGTCTCTCTGCAGATGGTATCAGGCCTAAAAAAAAATTTATTGGAAGCCATTGAATTAGCCCCCTCCCCAGCTGATAAAGAACAGCTCAGGTCCTTCATGGGACTAGTCGAGTTCTACTCTAAATTTGTGAAGGATTTCTCTGCAAAGACAGCTCCCTTAAGATCTCTGTTGAAAAAAGGAGTAAAATTTTCATGGTCGAACGAACAAGAGTCTTGCTTTTGTAGCATCAAGTCTGAACTTAGGTCTGCCAATGTCCTTACCCCTTTTGACATTAAGCGGTCTTCTGTCTTAATGGTTGACGCGAGTGGGGTCGGTCTTGGTGCAGTACTTCTTCAGAAATATGCTGGAACTGAGAAAACTATAGCCTTTGCGTCTAGACCATTGTCTGTTTCTGAAGTTAACTATTCTGTTATTGAACGAGAAGCTCTTGCAGCTGCATGGGGTGTAAGCTATTTTAGAACATATTTGTGGGGCTCACGTTTCATTCTTCGCACAGATCACAAACCCCTGGTTAATGTCTTGGCGCCTGGTGGAACGGGCAAAGGTTCGCCCAGGTTAGCCAGATTGGCTTCTCGGCTGCAAGATTATCAGTTTGAGGTCGAGTTCGTTCATGGCTGGAGGAATATTCAGGCAGATTGTTTATCGCGTCTCCCAGTACCTTCTGACAATGGTCAAGACTCATTGGAGGATATTTGTGACGATATGGCTGTTGCCTCTCTGCAAGATGTTTTGTTTTTGTGTGAAAGTTCCTTCTCGGCTGATGAGTGGTCCAAGAGCATGGAAGATGATCATGTCTTAAAAACTGTTGTTGATCTTGTTCTTAAAGGGGCAAGAAGGGAGAGTACTCTAGAGCCTTCTGTCAGACCTTTTCTTAGGGTTTTGAGTGAATTGTCCCTATTTGGGAAAAATGTACTAATGAGAGGTGATCGTTTTATTCCTCCTAGTTCCTTGAGGGGTAAAATTCTCAGCTTGGCTCATGAGGGTCATTTGGGCCAAACCCTCACTCAGCGGCGTGTGAAGGAGAATTTCTGGTGGCCTTCAATCGATAGTGACGCAGTAGATTGAGTGGTTAAATGTTCTTTTTGCAAGGAGGGAGAGAAACGCCTAAAGGTCATTGGTTCTCATTCTATTGGGAATATCTCTTTTGAAAGCGTGCCTTGGCATACCATATGCCTAGACTTCATTGGTCCTATGAATGAGCTACCCTCAAATCAACGCTTTGCTGTAGTTGTTATCGATTGTTTCTCCAAGTGGTTGACTGTACGTTTCATGAGGGAGATATCAATTTGTAGAGCGCTCGTACGCCCATGGGCTTCATGGCGCTATAGGAAAGGTGAAGAATCCGTCTAACATAACACTGAGCTGACAATAGCTAATGGTAGGCTTGGGCGAACAACCAGGTCTTTAATCCCTTACGAAAGGTAAGTAAATCCTCACTCTGCCTAATCGATAAGGGAATGGAGTTCCAAAGTGAGGCTGCTAGATGGCGAAAACAGCAGCCTCCCTGTCGCTTCCTTTTGAAGCGAGACACCTCCAGTAGGGATTTTTGCGCAGAGCGCAAGCTTCTGGTGGGTATATATTTAGAGATCAGGCAACGAATAAAGGCAGGGCCTTTATCTTGTATGGCCTTGAAGGTGATACACCCTGCTTTAAAGGCTATGCGCTGGG